>NC_080591.1:68664095-68996385 GCF_029962835.1 Magnolia sinica
TAACGATCCAATCCATATGGTTTGGAAAAAATATGGATGTCTGCAATACAATGGCCCAAATTCAAAGGGTTATGATCATTCATTCCACATGATTTTTGCAACATGGCTTGCCCTGATGTTAAGTATGGATGGGCACTTTGGGTCAGTAATTAGCCATCCAATATATCAATTCAAAGCTTTAATGACATTAGTAACATTTCTCTAGACACATAAGGGAAGTAAACCCTATGAGGTTCACCATGATTTATGTATTTTATCCACTCTATCCATCCATTTTACTAGATAATTTTAAGGCTTGAGCCCTAAAATGAAGCATATCCAAAACTCAAATGGACCAAATCACATAAAACAGTGTGAATTGAATGTTTACCATTGAAAAATTATTTGGGGTACTACCAAAAAAATAGGGCAACGCCGATGGGTAAAAACCATCAGAATTGACCTTCCCTGATGGCTAAAAGCCATTGGACGATTCTTTGGGAAAGGGGGCATGGGCATTGCTCGCCGATGGATTTAAACCATGTCTGTATTAGATAAAGCTTATGTTTGTGTTTTCCGTTCATTCATGTCTGTATGATCTTATGAACGGGTTGGATGACAAATAAACATCACTGTGATGCTTAGCAAGGTTTCAATGGTGGAAATCATTATTCCCACTGTTTCATGTGATATGATCCACTTGAGCTCTAGATATGCTTCAAATTTGGCCTCAACCCCTTAAATGAGCTAGAAAAATGGACGGAGGGCGTGGATAAACCACATACATTCATGTTAACACAACTGAGTTTACTCAGTAGGATAAGAGCCTACCAAGTAACTCAGTAGGCAATCTGATTTCACACACAAAATGTTGATTTCATCAATGATTAGGGAACCTTCATATTGCACAAGAAATTAGTTTGTGCATACCAATGATAAGGCTACTCAAGCCATTGATATGAAGGCTCCCATCTTGCATACACCACGCCCTTTTCTTCCATTCAATGTGATTGTTGTTATTGTGTGCCTTCTTACTCATGTTTGCATGCCAACTTTCAAAAGATCAAGGGTTGTTTATTTGAAAGCAATAAATACCAGGGCTTATAATCCTTGGCCCACATGTGCATCATTAGAAAAGTTACCTTTTAACATGGGTTCGATTGTTTATGTGTCTTTCATAGCTGGTGGAAGGAAAAGGACTTTGCTGGAAAGCTTCCATTCGCTAGAGATAGAGTGGTGGAGTGCTACTTTTGGATATTAGGAGTGTACTTCCAGCCACATTATTCACGAGCTAGAAGGATGATGAAAAAAATGATAGCCTTAGCATCAGTTATAGATGACATTTACGACGTATATGGTACATTGGAGGAGCTTGAACTATATACCACTACACTTGAAAGGTTTTATACATTCACCTTACATGTGGGTTATCCTTGCACCGATCCAAATCATCTAAAAATGTGGAGATTGTGGTCCAAAAATTGATGGCTAACTCAAAATTAGTCATTCATGGTTCAAAATTGGATAAGGAGATCATCTGATCAATGAGATTTGTGGGATGCAGCGTCTAAAATGATGCCCACAAATTTGTATGTGGATCGATCATGGGTATGCCATGTGTATAGTAGCTGATGGTTTCATATGGACAATGTACATTGACCATTTTTAGTTGAAAAAGTGCAATTGGGTACTTCAATTTTTCAGGTGGGATCATGGGAATATCGATCAGCTACTAGACTACATGAAAGTACATTTTGTGGCACTCTTAGATGTGGTCGATGCATTTGAGGGTGAACTAAATCAGAAGGGAAAATCATACCATGTGCACTACTTAAAGGAACTGGTAGGTTGCAGCTCTATTGAAATTAAAACTGTAGTAGCCTAGCTAGGGCACATGCCTACCACTGACTAAGCCTGAAGTAGGCTGCGTCCTACCCTTACCAATCTCTGGTCGGGAGCCAGTAGATTTGTGTGGGGGACCATCGTGATGTATCTGTTTGTCCACGCCCTCCTTTTCTTTTCTCATGTCATTTTAAGGTACAAAAATCAGGTAGATCCAATGCTCAAGTGGACCACACCGAATAGTAAGCTTTGTTTGCATTCAATGCATAAAACATTAAATGCAAGTCATCTTAGGTTGCACTAATTTAATGCAAGAGTCATCTATGGTGTAGTTCACTTAAGCGTTGGATTTGCCCCAGTTTTGGTTTAATACCTTAACCTGAGAAAAGGGATGGACAGAGCAGATAAACAGATACATCATGGTGGGCCCCCACAGCTCTGCCCGCTTCCCGCTAGAGACCACCGGTTAGGGCACAATCCCCTTTGACTGAGCCTATGCGGTTAGAACTTAAATGAGATTCACCCGGTACATCAGGTCTTATGCCTCATAGGAAACAGTTGGGATAACCCACCATTAGTTTTGTGTAGGGACCATCCTAATGTTTATATGCCACCTCATCCAATCATATCATGTGCCTAATCCACAAAAAAGGATGGCTGAAAAAGTCCCAATATTCCAAGACAAATATGGCCAATATATAATGAGAATTTTTATACATTTTAAATTCCTGGCCCACCCAAGTGCTGAATCCACAGTCTGGGATGAAAGCAGAAAAAGGGATGGAGTGTTATACCGGGTGGATTTCATGCAGCATCAAATCATTTGTGGACCTTAGATATAGTTACCACTTAGCATGTAGGTACCTATGCAAGGTTGCCAACAAATTTCCTTAAACCATCAATGTGCATTTTGCATGGTTCAATCGGTAAAGATAGCCTAGCAGTACATATAATTGTTAATAATGTTTCTTTCTTTCTTTTATTTTCTTTGTTTATCTTTTTATTTTTTCTCTTTTTTGTTTTCTAGTTTAAAAATCTGAACAAAGACTACTTAGACGAGGCAAGATGGGCTATTTCAGGATACATGCCAACCCTTGAGGAGTACATGAGTGTTGCTTTAATGAGTTCTGGTTATCCTATGCTTTCTGTGGCATCTCTCATTGGCATGGGTGAAGTCGTAACAAAGGAGGTCCTTGAGTGGGCCATCCATGTACCACCAATGATTGGACTTGTTCTACAGTTGCCCGACTGATGGATGACATCCCATCAAACAAAGTATGATATATCCAATGAAAAAAGATATTGTCCTTAACCCTTGTGTTGACCAAACACATTAGCTAGCCATTTTTTTGGGACAAAATTTTTATACATGTGGCATATATGTAACTAAAGTTAAACCGTCCAACTCTTCGGCCCAACTTTATATGAGTCATGATCCATAAATTACAATGAACTGACGATCCTAAGTGGCCTATTGATGGACATTTAATGAATAATTAAGATGGAAAATAGCGAACAGACCCACTGTAGCAAAGAAATGTCCACTAATCATAGGTCAGGATCATCTAATCAATCTTTTTTTTTCTTTTTTTTTCTTTTTTACTTTTACAAACTGGGTCCCATAGTTTAGATGATTTGATTAGAGTTACATTTATGTCGTAATAGCTAGTGCCTGAAGCATTCTGCCCTGTTATCAAATAAGTCTCCTGTTCAAATGATTTTGAGAAAAAATTTAATTTGTTAAAATGATTTTGTTAAATTTTAAAATTCTTAATTTCAATTTTTTCATATTTCATTTTATAATTATTACTTTTCATTTGTGAAAATTTTTTAGAGACTATTTCCTTGATTATATGAGAAACACTGAAAAATGATTCAAACTATCTATATATAGCATAAGAGGTTTATCTTCAGTTGATGACCACCCATCACATAGGGCCTTCCTTGGAGATTGATTGTCTTTTTAAGATTAATTTAATCAGCCAATACCGATATCCAAGCATTAGCAAAGAATATGGATAGTCCAAATTGATCATATGCTGTGTAACTTTATAATATAAATAAAATTAAAAGTCTTAGAAAAACAAAAATCTATTTTGAAAGGAATTTATTTTACAAATACAAAAATAAATCTCTACTATATTAATGAATTTAGATGAAAACATAAAATTGAAAAATATATATTACCCAAAACAAGAAGAAAATAGAGATGAGTGATATTTTTTTCCATCTAATAATGTGTGAAGCTTGAACAAGAGAGACAGCATGTTGCATCAGCAGTAGAGTGCTACATGAAAGAGCATGCAATCTCGTACGAAGAGACTATTCAAAAGCTCCAAGATATGGTTGCACAAGGATGGAGAGACATCAACAAGGAATGCCTTAAACCCACTCCAGTTCCTATGGCTGTGATTATCCGGGTCCTGAATCTTGCACGCGTGCTCGAAGTTGTATACCAACATGGAGACCTATACACCAATTCCAACATTGAGACCAAAGAACGGATTACAAAGGTGCTTGTGGAACCCCTCCCGCTTTGAGATGATGGGGCATGCTCTATCTTATTATACATCGACCATTAATCTTGTGATGTGTTGACGGCAAGAGCCTACCTGATATTAGCTTTATTGAATAAAGAAATGGTGCAATTATATCTCAGCTATTAAACATTTCATCCTGCATACATGAAAAATTGGGCCATGTGGATGACAAGTTAGAAATTGGACATATGCCATGTTATTAGAGCTGTAAGTACATAAATTGTTATACATATGAAGCTTCCATCCTTGGCACCGATTCTACCTTTACCTAACCAAAAAAGAAAAAGGAAAGAAAATGTATGGCTTGTTAGGATTGCTGAAGACTAAAAATGAAGAAATGATATTTTGTTGGGAAACACCATTTCTAAAATGTTGTGGGAAAGTGTTAACAGCGAAAAAGTCCTTAAATCATATTCAATTTCGGAGCAAACAACGGAATGTCAAATGGAATCAGTGTGAGTTAAGAACGGAATCTTAGATGTTATTAAAATTACCTTTCAAAGAGTCTGGAATCTCTCCATTCTAAATTCAGATAAACTAGATGTAGGCCAAATCCTGAAATCGCGCAATCCTGCAAAATACCTAGGTACCTCGTTGTATATTGGAGGGAAATGAACCCCCAATATCCAAGCTATAGGTTTGGGATATTATTGAAGGTCATTTAAACGTCTTCTAGAAAAGCCCAAGATCAACTCAATCCAAGTTGGAACAAAGAAATTATTACTTCCTCATCACAAGCCACCAAACCTAGTGGCTTCAGCTAAGGAGATTTACACCTTGTGATTACTTTGTGACTTTTTTTTGTTGGCCATATGGAGTCCAATAGACTTCATTTTAGGATGGTTTGATAGTCCTTCAAGTTATTTTTCCAATGGCTCTAGAACTAGGCTAATCAAAATTCTAACAAAGGAGATATGACAAATCTACCAAAATTGTGCATTTCTACCAGGCGCTGGCTCTGAGTTGACTCAGCTCCAACTCGTGCCGCCACCATTAGTGCAGTACAATTGTCACTTCGCACCGCATGAGCCAATAGCAGGCCAACCCATGATGCAGATTTTCCACCAGATTTGCCTTTAAATACCCCTGTAATGTCATTGTTAAGGACTTTTGATTTAGCTTTACCCAAAAAGGTAAAATTTGAAGCAAATATGGAGAAATCTGAGTAAGCAACCTTGACGCCAGTACCCTGCTGATACACTTGTGAAGTAGCTCTAAAAGGAGTGTCGGTCAGGGCACTAGCATCCCTATCAACGCTTAGGTTGGGTGTCGTCCCCCCAGCCAACGCCCTTCCAAGGGTGTCGACGCCCACCCTTGTTATCCCTCGTGTACATGGTTTACACATTGAATTCGGAATCTGGGTCCAGTTCTCACACTATATTTTTTTTGCGCATCATTGGACATTGTGTCTAGGTTCTAGTGTTCGATGAGGCATATGCATGGCTCCCATATAGGGGAGATGCTATCGAAATTTCTTAATGCTAGCTCTCGATGAGCCATGCATGCCCTCGTTGTAATTTGTAAGGGGAGATGCTACCAAAATTTTCATTTTGAACCATCATGAAAATTATGGGACACAACTGTAATGTAAAATGCCTCATGTAATCACAACTAGACAATGCCTATGTATTAATAAGGCCGAGCAGAACCCTAATCGCGGTGGGCAAAACCATCTATATGGTCATTCATGTGTTGGCGCACTGGAAATCTTAGCTGGCACATTGTATTCATTGTAGGTTTTATTAGGCATGTCAAGTGTTGGTTGTAGCCTCACCAGGGTACTGAGGACAATCACAAGACCTCTTGTAACACCTTAAACTTTTCAATACTCGAGTATTGAAAGTTCTCAAGTGTTACCATGAAATTTAATTTAATATATACCTGTGTATGTTACAAATTTTTCATATCCTAACCTTACATCTATTCTTTAACCTGGATATGAATAATGCTTATCCATAAATCAAGTTATCTAATCATTAATTTTTAAGACATGATCATCATATATTTAAATATTCTCACTTGTCCATCATAACTAACCGTTAAGTCAACTATTCACATGTAGGTAAAGATATTTGACCATCCACTTTGAATTTGTACCACCCGATCATAGTAAATTAACTATCTGATCTCTACATTTGTTTATACATGTATTGAATCAATATGTTAATTCGTTCATCTTGTTCACCACTTATGAATATGTTTAACACATCATCCAAACTAAAATAAAAAGAACTTACATATGTGAAAAAGTCACTTGAATCAAATGGTATATACATTCTACCTCTTGATCACTCCAAACACTCACTTTGTAGTCATCTGTTTACAAAACTAACCATGCGTCTACCTATATACATGGTCGTAATACTAACCATTAAGTTTTTCTATTTTTAACTTGTCATCTGACCATCCATCACGTTGTTTGATATATGCACCACGCCTTAATTAATGATAATTTTAACTTATATGGTGAATAACTATTTATTTGTAATGATTTAGATAAAATTTATTTTATAATAACTGCTTAGAAATATGCTTATAATCATGTACAATTATTAGATTTTCCAAAACTCTCGAATCAGCAATAATTATGAAAATGTCATTAACATATCCCCTTGAATTCTAGATCACATAGTTTTCATTATCCGTTTTATGTAAAATTTTGTTTCATACTGATATATAATAAATTAACCATACACGTCAAATTTCAGCCCTTAGATCAATGTATAAGTAACTCAATTAATAGATTAGCCCCTTAATAGTTGATTTTGAAGTCCATCGAGTGATGAAAGCTCGTGGGTATTCATAGTAGAATATTTTCCTTCATATGAACAATTTATATTGCTCATCATATGGATCAAATGTGAAATACGAAAACCCCAACTTGGTAGGCTTTTCCTTAGGTGAGAAATTAACCCTTTTAGGCTTATTAACTCTTTCTAAATCTGGACCTTCCGAATTACACACTTTCCATCATCAATCACAACTAAAATTTAGACCATAATTTGGCCTTATATGAATATGAGATCATATAAATTTTAGACCCTAATCTATGATTGTACATCGTTGAATGTTGATCACCTTAAAGCCAATTCCTTTCTTTTAACGCAAAAGGTGAAATTTCATATTCATGATTTTTTCCAACATCGATCAACCACCAAAATTTTCTCAAGCGTTTTCCTATCCAAACTAAACATTTTCTTCAAAATTGGGCCCTGATCATTAACCGTGAATCATTAATTGAGATCAAGTCCGTTTTGCACCCGTTAGGATAATTTTTAAGATAAGCCAATCTAAGTCACGAATTACCAAGAGAATGACCCAAATACTATAAATGAATTAAATTTAAAGAAAAGTCATTAAAAAAGACGGATTTAAGAAACTCAATTCAAGTGAGATTTGACACACCCCCTCTCACGCCCACCCCTTTACAGAAGGGGGCATGCGCCCCTTCTCCACTCAAAAACTCATGCACTCCCACCTTACTACATCTAAGGAATAGAGTGAGAGAGAGAGAGAGAGAGAGATAGAGAGAGAGAGAGAGAAAGAGAGACATCTAAGCATGAACATTCATCCATTCTCTTCCTTCTCCACAAATGTGGTGTTTCCCTCTTACTTAAGCGATGTCATGATTTATGTAGAAGCCCTCCTACATCGATATGTACCTAGGGTTTACATCTAAGGCTAATGTGACGAATTCCTTTTAGCTTACACCAGTTTAAGTTGAGTTTATACATAATTCTCTTATTTTCTCGTTAAATTGTGTATAGTTTGATTTTCTACTATGATTTCCATGTTAATAAGTTGCTGGATTATTATGAATTATTAATTCATATTAGAATTATTTTTAATATATGATTTGAATCATGTGGTAAATATTTCACAAGTTGAATTATAAAACTATGCTTTAAATTATGAAACTACACACGTTCGGGCCCTGAACGGTGCATAGTTTGTATATCCAATGGATCAGATAGTTTTGTCAGTCAGATAGCTTTGTCAATAAATATTATGATTTCTTGATATTAATCTAACTTAAATTCAATATTTTAAACCTTAGGGCAGGGAACCCATCTAACTTAAAATCGTACTGTTGTGCCTATGTATTCACTTTGAAGTGTATAGATTATTTTCTACCCTATTGAGGTTCATTTTATTATAATTCCAGATTGATTAGTCCATGAAAATACCACTAGACTTTTTATGAATTCATGTGGAGTGATGGATATAATCTTTGCCCTCTGTTGATTTTGAGAGCAACGCGTGTTTCCACTCTGTATTGAGTTGGCTTTTGCCCATCTCCCTTATTTTGTTGAGTTAGCCTATTTTTAATCCTCTTTTATGGAGTTAGCTTATTGCTACTTTGTTCCCCTCTATTGTGTTAGCCTTATGCTACTTTTCTTACATTATGGCTTGTGCATGTGTCTTGGAGTTCAAAAACTCTCATGGCTCAATTTAATTTTCTATTGATGTAAGTGATGTGTTGAATAAATCACAACTAGTGACTTATATATTTATTATAGACGTAATTCATTCTGGGTAGTGACCCTTTTAGTTGATGCGTCAATCCTTAGATTTGGGTAGTGGTGCACAAATCGATATAAGTAATCCGCAATGCATGTTATTTCACCTTTTCAGGATTGAATGTCGCAATTAGTCGTTCCATAGACATTTCGTGTTACATAATTCATCCAATTAATGAGTTGTGTCGTCTCGAGGTGTTTATATAAATCCATGGTAGTGTTGGACACGCATATGAGCATCCGTAGTTATAGGATGCGGAGCGATTCATATTTTTATGAATTATATTCCAATGTGGTAGTCATTATGTATAATGAGCCACACACACTATGCTAAGAATGCATTCATGTAGATTTAGTTGAGCATATCGATACCACTCATAATGATGGAATATAAGGTATATTCCTTACATTATTATTATGATGAATCACTTGAATTCTTGTTATTCTTAAATGACAATAATCACTATCAGTAGGGCGTTGACCCTCTCCAACCATACAGATGATACATGTGATGTACATGTTGAAGATATGGGCGATTCATGATCTCCCTATGAAAGACTGCGAGTGACATGTGATTATGTTGTCGATTCTTTCATTTTAATTTAGATTTATTTATGTTTCATTGTACAAATTTAGATATTTACAAAAAGCCCTCACCTAAGTGAGCATTAAATAATTAGTTGAACTCTTACATTTAAATAGAATAAGATTTATAGTATGGTTGGTTGTATTCTCATGAATGGTTACTTTCGTGAATGTAATTGGACGTAATCTAAAAAAATAATAATGTACTATTTTGAAGTATCCAATTATTACTTTATTAACACTCAGAGTTCTTGGGCACACGTATGTACTAGGACCACAAAAACTCAGGGCATTACAGTTGGTATTAGAGCATGAGAATGAAATTAAGCAGGCCTAAGGGCATGGACTATTATAATCTTTACATGACTCAGCTAATTGGATCATGAGTTAGATACCTATAATTAGGTGAATTCCTAAAGAAAGTAAGAAGTTGAGGAATTAGAAACCCATATTCAGGTTTCCCATTGAAATTATTAAGTTGATATGGAATTTAGAGAATGAATCTAGGTACCTTCAGAATAAATTTTCAAAATTAAAAATAAATATATTATGCACTGAAATTTTTCCTTAAATGGAGTTCCAGGAAAAAAAAAGTCTCCTAAACTGGAATTAGAGATTTTTCAATTTTCCTAAATTTTTTAGTTGTTTCGGTAAAAAAATGAGACATTAGGAAACGTCTGCCGATTTTACTAGGTAAACTTAATGAAAAATTTTAAAAATTATCTGGTAACTCACTTAGGTCTTCAGGAAGCTCCCTCTAAATTTTTAATTTAATTTATCAGTAAATAATTCTATAAAAATAAAACAGTGCTAAAATTTTGTAAAAGATGTTTTTAAACAACAACCCATTCAGCAACTTTCCAGGATAAAACACCAACCAAACTGTAGAATATTACTTTGGAAATTTTTATGGAGTCACAGGAATATATCTGGAACCTAATTTTTAAATTTCAAATCATTTGGATGAATGGTTTAAGAATTAAAATTCTAGGAGGGAAAGGATGTCATTTTTTTTTATTTTTTTTGAGAATTTATAGCTTTTCATATAAATGATAAGATTAAAGGTTAGGTTCAATAAGGGATAGACCATTTGTGCCTATCCTTTATGAAACCTAAGGTACTTGTATGGTGGAATGAAAATGTATATGATATTCCCTAAGGGGACCACGTCTTACGAAACCATATTCAAGAAAGGTATTAGCTGTTTCATCCAAATACCTAATCTTGGGCGCTTCCCAACGAACTCAATGCCCTGATCAAGTAGAAGTTTAAGACTCATCCGAAATGGATGATGATACCAAAGAACTCATCACCCTGGCTAGACAAAAGTTTAGTGTATCAGGATTAGCCATACTATAGCCATTTTTTCCATGTTACTCCAAACACAAAAAATAGAAAAATACTCTAGATAGTGGGGAAACTAATGTGTGAAATGCTATAAAATTAAATATATAAATAAATATAATAAATATATGCATAAGGACTATATCACTAGCATTAGAATTCTCCCTTACATGTTAATCATTACTTAAATAAATTCTGACTATATATTTTGAATTGTAAACTAAACCGAAAAATCTCTTAGAACTTACCCAAGAAAAAATTATGAGGAATTAAAAACTTGAGCCTCTCAGATCCTTCTTAGGCTTGGAAAGACGTTTTCACAAAGCACAATTGTGTGGAATGGCTGGAAATAGAACTATCCAAAATATCCATGAGTTTTCATTAGTAGGGTTGAAAATCTAGGATGGATTAGTGTTCATAATTTAAATCGACAAAATAAAAGTTCAAATAGTTTTAAAAATTTTTTAGAGGTTACATACATACCTCGGGACAACTCTATAAATTTTAAGAGAAATCCAATATTGGATGGATATCTAAATAGAATTTTCAATTTCAGAAGTAGTCACCGATATAAACTCAGAATTATATTAACATATGAAAACGATTAATGATTTTTGGTGGGCTTCCAATCTTATTAGATTACTGAAACAAATCCTCGGTCACTTTGAACTTTAAGTTTAGCTTAAACTAGAGACCCCAACTTTAGATATTGGATAAATTCATTGAAGAAAGAATGCACAGTTAAGATAAATTTGATTATAATATTGGCAATAAGGATATCTACTTACAAATCTTGGGGTCGAGATTTTCATTAAGGGGGATAGATTGTAGTGCCTTAATTTCATGTAGACAATTATACAAACTTATACACACCTAGGCATATATATTTACCTCACGAGCAATATAGTGAAAACTTAAATATAATGAATCAATGTACATTGTAGGAGTAATTAAATTTTGAGGACAAAAATTTAATTAAGGGGGGTAGATTGTAACACCTTGAACTTTTCAATACTCAAGTATTGAAAGTTCTCAAGTGTTATAGTTAAATTTAATTTAGTATATACATCTGTATGATATCAATTTAGCCTATCTCAACCTTTTATCATGCTCTAACTTTAATATGACCGTTCTGGATAATCTTCATTCATAGATTAAGTCATCCGATCATTGATTTTTAAGACATGATTATCATATATCCAACTAATCTAAGTTGTCTATTAACCAACCATTCATTCAACTATTCACAACTAAGTAAAGATATCAGACCGTCCACTTTGAGTTTGGACCACCCGATCATAGTAAACTAACTACCTGATCTCTACATCTGCTCATACGTGTATCAAATCAGGATGTTGATCTGTTCATCTTATTCACCACCTATGAATATTTTTAACCCACCATCCAAAATATAATCGATCACAACGTATTTAGGTTTCGTCGCATCAAATTTAGACAAGAAAGTCGTTGGACAGACTTGGGCACCTTCGGTTGCATCGAAGGTGGTCTTTGGTTGCACCAAAAGTGTTCTTCGATGAGACTGAAGGTGGCACTCGATTGCAACTGAATTACCTGAAATTCTACCACAACATGTTGTCTTGTATTAGCCATTTTCAGTCAAACCGAATGTGGGTTTGGTGGGACCGAAGGTTATTGAAATTGTGTAATATTTTTTAGCAACATGGTGTTCACCGTTGTTTCGATGTTCCTCTTTCTAGCACGGGTGACAAATGACATTATAGCCCAATCGCTCGATATGAATAGTAAGGTAGTTAATTACAAATTTATAATTTGTTCATTTTCATGTTATTTAGACAACAACTGTTATTCAATTCAATATTGCATCCAATTGGCCTTAGAAATTCAAAAAGGTCACAATTCAAAATTCTGAAAAAGAAAATAAAAGAAAATGTTGTTATCTATGTGGTAAGAACTCATCCTCCTCACTTGTGGCATGGATGTAGAGCTATTCAAACCATCCACAAATTGTAGGTCCCATTGTGGATGAACAGTGTATCTAAAATCATATTCATCAGATCCTAAGCATGATGACCAGTAACAACTACTCTCTAAAGGACATATCCAAAGGAATTGCTCTTGAATAGATTCAACCCAACAACAGCCTTGATGGGGCACCAGAAGATTGATAACATAAAAAGATAGGGATCAAAGACATGACACTGACAAACTTGATGGGGATGATTCTCCCGCTAAAGGAGAGGAACTTGGATTTCTTTTTCATTATGGATTAGAGGAAATTGGATCTGTATGTGTGTGTGTGTGTGCGTGTGTGTGTGTGCGCGCGCGTGTGTATGCTTTTTTTAGAGAGAGATTAAAAAAAATGGTATATAAGGAAGGGTCATTAGTTTTGAAGTCCTTTAGTTCTTAAATATTCTCTTCATCTACAAGTATAATGAGAAATGGGTTAAGTTTTACATGGTCAATGACTCCTTAGCTAAGGGTTTTTTTACTTTTTATTTTTATTTTTATTTTTTTTTTGTTTTTTAAAGTCATTCACCACAAAGGTGAAAAATAGACAAGATCCATCAAGGCAATGGAACACGACAGAATACAGTTTTCATATTACACAAGAAAATTTTCAACTAAGTTTCCAAGTGAAGACGCCTTCCATTTTGTGGTAGAATCTTGGAGGTTATGATCTTCTACTAATGTACCTAGTTCAAATCTTTCAAGTAGAGCTACATCATTGGATCATTCTTTGTAGGCCAGGTAGGGTTCGAGCCTGGATTCTTGGTTCCTGGGTTGGGCACTTCTCTTTTCCAACCAACAATGAAAGTTGGCATTCATCTTTGCATATAATAATAATTGAAACAAAGATGCAAACTATAAAGGAGCTGTCAAAAACTTAAGCATTGAATTCTATCTAGCCTTATAAATTGCAACTAATGACGTGATCATTTTCTATTTCTCTTGCCACTGAAAGCCACTAACAGCAAACTCCAACTTTTTTTTTTATAAAACAGAGATTTATATATATCAGCTGGAGCTAACTTTACAGATGAATTTCATTTCGGGTTGGCCCATCACAACAAAAAGGAAATAGAGCCAACCTATCATAACATCAGATTCTAGCTCTAAAAAGATTTGGTTTGTTCACCCTTACCGCTCCTAGCCCCATCTGGTCTAGCACTAACTCCCCTATAGTAAGGAATGGAAGGTCAGAAACTTTTGTGAAATCCCTATCCAATTAATCGGCACTGCCCAAGGGGACTAGGCTGTCCGCCATGCTATTAGCCTCCCTCCAAATGTGACCATTCGAGAGCCTAATGGTGCCCCTAATAAAATCAAATCGCCTCTTCCAGTAGTGGATATTCTACGAAACTAGCCTTTCCTTTCAGAACAAGGCCACCTCTGCTAAAGAGTCACTTTCCACTTCCACCCTGTTGAGGCTATGTTCCATGCATAGGTTCAAACTGTCCACCACTACTTTGCTTTGGCCTGGAAGTTGGATCCAACATCATGGCCTTTGGTGAAATAAAAAATGAGGTCACCTTTATCATCTCTACACACTCCCCCCACTTCCTGATGAGCCTAGGTTTCCCTGTGAGGACCCGTCTACATTCAATTCCACCCATCCCATCGTCGGCCTTCTCCATTTTACTATTGAAAGGGACGGTGTATAGCCTAGATTTGGGAAAAGGGCTAAGTCCCTTTTTATACCTGGCTACATATGACACTTGATATATCAATGCTTAGAGATTCTACATAGGAGTACAAAATTTCTCAAATTTGAAAGTCATCGTCAGCAAGCCAAATTCCAAAATTATGATTCATTGAACAATCTTAACCTTCAATTCGAGGACCATTGGATATTTTTATTTTAATTGTCCAATATTTGTCAACCAATCATAGTCAGCTAATAATGATACATTTAAAGTAGGACCCATAATTTGGGCAGTTTCATTTGAAATACTTGTATTCGGAGTATGCAATTTCTAAGTAATTCCTCAATCCACTGGGTGTAATACATCATACTTTGTCAGGATATCAAAGTCATAGCCTTATAGGATGCAAAGGCCATGATTCTCTTTATATTCATTGTGAGTATGGTGTTGTCAAAGAAGATGTCTTAAATCTTCTGGATTGCTCGATCGGTCGAGTGAACTACTCGACTGGTCTAGTGGGCAGCTCAACTAGTCGAGGCCTACTCGACTCAAAGTCCAGTGACCTATGTTTTTTGGTGTCCGAGCTGCTCGACTAGTCGAGGGGATGGCTCGACCAGTCGAGGCCCTCCTTTGACCAATCAAGGTTTCACAAATCCTGCGCGGACTGCGTAAATTTGAGGCGGTTTCCGGACTTTTCTGGACTAGGTACGTAAGTGGAGTTTCCTAAACTATAAATAGGGGTCCCTAAGGCTATTCTAAGGTATTCTAAGGCTTTCTAAAAATTTTCTAAGGTTTCCTAAAATGGTTTTAGGGTTATCAAAGGGTGTAGCAAGGGTGTGATTTGAGGTTGTTCGAATTGGGTAAGTCTTCTCTCTTGTAATTTCTATTTCATAGTGGATTTCTGTTGCTGTGCCGTGGTTTTTTCCTGCAAGGGTTTTCCCCGTTAAATCTTTATGTACTCTTGTGATTGATTGTTTCTTTTGGATTGCTATCCTAGATCTAGATTTGTGTGATTCCACAGCACAAATCCCCAACAAGTGGTATCAGAGCAATAGTTGGGGCACAGATCTAAATATGCAGGATTAGTAATAATGGGAAACGACATGTTTGATATTAAGAAGTACTCAGGAAAAAATAATTTTGAGTTATGGAAGGTTAAGATGATTAAGGCGAGATTAAGGCTCTTGAGGAGCGAAAATCTACCATGAAAGATGATGAATGGAAAAACCTTGATAGTAATACTTTAGCCTCTATCTATTTACGTCTCATGGATGAGGTTCTCTATAATGTTTTGGGGGAGAAAACTGTGGCTAATTTGTGGGTAAAGTTAGAGAACATCTATGCAAAGAAGTCCTCTGAAAATCGCCTACACTTTAAGCTACAGTGTTATACCTTCAAGATGGCAAAAGGTAGAGATCTAGAAGCCCATATCAGCAACTTTAATAAATTAATGTGCAAATTATGGAGGACAGAGGCCATTAACACGGCTTGTTATTTGGTAAACCGATCTCCTTCAATGATAATTAAATGTAAAATCTCAAAGGAAGTATGAAGTGGTAAGAAAATCGACTACTCAGATCTACACATATTTGGTTATGAAGCTTAATCTCAAGTACCGTCAGTTGAGAGAGATAAGCTAGACCATAGAGCTAAAAAGTACATCTTTGTTGGCTATGGCATTGGTGTAAAAGGTTATAGGTTATTCGACAATATCACACGTAAGGTCATCACTAGCCGTGACGTCAGATTCGATGAAAGCTCTCTATTCCGCAAGAATGATCACAAGGAGAAAAAGGAACCAGAAAAGTTGATCATAGACATCTAGATTGACTCAGATGATACTCAGGCAGAGATAGATGCGCAGACAGAGGTACAAGATCAGGCAGAGCAACCACCTGTGAGAAGGAACCCACCGCGTGATTGCAGGTTACTGGCAAGATATACAAACAACTCTAGTATTGCATATGCCCTCATTACAGATGAGGGGGACCCGTATAATATTCAAGAGGCTTTTGATGAACCTGATGCAAAAAGTGAAAGGCGGATATGGATGATGAGATGGACTCGTTGCACAAAAATCACATATGGGGGATGCTGGAGCTTCCTGTGGGCCAAAAAGCGATCGGATGCAAGTGGTTATTCAAAAGGAAATAGGACAAATACAAAGCAAGGTTGGTAGCGAAGGGTTATGCTTAAAGAGAAGGAATTAAATTCACAGAGATATTCATGTTGGTGGCTAAGCAGGTATCTATCAGATTCGTGTTGGCATTGATTGCCTAATACGATCTTGAGCTGGAATAGATGGATGTGAAAACTGTATTCCTGTATGGGGAATTGGAAGAGCAAATCTACATGAAGCAAGCAGAGGGCTACAAAGTTCTAGGGGGAGAGAAAAAGGTTTGCAGGTTAATGAGGTCGTTGTATGGCCTGAAATAGTCGCCTAGTCAGTAGTATAAAAAAATTGATTCTTTCCTGGTAAGTCAAAAATTTACTCGGAGTGAATATGATTACTGTGTCTACAGACACTGAGTGATGAAAAATTCATCATCCCAGTACTTTATGTTGATGATATGTTGATCGCCTGTCATGATATGTCTGAAATCAACATGCTGAAGACTCAATTATCAGGGACATTCGAGATAAAAGATCTGGGGACTGCAAAGAGGGTTCTCAACATAGATATTCAAAAAGATAGGAAGAAGAGCAGGATTTGGTTAACACAAGAAGAATACCTTGAAAAGGTGTTGATCAAGTATGGGATGGACCAAGCAAAGCCGGTGAGCATTCCCCACGCGGCTCACTTGAAGCTTTTCTCATAACAATGTCCTAAATCAAATGAAGAAAAGCAGGTTATGTCTCATGTGCCTTATTCGAATGCGGTTGGTAGTTTAATGTATGTCATGGTGGATATTTAACAGGCATTCGGTGTTGTGAGCACATGTCAAACCATGGCAAGCAATATTGGGAAGCGGTGAAATGGCTACTTCAATACATTCAAGGTACGGAAGACTATGTCTTAACTTTTGAGAAAACAATGACAAAGTTAGTAGGGTATGTGGATTCCGACTACGCAGGCAGTAAAGATTTCAGGAAGTATACTTCAGGATACTCGTTTGTACTATCGGGTGGAGCAATCAGTTAGATGTCGAAGCTTCAGCCATGGTGGCTCTTTCCACAACCGAAGCAGAATATATGGCAGTGACGGAAGTGTTTAACGAAGGTGCTTGGCTCAATGGCATGATAAATCAGTTGGAACTTTAGCAGGAGGCCGTGCCAGTTAACTATGAGAGCGAAAGCGCTATCAATTTTGCTAAAAATTCTGTTTATCACTCACGTACTAAACACATTGATTTTCGTCACCACTTTATCCGACAGGTGCTTGAGGAAGGAGGCATAACATTGGAGAAGATTCACACCAGTGTGAATCCGGCAAACAGGCTCACCAGGGTCATTCCTAAAGAGAAGTTTAAGTTCTATGCAACTTCTCTGGGTTTAGCGATAACGTAAAAGAAGGACGGAGTGTGCACGAGAAGCGTTAATTGAAACTATGATGCGATGCAGAGATAAAAGAAGAGGTCAAGCAGCTACACGGTTGAAGATTAAAGACATGGTGGAGATTGTTGTCAGAGAAGATGTCTTAAATCTTCTGGGTCACTTGATTAGTCGAGGCCTGCTTAACTCAAAGTCCAGCAACCTATGTTTTTTGGTGTCTAGGCTGCTCGACTAGTCGAGGGGATGGGTCGGCCAGTCGAGCGGGTGCTCGACCAGTCAATGCCCTCCTTTAACTAGTCGAGGTTACACAGATTCTGCGTGGACTACGTAAATTTGAGGCGATTTTCAGACTTTCCCGAACTAGGTGCGTAAGTGGAGTTTCCTAAACTATAAATAGGGATCCCTAGGGCTATTCTAAGGTATTCTAAGGCTTTATAAAAATTTTTTAAGGGTTCTTAAAGGGTTTTAGGGTTATCAAAGGGTGTAGCAAGGTTGTGATTCGAGGTTGTTCGAATCGGGTAAGTCCTCTCTTGTAATTTCTATTTCATAGTGGATTTCTCTCGCTTTGTGCCGTGGTTTTTTCCCGTAAGGGTTTTCCACGTTAAATCTTTGTGTACTCTTGTGATTGCTTGTTGCTCTTAGATTATTATCCTAAATCTAGATCTGTGTGATTCTGCAACACAAATCCCCAACATATGGCCTATCCCAAAAATCATTCAAATCCAATCTTCCAATGGCCATTATGTTGCAATGTCTAAAAATAAATGGTTAAGATTAAAAAGAAGGAAAGAAAGAAGAGGTCAAAGGGAGGAAATGAGGAAGAAAAGAAGGAAACTTTTCTTTATTGGCCACGAGTAAGGCTGTCAACGGGCTAAGTTCAGGGTAGGTCTTAGCCTAAATTTTGAACTATTTCAAGCTAGGCCTTTTCAAAATTTTGATTTTTTAGGCCTAAGCTTAGTCCATTGACAACTTGACGCGGGGATGAATGTGATGAGGTCAATCACTGTCTTCCTTAAGGATAACTACTCCAAATCCACGGAGCTTCTCTGGACTCCTCATAGAGACTTCTCGAATCTACAAGGAAAAGAAATAGAAATAATTTTAAGATATATGAAAAGAAACTTCGTGATTGATTGATAGATGAAATAAATGAGTCTACAACCCTTTGAATAGGGATACCAATACTTGGAATTAGTTTAAGAATTAAACTATAACTAAAACTCCCTAAAATTTGCAACTTACTATAAATAATAAATTTACAATTTATAATAAGTGTCCTATGTGGCTTAACGAAGTTATTCTTCTAATTTTTCTAAACGCTTTTCATGTTGGACACAACTCCTAAAGCCCAACGGATGAAGAGTTATAATCAAACTAAAACTTACTAAAAATAGTAAAAATGAAATAAAATGGAATTTGACCGTCGATAGGATGGAATCTCAAAAATTTGGCATGGGTAACCCAGCATAGCCAGGTTGGTTGGCTAAAGTAGCTCGTCCTACCCCAAAATCACATATGGTATGCTGAGTAACTCATTCCGGTTTGCGAGATATGCCTGTTTTAAGGTTCTCATGGTCTTGATTACTTTTACCTCTAATCGGGCCTTCTCTAATCCATCTTG
This sequence comes from Magnolia sinica, assembly GCF_029962835.1. NCBI lineage: Eukaryota > Viridiplantae > Streptophyta > Magnoliopsida > Magnoliales > Magnoliaceae > Magnolia > Magnolia sinica. The sequence continues at coordinate 68,683,645 of NC_080591.1, forward strand.
GACATAAAAGTGTCTGCGGTCTGCTCTACATCAGTCTCCTCCACTTCAAAAGAACTCGTCCTCGAGTTCTCATGCTGCTTCGGTTCATGATACTCGGTCTTGTGCATTGTAACGATACCCGGATCAAAAGTTATGATCAATTTACAGTCCACCTTCTTTTGGTCCATCCATGCTAGGAATGTAACTATTACATGTTCTACATCAGACCCCTCTGCTTGGAAAAAAACTCATCCTCGAGTTACTCAGGGGACTTGGTTCATGATTCTGAGATAACTTTTAATACCGATGTTTATTAGATCTTTTCTTGTACTTGGCATTAGGCTCTTAAGCGGACACAATATATGTACTCATACTTTCCTTGATTTGACTAGTATCAATTGTTAAGGGTCAAATATTGCATATTAGACCCCGGTTATTGCCTGGATTTACGAACATGGTACTGTTTAATGGTCCGATTTAATCGTGTTTGTGATGCAAGGTATATTTGCGAGCTTGGACCGAAACAGGGTTCTAAAAGCATGAATTTGATGCTCTAGACTCACTAAGGCAAGGGACGGACTCCAGGGGACCAAGATCAATGGATTTACACGCCAGAGATCCGAGAAAACTGAGAAACTGAAACTCAAGTAGCCCAAAAATTAGCCAAAATGTAAGATCACGGGGTTCCCACCATTTACTCGCTCGAAACTTCATACATGGGCTGAGGACCATAAATGAACCATACAAGTCGAATTTTAGCTCTTGGATCCCTGTAGAAGTGGCTAAACTGATAGATCATCCATAAAATCTTAATTTGGGGCCCACCTGTTATCTGGATATGCTTCAAAATTGGTCTTGATGGTTTAAATGATATGACAGAATGGATGGATGGAGCGGATTTCATGAAAATATCAAAGTGGACCCTATGCTACAGTGCATGTACAACATGTACATGAGGAATGCTGTGCACCAAGAAAGTGAAGTCGGTCAATAGGGTGTTGATCGACTACAATTCAAAAACGGCAGTGCCGTTCTTTATTTAAAACAGGGACCTGCGGTCCATTCTTGTGGACCACCATCGTAATTCAAAGGTCAGATCCGGACCGTCCATCAGAGTTCTACAGGTCCACTAACCATGACCTAGGTGGAAATTTTCTAAGAAGTAGCATGTATCGGATTTCGACCATCGAAATGTAAGACGGGCAGCAAAGCAGAAAACCATATGGACCACACCCAATCTAACCAAAAACTAGTCAATTACAACTGGTTTTTCGACCTGAATCTAATGGATGAAGTGGATTTCCTGGAAAAACCCGTTCATGGGCCCCATTGATCACAGAAACCCTACGTACTGACGTGCGTCCGGAGAGACCGAGATAATCTGGGCCATTCTATGTTCGTGGTTAGGATCGAACCATCGATCCTGGCTGTCCAAATCACTTCCCCGGGACGACCGATCACTCCCAAGAAGCCTGTCCAGATCAAATTTCGAAATGGACCGTTTGTTTGCGGTTTCTGCGGGTTGCTGCGCAAGGAAGTTTCCATATTTACTATTGCGTAAAAGCTATGCACTGCCTCTTTATGCGGAAGTTCCTTGCAACCGCCCTTTGCAACATCTTCCCTGCCTATAAAAGAGGTTAGAGAGAATGTGAGAAAGGCATCCAGGGAATTCAATTTGTAGGCTGGATGTGGAGCAGCTTTCTTAATAGAGTTTTTTCCTTCTTTTTGTTTTATGTTTTTTTAGCCTAGTCATATTTAGGTCAGGCTAAACCTCTTAACTAGGGCTAAGAGGTGAAGCTTGTAGCGTAACGGGAGACTTTTTGCTTATGCCTTTTGTTTAGACTGAACTGATCTTGATTTTAGTTTAATTAAGGGAACGTTTTTAGTTTTTAATGGTCTGTTGTGACTAAAATCAAAATGGGTCTACGATAGCTCTGAGCATATTCCTTTCTATTTTATGTTTATGACGTCAGGAAGCCCTGCTGTTCACCATCGTCTCCTGGGCATGGGTGGATGACGGTACCCTTCCTAACCTTCATACATTGTTGATTGGTTGGTAGTTAGTTTAATTATATTGTTTACTTTGTCTCCTGGGCATAGTTTGGTGATGGAATCCATTCTAATTCATATACTTTTCATCTCTTGAAAACTATATCAAAGGAAGTTCAGTCTTAATTTCCATGGTTACACACTTCAACTAGATGAAGATGGGACTCTAAGTCCAGTTGAGTTCTTCAAGCAGGCATAAGATCTCCTTGATTTCTACAATTGGATCCTCTAAATCCCTAGTTTCCTACCTCTGATTTCTCTAAGTTTTAGATAATTATTTCACCATTATTCCCTTAATTTCATTCGGTTTAGATTTCATCTTAGTCTAGTTCTAGTTCTATTTAATTTCAGATTATGTACAAGTTCAAATCCCTTGGGATTTGACCTTGGTCTCACCGAGTTTATTATTACATCACAACCCTATACTTGGGGAGTGAACATCGATCAGATCCTTCACTCCTGCCTTCAAGATCTGAGATTCTTTCCGACTCACCTGACAGTGAGTGCAGTTTGGCAAGTTAGCCCCAGAGACAAGGCCTATGTGATGTTGGATGTCCCTCATGGGAGGCAATCCATCAAGTAAATCTTCAGGCCAGACTTCTTTAAATTCGTTCAGGAAAGGCCTTAAACTTGGAAGAATGTCTAAAGGTTTCGATTCCTCACCCTTTACCACCACGACGTATACCTCGCTGGCTTCCTTAGATTCCTCCACGAAACCTTAAATGGTCAAGAGGGAGCTCCCCTCTACTTTAAAAGCCTCAGGGTGTTTCTCTGATACCATAGGGGCAAGGATTATCTTTCGACCATCCTTAACAAAGACATAAACATTATTCGTCCTCAGTGGGTCGCATCATGGTCTGACTGTCATGGTCGACCGAGTAACATATGGCATGCTTCCATGTATACCATGTCATAAAGTATTTGATTTTTATAAGTTTTACCAATTAAAAACGAGACAGTGCATTGTTCAGTTACCTTGGTCTCATTCACCCTTTTAATCTAGCCAATTGAGTAAGGGGAATGATGTTTATCACTTTCGAGACAATGTTCTCGCTACTACCACTTTTTATGATAACATCATAGATCTTTCTGTTGACAGTGCACCATGTACAGAATAGATTGTGTCGTTGTTGATATAATTCCTTCCATGAGGTATACAGTAATCGCCTCACAACTAGAGATTAGGTGTCATGCCCTAAACTCGAAAACCAGGCTCACAGAATTCTCAATCACCGAATCTGGCACCGACAGCCTCCATAGTACCCCATTCTTGGCTTCCAGTGCCCATTCACCAGATTCCAATCCTGGGATCCTACAAGGAGGATTTTTTTGTGTGAACTTTTTTTTTGTAAAGAAGTATAACTACAAGCATAACCAAGTCACAAACAGCAACATCAACATCACATATACACTAATATAAATATTTGAGTATAATACTGAAAGGAAAATACATAAATAACAAAATCTCCAAAGTGATCTGCCACAAGCTCCTGCCTCAATGTTGCTGCGACCTAGTGTCACCTGCATGTAACGGTCATGCATAATCTTATAGAAATCTTAGAGGGTGGTGTAAGTGTGTATGCAAGATAAGTGCTAAGTACACAAATATCAGAGTAAGTGAAAATACTGGCAAATCCATAAGTCATACAATATCAGAATATGGAATGCAGAGTCATAGAGAGCCAAATTTCAGATGTTGAGGATGCAATGCAATATACAATTCCTGACGAACCACGATTACCATCAGCCTTATCTAGGCTATGTAAATGCAAAAACATAGAAACCCAAATACCATATGCCATTGATGTAATGCAATATGCAGATCCTGGCGAGTCCATAATATCATCAACCTTATTCAGGATATGCAATACAGAAGCATAGTAAACCAAATGTTATGTACTGAGGATGCAATGCAATGTGTGGTGCAAATGAAATGACTAAGCTAGAGCATGAAGTCGGGATGATAGTATGTAGTATCGCAAGCTGTGGGGTCCATCACAAGGGACTTCTATCCAAATTGGTCCATACTTGATTTTGATAGCTGGACCCAATGTGGTAAACTCCTGATCTTAAGTTAGCCGTGTACTCAATGGAAATCATAGCCATTGCGAGGGTACACATAACAAATTAGTTCCGCACCACCAGCCCGAGTGGATAGTGAATGAATGAGTGAATGAGTAAAATGCTAAGTATGCAACTCCTGCTTAGTTAGTCCACATATTAGTACCGAACTTCTCTGGGATTACTACTGGGGTCTAGTACACTTTAGGCCACCTGCCACCCCATCAAGCACATAACTGGCTAAGTGGAAGAGACATCACTATCTGCCTACCAATATCGACCTGACTCATCGATAGGGGATCCATTTATGAGCTGGTCAGACTCAGCCCAACATTGCCTACTCCCTCAAGCGGGTAAGGCCACACCCCCTTCCAACTGACGACGACATAGTGGGAGATGCGGCCTACTAGTACAGCCCTCATGCGCTTATGTACTTCCACTTGGTCTAGACGTTAGAGCGTCCCTGGTACTAAGAGGTTTAAGGACTTTCACCCACAAACATATTAGATGCCCATGTGCTAAAACCAAACATTTCCGGTGTCCCAACTATCCATCCACGATATACCTGTGGAGGCCATGGCCATGATGTTGTTAAGGCGTACAGTGATCATACTACAAATGTAATTTGTAAGGGGAGATGCTACCAAAATTTTCATTTTGAACCATCATGAAAATTATGGGACACAACTGTAATGTAAAATGCCTCATGTAATCACAACTAGACAATGCCTATGTATTAATAAGGCCGAGCTAAACCCTAACCGCGGTGGGCAAAACCATCTATATGGTCATTCATGCGTTGACACACTGGAAATCTTAGCTGGCACATTGTATTCATTGTAGGTTTTATTAGGCATGTCAAGTGTTGGTTGTAGCCTCACCCGGGTACTGAGGACAATCACGAGACCTCTTATAACATCTTAAACTTTTCAATACTCGAGTATTAAAAGTTCTCAAGCATTACCATGAAATTTAATTTAGTATATACATGTGTATGTTATAAATTTATCATATCCTAATCTAACATCTATTCTCTAACCTGAATATGAATAATGCTTATCCATAAATCAAGTCATCTAATCATTGATTTTTAAGACATGATCATCATCTATCCAAGTATTCTCACTTGTCCATCATAACCAACCGTTAAGTCAACTATTCACATGTAGGTAAAGATATTTGACCGTTCACTTTGAATTTGGACCACCCGATCATAGTAAATTAACTATCTGATCTCTACATTTGTTCGTACATGTATTATGTTAATTCGTTTATCTTGTTCACCACTTATGAATATGTTTAACAAATCATCCAAACTAAAATAAAAAGAACTTACATATGTGAAAAAGTCACTTCAATTAAACAGTATATATATTCTACCTCTTGATCACTCCAAATACCCATTTTGTAGTCATCCATTTACAAAACTAACTGTGCGTCTACCTATATATATGGTCATAATACTAACTATTAAGTTTTCCTATTTTTAACTTGTCATCTGACCGTCCATCACATTGTTTGATATATGTACCGCGCCTTAATTAAAGATAATTTTAACTTATATGGTGAATAAATATTTATTTGTAATGATTTAGATATAATTTATTTTATAATAACTGCTTAGAAATGTGCTTATAATCATGTACAATCATTAGATTCTCCAAAACTCTCGAATCAGCAATAATTATGAAAATGTCATTAACATATAACCTTGAATTCTAAATCACATAATTCTCATTATCCATTTTATGTAAAATTTTATTTCATGCCTATATATAATAAATTAACCGTACACGTCAAATTTCAGCCCTTAAATCATTGTATAAGGAACTCAATTAACAGATTAACCCCTTAATAGTTGATTTTGAAGTTCATTGAGTGATAAAAGCTCGTGGGTATTCATAGCAGGATATTTTCCTTCATATGAACAACTTATATTGCTCATCATATGGACCGAATGTGAAATACGAAAACCCCACCTTGGTAGGCTTTTCCTTAGGCGGGAAATTAACCCCTTTAGGCTTATCAACTCTTTCTAAATCTGGACCTTCCGAATTACACACTTTCCACCATCAATCACAACTAAAATTTAGACCATAGTTTGGCCTTATATGAATATGAGATCATATAAATTTTAGACCCTAATGTATGATCGTACATCGTTGAATGCTGATCACCTTAAAGCCAATTCCTTTCTTTTAGCGCAAAAGGTGAAATTTCATATTCATGATTTTTTCCAACATCGATCAACCACCAAAATTTTCTCAAGCGTTTTCCTATCCTAACTAAACATTTTCTCCAAAATTGGGCCCTGATCATTAAGCGTGAATCGTTAATTGAGATCAAGTTCGTTTTACACCTGTTAGGAGAATTTTTAAGATAAGCCAATCTAAGTCACGAATTACCAAGAGAATGACCCAAATATTATAAATGAATTAGATTTAAAGAAAAGTCATTAAAAAAGACAGATTTAGGAAACTCAATTCAAGTGAGTCTGACGCACCCCCTCTCATGACCACCCCTTTACAAGAGGGGGCATGCGCCCCTTCTCCACTCAAAAACTCATGCACTCCCACCTTCCCACATCTAAGGAAGAGAAAGAGAGAGAGAGAGAGAGAGAGAGAGAGAGAGAGAGAGAGACATTTAAGCATGAACGTTCATCCATTCTCTTCCTTCTCCACAAATGTGGTGTTTCCCTCTTACTTGAGCGATGTCATGATTTATGTAAAAACCCTCCTACATTGATATGTACCTAGGGTTTACATCTAAGGCTAATGTGATAAATTCCTTTTAGCTTACACCACTTTAAGTTGAGTTTATACATAATTCTCTTATTTTCTCGTTAAATTGTGTATAGTTTGATTTTCTACTATGATTTCCATGTTAATAAGTTGCTAGATTATTATGAATTATTAATTCATATTGAAATTATGTTTAATATATGATTTGAATCATGCGGTAAATATTTCGTAGGTTGAATTACAAAACTATGCTTTAAATTATGAAACTACACATGTTCAGGCCCTGAACGGTGCATAGTTTGCATATCCAATGGATCAGATAGTTTTGTCAGTAAATATTATGATTTCTTGATATTAATCTGACTTAAATTCAATATTTTAAACCTTAGGGCAGTGAACTCACTTTTGGAGTAGTTTTGGACTTACCGGGTGACCCGTCTAACTTAAAATCGTACTATTGTGCCTATGTATTCACTTTGAAGTATATAGGTTATTTTCTACCCTATTGAGGTTTATTTTATTATAATCCAAATTGATTAGTCCATAAAAATACCGCTAGACTTTTTATGAATTCATGTGGAGTGATGGATATAATCTTTGCCCTTTGTTAATTTTGAGAGCAACGCTTGTTTCTACTTTGTATTGAGTTGGCTTTTACTCATCTCCCTTATTTTGTTGAGTTAGCCTATTTTTTACTCTTCTCTTTTATAGAGTTAGCTTATTGCTACTTTGTTTCCCTCTATTGTGTTAGCCTTATGCTATTTTTCTTACATTATGGCTTGTACATGTGTCTTGGAGTTCAAAAACTCTTATGGTTCAATTTAATTCTCTATTGATGCAAGTGATGTGTTGAATAAATTACAACCAGTGACTTATATAGATTTATTATAGACGTAATACATTCTGGGTAGTGACCCTCTTAGTTGATGTGTAAATCCTTAGATTTGGTAGTGGTGCACAAATCGATATAAGTAATCCGCAATGCATGTTATATCACCTTTTCGGGATTGAATGTCGCAATTACTCGTTGCATAGACAAATCGTGTTACGTAATTCATCCAATTAATGAGTTGTGCTGTCTCAAGGTGTTATATAAATCCATGGTAGTGTTGGACACGCAGATGAGCATCCGTAGTTATAGGATGCAAAGCAATATGAATTATATTCCAATGTGGTAGTCATTATGTATAATGAGTCACACACACTATGCTAGAAATGCATTCATGTAGATCTTGTTGTGCATATCGATACCACTCATAATGATGGAATATAAGGTATATTATAACCCTTACATTATTATTACGATGAATCACTTGAATTCTTGTTATTCTTAAAGGACAAGAATCACTATGAGTAGGGCGTTGACCCTCTCTAACCATACAGATGATATAGGTGATGTACATGTTGAAGATATGGGCGATGCATGATCTCCCTATGAAAGACTACGAGTGACATGTGATTATGTTGTCGATGCTTTCATTTTAATCTAGATTTATTTACGTTTCGTTGTACAAATTTTGATATTTGCAAAAAGCACTCACCTAAGTGAGCATTAAATAATTAGTTGAACTTTTACGTTTAAATAGAATAAGATTTATAATATGGTTGGTTGTATTCCCATGAATGGTTACCTTCGTGAATGTAATTGGACGTAATCTAAAAAAATAATAATGTGCTATTTTAAAGTATCCAATTATTACTTTATTAACACATAAGAGTTCTCGGGCACGAGTATATACTCGGGCCACAAAAACTCGAATTAATACAATTGGTATTAGAGCATGAGAATGAAATTAAGCGGGCCTGAGAGCATGGACTATTATAATCTTTACATGACTCAGCTGATTGGATCATGAGTTAGATACCTATAATTAGGTGAATCCCTAAAGAAAGTAAGAAGTTGAGGAATTAAAAACCCATATTCAGGTTCCCCATTGAAATTGTTAAGTTAGATATGGAATTTAGAGAATGAATCTAGGTACCTTCAGAATAAATTTTTAAAATTAAAAATAAATATATTATGGACTGAAATTTTTCCATATCTGGTAAAAAAATTTACAATTGGAGATTTTTCAATTTTCCTAAAATTTTTAGTCATTTCGGTAAAAAAAATCGAGACATTAGGAAACCTCTATCGATTTTACTAGGTAAACTTATTGAAAAATTTTAAAAATTATCTGGTAACTCACTTAGGTCTTCAGGAAGCTCCCTTTAAAATTTCAGTTTAATTTATTAGTAAATAATTCTATAAAAATAAAATAGTGCTAAAATTTTGTAAAATATGTTTTTGGACAGCAACCCATTTAGCAACTTTCCGGGATAAAACACCAACCAAACTGTAGAATATTACTTTGGAAATTTTTATGGAGTCACAAGAATATGTCTGGAACCTAATTTTTAAATTTCAAATCATTTGGATGAATGGTTTAAGAATTAAAACTCTAGGACTGAAAGGATGTCATTTTTTATTTTTTTTTTTGAGAATTTATAGCTTTTCATATAAATAGTAAGATTAAAGGTTAGGTTTAACAAGGGATGGACCATTTGTGCCTATCCTTTATGAAACCTAAGGTACTTTTATGGTGGAATGAAAATGTATATGATATTCCCTAAGGGGACCACGGACTTACGAAACCATATTCAAGAACGGTATTAGCGGTTTCATCCAAATACCGAATCTTGGGCGCTTCCCAACGAACACAATGCCCTGATCAAGTAGAAGTTCAAGACTCACCTGGAATGGATGATGATACCAAAGAACTCATCGCCCTGGCTAGACAAAAGTTTATTATATTAAGATTAGCCATACTATAGCCATTTTTTTCGTGTTACTCCAAACACTAAAAATAGAAAAATACTCTAGATAGTGGGAGAACTAATGTGTGAAATGCTATAAAATTAAATATTTAAATAAATAAAATAAATATATGCATAAGGCTATATCACCAGCATTAGAATTCTCCCTTACATGCACTACAAGAAATCCCACTTTTAGCGACGAAACTTTTCGTCACTAAAAGACATTTTCGTTTAGCGACGAAAATTTTCGTCGTAAATTCGTCACTAAAAGACCGAGGTAATAGGTTTTTATCGACAAAAGTTTTTAATCATCGGTAATACTAAGAATTTTAGCGACCAAATTTTTCGTCACTAAAAATAAATGTTAAAACTTTTAGCGACGATATTTTGCGTCACCAAAAATAATTACAAAACTTTTAGCGACGAAACATTTATTTTTTAGCGACGATATTTTTCATCTCTAAAAATAATTACAAAACTTTTAGCGACGAAATTTTTCATCGCTAAAAAATAAATGTTACACTTTTACCGACGAACTTTTTCATCACCAAAAATAATTACAAAACTTTTAGCGACGAAAATTTTCATCACTAAAAAATAAATGTTAAACTTTTAGTGATGATATTTTTCGTCAACAAAAATAATTACAAAACTAATAAATGTTAGACTTTTAGCGACGATATTTTTCGTTGCTAAAAATAATTACAAAACTTCGAAATTTTTTGTTAGTAAAAAATACGTAAGAAACGTTTACCTACGAAAATTTTCGTAGGTAAAAGTCTTTTTAAGAAAAATATTATTCCATCGCAAAATACGAAAATTTTCGTAGGTAAAAGTCTTTTTAAGAAAAATATTATTCCATCACAAAATTCCGCACAAATTCCTGATATACACCTGTTACAATAATTTTCACAGATATTCTTCCTGATATACACCTGTTATATAATATATTTCATCATATTCACATTCACATCCATCTAATGTAGATTGACTTTGGTCAGCTAATGTAGATCTTTTCTAACAAATCACCTCAATCCATTGAGCCAAAATCTATCTATCTATAATCTTAGTACAAAGACTATAAAAGCTAACTATCATTTATTAGGATTAATCTAGGAGCAGTTCTAAACTTGCATAGTTCCTGTAAAAACAAATCACATGATACAATCCAGTTCACATGAGTGCAAGAAAGAAAAGTAACCATTGATTTGGAAGAAAAAAAACAAACCATTAATGTGCATCACTTCACAAAAACCCGCAACCCATCACTGCAATCACAGAATAAGTCAATGAATCACTTCACAACCATCCATCGATCTGCATCACTTGACAAGCATGTGCATTAGTTACAAAAGTCTAGGATCTGTTGCAATAAGGAAAAGTCAATCAGTTACACACATGAGTTGATGAACCAGGTTACAAATGAGTGCATGAAGCCCAAGTACTACTCCTACATGTGGTGACAGGTCTGCATCGATGGCTACCAGTTTGGAAATGAGTGCACAAAAGGAAAGTAACCATTGATTTGAAAAAAAAAAACCTGATATCATTTCGTAACCATCGTTGGCTATCATTTCCTTCTTTTTTGCTATAAGTTGCAATAACAACTTCCTTCTTTTTCCCATTAAAATGCTACTAGCAAAGCAAAATGGAAAATGTACCAATCACTTTCATAGAGAATGACAACATCTGCAGTGGCAAGGTTGATACCCAGACTAATGTATCATGTAAATGCAATTTTGTTTGAGATGATGCATAACAGAAAAGACCAACAAGTTTCCTTCTCACCCTATCAGGTTCGCCACCCTGTGTTTTCACCAGGGCCCAAATATCAGGTTGATTCAAAACTCAGTTGGGCTACACCATGGGGAACAGTGGAGATGGGAGGCCCCACCGTTAAAATTCAGGACATTCCAACACTCATGTGGGCCACACCAAATGAATTTAGAGTTTTTAGGGATGATTTTACACCATCCCCTATGACTTGCCCAACCTAAGTCTTGTATTGGACTTATTTTAAGGATCCACAGTGAAAATATGGTGGTGCACCTGGCGAACAGAGTGGATCTGATGCACATTCTCACCCATGTGGTCAACACAAAGAAGTAACATGTGCAGAAAATGCAGTGCAGAGATGGTATGTCTGTCAAAATAGAGATGAATTGTGAATCAAGCGTCAACACAAAGAAGTAACATGTGCAGAAAATGAATTTCTCATACTCTCTAACATATATTATAACAACTTAGCAAAGTGACTCACCGATAATTACATTGATTTGCTAGTTTGGACTGCTTGAAACCTGCACTTGCTTCTTCAGCCCAATCCTAAAATGCAGTGCAGAGATGGTATGTCTATCAAAATAGGGTTGCCTCCATACATGCAGCATGGATTGTACATCCAAGTAGAGAAATGCCATTAATATGCTCAAAGGACTTACTTGACGCATGATCTGAGCACCCCAAGTCTTGGAGTTATTACAGCTTAGTAACTTTGTACATATGGGAGACTGAACATCTGGATTACCTTTCTAGACTGAACATCTGAACAATGGAGCTCATCAGATCACCGCAATGGATCACATAACCATTGGCTCCACTTTTACAAATTGAATAACCAAGCACACTATGCACAAAATTTACTAAGCCAAAGTGCATGTGAAGTCCTGACCATCCGCATGCCATACGTGTGCAAGATTCAAGCATTCCATTGGATGGGCCTCACTGTTTGCATGATTTGATAGTTTTTCTAAGTCATGGTTAAAGAAGTCAACGATCAAGGTCTTAGTCGCATAGACACTGTGTCTGACGAAGCATATATATGATGGTACCCTCGCTCAAGAATCAATTCTTTTAAAAAAAATAATAATAATAATAATTTTACGATCTGGACTCAAAAATTAGTTATATCCAAATCTCAAGTGGACAATACAATAGGAAACAATGTTCATTGAATGCCCACAATTAAAAACTTTCTAAGGCCCACCGTAATGATTAGTTTCCATCCAAACTGTTGGTAAGGTAAGAAAACAAAAAAAATAAATTCAGAGATCATCTTTATCCAAAATTAACACAATCTAAAATTGGAAAGAAATCAACTTAGATTGGCTGTTAAAAAAGAAAAAAGAAAAAGAAAAACTTCTTAATAAGGTAACTTGCAAACCCAGCAAAACTTAGAAGCTATCTTTGACTTGAATTTACCCCAAATGATGAACTCGTCAGACAAAAATCTATTGCAAACTCGCTACTGGCGCGTTCATTAGCTAATCCGCGTTTGTAGACACCTCTCATAGACACGCACGCCATGCATGCGAAATGTCATTTTTGAACCAAACAACACACTATTTTCAAATCTCATGCGCCCACTTCATTCCCCCACTCTCTCCCTCGATTTCCCCACTATCACCTCTCCGTCTCTCTCTTGAAGTAAAAAAGAAGAAGAAAAAAAAATCTCTTTTATGTTTTTTCAATCCATCTTCCATTTTCTTCTTAACAAGAAAATCCATATTTACTAATATTCCCATTTTTCTATTTTACAAAAGAATGAGTTCAAACTCCGAAAGCGTCGGCTCCAGCACTCGTACTTTCAGCCCAAACCCTAACCAAGAAGAACTCCAAAATTACCAAGTATTCATAAACATTCATTGGAAGCATTTTTTGTCTATGTGCATGACGACCATACTGTTACGATCAATCCTCTTATGACGACAAAAATGAGTTTTCTCATCCACAATAGCATGATATAGGAATCGGATATACGCCTTACCTGCTTCTAATGAAATTCCACTTTTCAATGTTCTTAAAAGCTAAAGACAATTCACACTGAGTACAATACTAGCCTTCCTCATGGTTTACCTAAAGTTATACTAATAGTTCATGTTGCAAAAATTAAAAAGATGATGATGATGCATACTCACAGAACATGAAGGAGAGATGTATGGACATCACTACCATGTGTTCACAAGTTCACCCTTTGCTTTTGTAAATGAATAATTAACAAATAAAAATAAAAATAAATAAAATTTGTTGAGTCCCATTTAGCCAGCAAATGTGTGACATTTGTAGCATTTGTTGTCTAAAATGTAGTTACCATTAAAACATGAGCTAGAATTCAAATAGTACACAATTCTTAATGTCTGGTTCTCATCCACCATATGGCATAACCCAGACAATACCAATTACCCTAAAAAACAAAGAGCATACAAAATAACAAATTGAGGCCCCATTGTTGAATGTAGCCCAAATCCACACTTGATTCTATGATCTTAACAATTTGATATTGCTCATTGAATTTGGGCCCCTAACCATTTTATTTGTTAAATGCCAATTTGATAGATAAATGGTGTCGAACTACCATTGTATCTTCAGTTTAAATCTGTAGTGTTTCAGTAAGCACAATAATCAATAACTTAAATGTGCATTTTGTTAAATGTAAGCACTTAAAGATTACTTCCCAATTAATAACATAAGAACACATCCTAGCATGATCATGGGACCTGTGACTGCATAAACAACACACGACCATCAAGCAATATGCAAAGATCTGAAACAATCAAGTCAAGAAAAAGGCAAGGACCTTAAACGAATAATTTCCACAGAAATTGATTCCTAGTTGAATTCTTACCTCAAGCACAACATCAGGATTAATTTCTGAAAGGGTCTGAATAGTAGCGTCTGTCTTAGTCATGCCAACCTGAGATGGAAAAGAAATAAGGTGCATAGATGGTTCATTCCCACTGTAGGGGCCATTATTACAAATCGCAGATTGTTCACGCCAACCTGAGATGGAAAAGAAATAAGGTGCATAGCTGTTGGACATTTTTGCCCCTGTACTTGGTCATGTGGAGGGGAAAATCCTTGGTTTTTGGTTCATGTAGCCAATCAACTCGACGGAATTTTTGTCCTTTCAATTCCTTCCTGGGAGTAGCCCGCACCCCCTTCTTCTCTCCTTCTCTTCCAGTTGATTGACAAACATAAAAAATAAAAATAAAAAATGAAATTAATACCTTATCAAAGGTAAAGACCCTATCAATCTGCTTCCCAGCAATGCGCTCTGAGACACTGCAACCTCTCTTTAGTACTCATTGCAGGTCACAACCTGTGGCGCATTGTTCCGCAACTCATCGTCACTGAAAGGCTTGAGAAAACATAAATGGAATGAGAACAACACAAAGGTGAATCTTTTTGCACAAAGAGCCGCCTTGCTATACGCTACTCTCACTGCAAAGGACAACATGATCATGAATACAGTACCTAGGCCATTCATCAGAAAGGTCCTGTCATTTGTGTGCTAGGGGTGAACACCAAACCAGCCTGGCCGTCAGGTGGACACAAGTGCAGAACAGGTCCAAACCGTTTTTGTGTTCTCCTTCCAACCATCCATTCCCATGATCTCACGACCCTGATTTACATGCTGGTATGTCCAACCATGATGAACGGCCACGATTATGCACACGTGCATTTACAATTCAAAACCCTACTTTCTAAATCCTTATCTCATCCCCCTCACGCAGAACCGAGAAATGGAAAGTACGAGCTTCTGGAACACGATTTCTAACCCCAAGGCAGATCTTTCCTTAAAGAGAAAAATGAAATTGAAACCCTAACCTGGAACTGAAATCTTTTCATAGGAAGGACCTGAAACTAGAAACCCTAACCACATAATACCTGTAATGGAGGAGGACCTGGACATTTACGCCCTTCTCCTTCTCATGGCGTCCGGACATCTTCTCCAGAGAGAGAGAGAGAGAGAGAGTTGCAGAAGACGATCGAAGATTCTTTAATGGCGGAAAGAGGGATTTTTCTTCTGTCCTCTTTCTCAACATCCCCATCAGCGATCTCCTGCTGCAGATCGTTTTAGGGGACAGCCCCAACGGCCCGATCTTCGGGGTGAGTGAGCTCACCGCGTCCACCACTTGAGATGGGTCGAACTTCGGAGGCATCCTTCCTTTGTCGCCGCTGAATCTTACGGTTTTAGGGTTTTTGGAGGGGGAGAAATGTCTAAATAAGAGAGACTGAGAGGGACCGTTTGCGCCGTGAATGCGGGAAATTGAGAGGTCGGGCAGCAAAAACAGCGAGAGAGAGAGAGTGAGGGTCAGGGCGTTTTTGGTGGAAAAAAAGAAGAAAAAACTTTCAAATCCGAAGATTGCGCGTTTACTATCATTTATAGCATAAACCATATTAACAGCCGTACATGTAAGGGACCATTTATTGGATGGTTAAGATAGTTTTATATAAGAAAATATATACATATCATCCATCTACAACTAGAACCATTATTTGGTTGGTCTGGATAACCCTATATCATTACCACTATTTCTATAAAAAGTCACCACAAATTTAGAGCAAATGGAAAACTCACACACATTTATCATAAAATAAAAAACGCTACTTGATCGTTGGATCTGGTAGGGCTCTATGGCCCCACTGTGATGCGTGTTGACAATCAACACCTTGCATTTGATAGGCCCCCTTTAAATTATGGGATATCCTAAAAATCAGCTGTATACGGAACTTAGGTGGGCCATACCATCTAAAATCATGTGAAGAAATGCCTAAAACATATAAAATCACTTGGTGGGGGCCACTTGAAATTTTGATGTGTATGAAACTTGGTCTGACTCCTCATCCAAGTGAGATATACATAATGGATAGGCTGGATTTGTGAACCACATCTCAGTGGTCCCAACAAATGATTATGAATATTTTAATGGAGGTTAACCCCTCTCAACTTTTGTATGTGGTGTGGCCCAAAAAAGTTATGGATTGACTTGAATTTTAAGCTTTAGGCCCACCATGGAATGGTGCATCTGACTGAATGGGTAAATGTTCAAGACCCATCATGGCGGGGCCCA
Source organism: Magnolia sinica (assembly GCF_029962835.1). Taxonomy (NCBI): domain Eukaryota; kingdom Viridiplantae; phylum Streptophyta; class Magnoliopsida; order Magnoliales; family Magnoliaceae; genus Magnolia; species Magnolia sinica. Next base: position 68,700,125 of record NC_080591.1, read on the forward strand.
CACAGCTCGACCGTATGGGAAGTTCCCATGAGCTCGACCATATGGAACCTTTTCCCATCACACACACACACATAAAATAAATTATAAAATTATTATATATCTATCATTAAAATGCTCTTAAGGCCCACTGTACTATTTATTTGACATCCAATATGTTGACGGCATGGATTAAACACATACATCATGGTGGGGACCACACAACACCTTTTCCCTTAGTCAATTTTGAGAGACCATTTTAGATCACCATACAAAATACAAATAATTTAAAATGCTCCAGTGGACAATATCACAAATAACAGTGGGACAATGATTCTTACAGTTAAAACATTCAAAATAATCAAATCAATCTTTTGATATGATTCATTTTTTGGATAGTTCTATAAAATGATATCGAAAAATGGATGAACTGTGAGACCCGACCCGAGTTCGCATGTGTGCATGTGTGTGTGTGTGTGAGTATGCATTCCGTCCATCTTGATCCCGCGGTCCTACCGGTCGAATCCCGGCGACCCGTGACCCTTGGATAGTGTTTGCGGTCATCCGTGAGCCCAGTCATGAAGACCCGACTCGGATCGAGTTGAGACCTATACCATTGTGACCGCATCGTCGTTGCGATTCCAACGACGTGTCTTGTGCATTCATCCGACTTATAGATCAAAAGTTGTGAGCATTTCATCATGTGGCCCACTTTTTGTACAAAAGCATATGGACCACTCTCAGGCACAAGTTCCCATGCACACCACCCATACACACTATAATTCCCATGGAATAAACACTACCCATCCTAAACACTACCCACACCTAACCTACCCTAGCAAGCATTGTTTGTATCACCATAGGTTATGATTTCTTTCTCTAACCAAGGAGGGAGAGTAATGATGACTCCCCTACAACCTTCCCTTCCTCTCTCTCCTCCTTCATTCTCTCATTTTCCTCTTCCATGGAAGAATTTCCAGCCCTTCCTCTCCCAATTTCCAGCAACTTCCCCTTCCTTTCTTCCTCCATCTAGCCACCACAAATTCATCTTGACCATTGAACCTTTAAGCTTGGAGCTTGGAGTACCTAGTGTTGGTGGTAGCTTGAAGATTCAAGGTGGGTGATTATAATTGTTGATCTTATTTTCTACCCTTTGATCTTTTTTTCTTTCTAGATGGATCATATGGGACCCACCAATCCATGGTGGGGATCCCATTTGATCCCATGGATGTGGCCCTTTGGGCCATCCTACATGCATGTCATGATCCATGATGGGGCCATTCTCCATGGACCCCATCATGATGTATTTTATAATCCACTCCATCTTAAGGTCATCTAGACCCTAAGGATCATGTTGGGATGGCATCCTAACCATCCATAACAATTATATATCATGCATGTAGTGATTTTATGTTGCATGTAAAATCAATGTAGTTGTATGGGTATGATTCACTCTTGGGAGGGCCCACTAGTGACGGGGCCCTACCCCCATGGCCGGATTACTCTCTTTCCTTCTTTTCTTTCTCTGATGTATGGATGATAGTGTGTGTGTGGCCCATTTATAGTGGGCCTTGGATGTCCCAAAATAAATAAAAATAAAAATCCAGCAAGGTGGGATGCTCTTATCACCTAACTCCATGATCATCGGACACCTTAATCAAATGCATGCAAGTGTCCTAGTTCTAGTATGTGATCTGGACTTATGTGGGGCCCACTGAGGAAGGCCACACACCCTTTTTATGGCTGAGATTATTGAGGTATAAGCTGATGTGTCCAGCCATGTATTGCTGTCCAAAAACTTGGACTGTTGCATGGATTGTCATGTTCAATCTTTGGCATGGATTTTTGGATCATGATTGTCATTATTTTCTTTATAAGTATGGAGTGTAATGAGAAGGTGTGGACCCCACCATGAGGTGTGATGGGTCATACCTCAGATGGTCTATGATATGGTACCCAAAAAGGAGGCCCATAGGGGTGGGCGGTCCACCTTGTTGGGCTGTCCAACCCACATGTATGGAGGGAAAATATACACTTCAGCTTGGTTTCTCTGAAGGATGGGCCACTTTTATGGACCCCACCTTACTTTATTTTATGAAGAAAATACTAAACCTCCATTTTTCCCCTCTTGGATGAAGGTTGGGCCCACCTTATTGGGTAAACAATGCATGGACAGCAACATCCCTTCCTGGACAGATTGAAATTCCTAATTTAATTAAAATATTTATGAGTATCCAAAAATCATAAAATTTTACAGAGAGGTGGTTCACTTATGATAGGACCCACCTACAAAATTTTGGGGCCAATGGACACCTGTACACACCATGGTGGTGGCTGGACTGGCCCATTACAATACGGTGTCCAGATCAGTCCGATTTTTAGGACAGATTGATTTCTTTAAATAAATTAAAATATTTATATATGTCTAAAAATTCTGAAATTTTGTGGAGATATGTGCCACCCATTCTAGGACCCACTTACCAAATTTCAGGGCCAATGGACCTCTGTGTACACCGTGGCAAGGGCCGGACTAGCCCACCACGTTGGGACGTCCAGGTCAGTCCGATTTTCTGGACAGTCTATTTTATTTAAATAAATTAAAATATTTATAAGTGTCCAAAAATCTTGAAATTTTGTGGGGGTGTAGGTCACCTATGGAAGTATCACTTTGTAAAATTTCAGATCCAAAATACATTTGAGTTGCCCGTGGTATGGCTGGAAGTGGTCTGCTAGGCAGGGATGCCCAGGCTGGGGCATCTAGCCTGCTTCGTGGGCCCACCTCGATGTGTTGAATGTCCCACCACCCATCCATGTAGGGTCCTTAGGGGATTGATCATACTTTCCCCCTTTTTATTTAATTAGAACACATTAGGTGGATTTTTGGGCCATATACCCCAAGCCCATAGGACTGCCTACACATGGGACATCCCTGCCTTAGGCTACTGCTAGGCTTGCATTCTAACAGTCTGGCCCATTTCTTATATGTATTGTATATCCTCTCTCATCTGGTGGGGCCCACAGTGATGTGTGTGAGCCATCCAGAATTAATTATACTAAAAAAATACTTCTAATGCTGAACTCCAACCAACCCAGAAATTTGGGTGGGCTGGAATTTGGCATTGAGCCCAATAACTGTTGCCTATAGATGTTCTTTGGGGCAATATGGCCCACTAGATTTGAGGAGGATTTATGTCAGTATCTTATCATCTTAATTTTTATTTTTTTTGGGCTTAATTAGTGTATGATTAAAGGCCCATCCCAAATAGGATTCTTCTTGGGCTAGTCTCTTAGTTAAGTAAGGGCCTTATAGCCTTGGTTGGGCTGGAACTTTTGATAGGCCCATTGAACCCTTGGGTCCGATATTTACCATGTCATTGTGATGGGCCTTATGGGCTAAATACTCAAGTAGTTGGGCCCTTGTTTGCCCACTATAAATAATCCATACTTGGGCCGAGATGTGAGGCCCAACTTACATGTGTTAAAAATTTAAGAATTTTCCATATGTTGGGATAATGGGCTGCCCATTAGGCCTACCACAATGAATGAACCTATGACCCTTATGGTTGGGCCCTAACCTTGCTTAAGGGCCCACCAGGTTGCCTTTGTTTTTGGGCTTAGTGTATGGCCCACTAGGCCATGGGTTGATTGTGCCTTGGACCTTTCTTTGCATATATAGTAGGCTACCTTTTGGGACCCAGTTGAGGTTGGATGTCCTCCTTGGTGGCCCTAAGGTAGGCCCATAGAGGCCCTTATAGGTGGTTAAAGGCCCACCTTGGGCCTGGCTAGGACTGTTCCTCCTTAGGATTTTGACTCTCTTAGTTTGTGGGTCATCCCAAAGTACTGGGCTCCCACTAGAGGACTTCTCTTCTTCTTAGAATACCTGTCGATGTGCCTAGGTCTTGACCCTCCTTGGGACAGACGATTTCATATTCCTCAGGTGGCACACTTACATCGTTGCAACCCATATGCATCATCTGTATGAATTGATTGCATTGTATAGTGGTCATTCAGGGATGGAGTTTCTTCCCTTTTGCACATTGAGTGCCTGAAACTTGTGCATGATTTGTGTGTGCGACTCATGCATTGGCATCGCATTTCATGAGGATACCGCCCTTGCTTCATCAGGGCCTTGCCTTCATAGGGACATTTGTGGATGGCCGCATATGTGGACACCGGAAATATTACTTGAGCATACTGGGTGCGTAGGATGCCCATGGGTGAGATTCCCAAAACTTCCATGGTACCAAGGATCTGCTCCAACGCCGTGACCGGGTGGAATACATGAGCGCACGAGGGCCTTATACCGTTAGGCCGCGACTCCCACTGTCGTGTAGTCGGTTGGATAGGGGTGTGGCCTTACCCGCTGGTGTGAGGAGGCATTGCTAGGCCGAGTCGACCGGCTCGTAAATGGGTCCGCTACCTTCGTGCCTTGTTGGTGATTGGTTGTTCACGGGCGGGTAGTGAGGTCTCTTACGCTCGTTTGGCTATGCGGGTCTGCACATGATTCAAGATGTAATGGACCGGTGATTTCCTTATGATTGAAAATGTACTTGACTTATGGTTTGGATATGAGCACGACATTACTTACATCGCATTAACATTGGGTACAAGCCCCCTTTCATACATTGCCTTGGTATGGCACTCATTACTTATTGCATCGCATTCATGGTAAGCCTTGGTAAGACTAGTGATATGTTCATTGATTATGCTTCTCTCCTTATACCTCCTACTATTCTTCTGTGCACCATTGTCACACACTTACACCACCCTCTAAGCTTCTATAAGCTTATGCACGATTGATACGTGCAGGAGACTCTAGGTAGGCGCCGTAGCAGCAGAGCATGGAGTAGAGTTGAGCAGTGAGGACTCCAGTGTTGCTGATTTCTCTCTCGTTTCCTTTTTATTCTCATGTATGTCCTTTTGGACCTTTTGGATGATTGTAAAAGTTCAAATTTTTAGTGGATTTTGTGATGTGTGCCTTTGTTATTCTCAGATGTACTTGCTGTGATCTTGGGTATGCTCGCATTGGAAATGATTATACTGTTATGAAAATCCTCCTTGTAGGATCCCAGGATCGGAACCTACCTCAGGAGCCGAGAATGGGGTACTACGGAGGCTGTTGCGGCCAGAACCGGCCATCGGGTTCCTTGTGAGTCCGGTTACCGAGTCTGGGGCGTGATATGAACGGTGTGGTTGATCCCAAATTTTTGGTAAATTCAAAACTCAAGTGAACCATGCCACACAAAACAGTGTGGAATAATGATTTCCACTGTTGATACCTTGGGCCCACAATAATGTTTATTTGTCATCCAACATGTTCATAATATCAAAAAGATATGAATGAAGGGAAAACACAAACATCAGCTCGATCCAAAACCTCTATGAATGTTAGTTTTAATGGCGGACGTTCAATAACCAGTTTGTAGTCCACTTAAGCCTTCGAACCGCCCTATTTTTTAGTTAATATCTTAAAATGATCCAAGAAAAGCGTTGAACGATATGGAGAAAGTCAATCCATGACTTGGGTGGGCCAAAAGCTTAAAAATAAAGTCAATCCATGACTTGGGTGGGCCACACCACATAATATAATGGAGATTGGGTTTCCTTAAAACATTCATAATCATATATTGGGCCTCCCTAAATGTGATTCACATATCCAACTCACTCATTATGTGTGTCCCACTTGGATGAGGGGTCAGACCAATTTTCAGCCGCATCCAAAACTCATGTGGGGCCCACCAAGTGCTTTTATATTCTTTAGGATGTCTTTACATAGTTTTAGATGGTATGGCCCACTTGAGTTTCTTATATAGATGATTTTTGAGATATCTCATAACCTAAATGGGACATATCAAATCCACTGTGTTGATGTTTGACACACATCATGATGGGGCCCACAAAACTTACTAACATCAATTCTTAGGTTCTCATGAGGTCACTAAGTTGGGTCACAATTTTGACCAGAATATTTGGCCCATTTTGCATGTCTGGTTCATTCACTCTATTTTACTGATCAATACCCTCAATTTGAGTAGTTACTCACCTCAATCAGTTTACATATGAGAAATATATTAGGCATACAAGATTGCTCACACAATTTCAGTGAAATTTGATTTAAACATCTGAAGTTATTTATTCTTCAATCTGAACTGATTAGATTGTCCAAAAATGATAAAAGGTTCAATTAGTAGATGTGCCTAATAATTTACTAATTTTATTTTTCACAGATAAATTTCAATTTCCATTTACAAATAACATTTTTTTTTTCAAAATGTATATATTTTTACTCTTTTGACAAAATATCATTTTTATTATAAATTATTTCTAAAAAAATTTATAATACAAATTCTAAATTTTTATTTTAAAATTCTCAAAAAATTTCTCATATTTTCAAAAAAAATTCTCATATTTTAACTTTTTCTTAAAAATTTTAAAATGCCGATTTTTTTTTCTTCAAAAGCATAATTTGTTCTCAAACTTGCTTAAAATTTTTATCCTTCTTAATATTCTTTTTCATATAACATTACAAATCATTTAAATATTACCTTTTAATTATATTTTAAAAAAAATTTTCAACTCATATGATATAAAAACTATACACACACACACACACACACACACACACACACACACACACACACATTTTTGCCAACAAATTTTCTTTTTAAAATTAAAACATTTTTACATTATTACAGATGGTTTACAGCCGTCAGGAAAAAGATTTAGGAAAAAGACTTTCACCGACGAACATTTTCGTCGGTAAAAGACTTACTGCGAACATTTGGTAGAAAGAAATAAAACATTTTACTAACGAAAATTTTCGTCGATAAAAGTCTTACCGCCAAATTTTCCAACATAGCACAAAAATTTTCTATATTTTTTTTTGAAAAAATCGGTAAAATTTTCGTCGAAAAAAATATTATTGCCGACGATTTTAATTCATCGGTAAAAGTCAAGGTGAATATTTTCTAGGTAAATTGTACAATAGTTTTGGCGACGAATATTTTCATCGCTAAAAATATTATTGGCGACGGCTTTGGTTCATCGGTAAAAGTCGACGAAATTTTTTAAGTTAAAATTATAACACTTAGGGCGACGAATATTTTCGTCGCTAAAAATATTATTGGCGACGGTTTGGTTTCGTCGATAAAAGTCAGGGCGAAAATTTTCTACTATAAATTACAACACACTTGGCGACGAAGATTTTCGTCGCTAAAACTATTATTGGCGACGGTTTTGGTTCGTCGGTAATAGTCGGGGCGAAAATTTTTGAATATAAATTACAACACTTTTGGCGACGAACATTTTTGTCGCTAAAACTATTATTAGCGATGGTTTTGGTTCATTGGTAAAATTCATTAAAGTATTATTGGCGACGGTTTTGGTTCGTCGGTAAAATTCAGGGCGAAATTTCTCAAGGTAAAATTATAACACTTTTGGCGATGAACATTTTCATCGCTAAAAATATTACTGGCGACGGTTTTGGTTCGTCGGTAAAAGTCGGGGCAAAAATTTTCTAGTACAAAATTACAACACTTTTGGCGATGAAAAATTTCATCGCTAAAGGTGGCTTTTGGCTATGAAATTAATTTCGTCGCTAAAATGTAAACATTTCGAAAAATTCAAAAAACCCTTTAGTGACGAAAATTTTCGTCGCTAAAGGTGGCTTTTAGCTACGAAATTAATTTCGTCGCTAAAAAGGAAACTTTTTGATTTTTTATTTTTTTAAAAATTCAAAACATCCTTCAGCGACAAAAATTTTCGTCGCTAGGACTCTTAGCGAGATAATTTTCACAATAGCGGGAAAATGACTTTTACCGACGAAAATTTTCATCGGTAAAAGTGACTTTTAGCTACGAATTTACAATTTCGTTGCTAAAAGTAAACTTTTAGCGACAAAAATAATTTGTCGCTAAAAGTCATTTTTAGCAATGAAAAAAAGTTTCGTCGCTAAAAACCCTCTTTCTTGTATTGATATTAATCATTACCTGAATAAATTCTGACTATATATTTTGAATTGTAAACTAAACAAAAAAGTCTCTTAGAACTTACCCAAGAAAAAAATTTCTTAGAACTTACCCAAGAAAAAATTATGAGGAATTAAAAACTTAAGCCTCTGATATCCTTCCTAGGCTTGGAAAGACATTTTCACAAAGCACCATCATGTGGAATGGCTGGAAATAGAACTATCATAGAACTATCCAATTTATCCATGAGTTTTCATTAGTAGGGTTAAAAATCTAGGATGGATTAGTGTTCATGATTTAAATCGATGAAATAAAAGTTCAAACAGTTTTAAAATTTTTTTAGAGGTTACATACATACCTCGGGGACAACTCTACAAATTTTAAGAGAAATCCAATATTGGATGGATATCTAAATAGAATTTTCAATTTCAGAAGTAGTCACCGATATGAACTCAGAATTATGTTAACATATGGAAACTATTAATGATTTTTGGTGGGCTTCCAATCTTATTGGATTACTGAAACAAATCCTTGGTCACTTTGAACTTTTAAGTTTAGCTAAAACTAGAGACCCTAAGTTTAGATATTGGATAAATTTATTGAAGAAAGAATGCACTCTTAAGATAAATTTGACTATAATATTGGCAATAAGGATATCTACTTACAAATCTCAGGGTTAAGATTTTCATTAAGGGGGATAGATTGTAGTGCCCTAATTTCAGGTAGACAATTATACGAACTTATACACACCTAGGCATATATATTTACCTCATGAGCAATATAGTGAAAACTTAAATATAATGAATCAGTGTACATTGTAGAAGTAATTAAATTTCGAGGACAAAAATTTAATTAAGGGGGGTAGATTGTAACACCTTGAACTTTTCAATACTCAAGTATTGAAAGTTCTCGAGTGTTATAGTGAAATTTAATTTAGTATATACATTTGTATGATATCAATTTAGCTTATCCCAATCTTACATCATTCTCTAACTTTAATATGATCGTTGTGGATAATCTTCATTCATAGATCAAGTCATCTGATCATTGATTTTTAAGACATGATCATCATATATCCAAGTAATCTCAGTTGTTTATCTTAACCAACCATTCATTCAACTATTCACAGCTAGGTAAAGATATCTGACCGTCCACTTTGAGTTTGGACCACCCGATCATAGTAAACTAACTACTTGATCTCTACATTTGCTCGTACATGTATCGAATCGAGATGTTGATCCGTTCATCTTATTTGCCACCTATGAATATTTTTAATCCACCATCCAAAATACAATCGATCACAACATATTTAGGTTTTGTCGCATCAAATTTAGACAGGCAAGTCGTTGGACAGACTTGGACACCTTCGGTTGCATCGAAGGTGGTCTTCGGTTGCACCGAAAGTGGTCTTCGGTGAGACTGAAGGTGGCACTCGATTGCAACTGAATTACCCGAAATTCTACCACAACATGTTGTCCTATACTAGCCATTTTCAGTCGAACCGAATGTGGGTTTGGTGGGACCAAAGGTTATTGAAATTGTGCAATATTTTTCAGCAACATGGTGTTCACCGTTGTTTTGATGTTCCTCTTTCTAGCACAGGTGACCAATGACATTATAGCCCAATCACTCAATATGAATAGTAAGGTAGTTAATTACAAATTTATAATTCAATATTGTTATTTAGACAACAACTATTATTCAATTCAATATTGCATCCAATTGGCCTTAGAAATTCAAAAAGGTCACAATTCAAAAATCTGAAAAAGAAAATAAAAGAAAATGTTGTTATCTATATGGTAAGAACTCATCCTCCTCACTTGTGGCACAGATGTAGAGCTATTCAGACCATCCACAAATTGTGGGTCCCATTGTGGATGAAGAGTGTATCTAAAATCATATTGATCAGATCCTAAGCATGATGACCAGTAACAACTACTCTCTAAAGGACATATCCAAAGGAATTGCTCTTGAATAGATTCAACCCAACAACAGCCTTGATGGGGCACCAGAAGGTTGATAACATAAAAAGATAGAGATCAAAGACATGACACTGATAGACTTGATGGGGATGATTCTCCCGCTAAAGGAGAGGAACTAGGATTTCTTTTTCGTTATGGCTTAGAGGATCTTGGATTTGTATGTGTGTGTGTGTGCGCGCGCGCGCATGTGTATGCTTTTTTTAGAGAGAGAGATAAAAACAAATGGTATATAAGGAAGGGTAATTAGTTTTGAAGTCCTTTAGTTCTTAACTATTCTCTTCATTTACAAGTATAATGAGAAATGGGTTAAGTTTTACATGGTCCATGACTCCTTAGTTAGGGGTTTTTTTGTTTTGTTTTGTTTTGTTTTTGTTTTTTAAAGTCATTCACCACAAAGGTGAAAAATAGACAAGATCCATCAAGGCCATGGAACACGACAGAATACAGTTTCCATATTACACAAGAAAATTTTCAACTAAGTTTCTAAGTGAAGATGCCTTCCATTTTGTGGTAGAATCTTAGAGGTTATAATCTTCTCGTAATGTATCCTAGTTCAAATCTTTCAAGTAGAGCTACATCATTAGATCATTCTTTGCAGGCCAGGTAGGGCTCGAGCCTGGATTCTTGGTTCCTGGGTTGGGCACTTCTCTTTTCCAACCAACAATGAAAGTTGGCATTCATCTTTGCAAATAATAATAATAGAAACAAAGATGCAAATTATAAATGAGTAGTCAAAAACTTAAGCATTGAATTCTATCTAGCCCTTATAAACTGCAACCAATGACATGATCATTTTCTATTTCTCTTGCCACTGAAAGCCACTAACAGCAAACTCCAACTTTTTTTTTAAAATAAAACAGAGATTTATATATATCAGCTTGAGCTAACTTTACAGATGAATTACATTTCGGGCTGGCCCATCACAACAAAAAGGAAACAGAGCCAACCTATCATAACCTCATATTCTAGCTCTAAAAAGATTTGGTTTGTTCACCCTTACCGCTCCTAGCCCCATCTGGTCTAGCACTAACTCCCCTATAGTAAGGAATGGAAGGTCAGAAACTTTTGTGAAATCCCTATCCAATTAATTGGCACTGCCCAAGGGGGCTAGGCCGTCCGCCACGCTATTAGCCTCCCTCCAAATGTGATCATTCGAGACCCTAATGGTGCCCTTAATAAAATTAAATTGCCTCTTCCAGTAATAGATATTCTATGAGACTAGCCTTTCCTTTCAGAATAAGGCCACCTCCGCTAAAGAGTCACTTTCCACTTCCACCCTGTTGAGGCTATGTTCCATGCATAGGTTCAAACTGTCCACCACTGCTTTGCTTTGGCCTGGAAGTTGGATCCAACATCATAGCCTTTGGTGAAATAAAAAATGAGGTCACCTTTATCATATCTACACACTCTCCCCACTTCCTGATGAGCCTGGGTTTCCCCGTGAGGACCCGTCTACATTTAATTCCACCCATCCCACCGTCGGCCTTCTCCATTTTACTGTTGAAAGGGATGATCTATAGGCTAGATTTGGGAAAAGGGCTAAGTCCCTTTTTATACCCTGGCTGCATATGACACTTAATATATCAGTGCTCAGAGATTCTACATGGGAGTACAAAATTTCTCAAATTTGAAAGTTGTCGTCAACAAGACAAATTCCAAAATTATGATTCATTAAACAATCTTAACCTTCAATTCAAGGACCATTGGATATTTTTATTTTAATTTTCCAATATTTGTCAACCAATCATAATCAGCTAATAATGATACATTTAAAGTGGGACCCCTAATTTGGGCAGTTTCATTTGAAATACTTGTATTCGGAGTATGCAATTTCTAAGTAATTTCTCAATCCACTAGGTATAATACATCATACTTTGCAAGGATATCAAAGTCATAGCCTTAGAGGATGCAAAGGCCATGATTCTCTTTAGATTCATTGTGAGTATGGTGTTGTTAGAGAAGATGTCTTAAATCTTCTGGGTCGCTCGACCAGTCGAGTGGGCCGCTCGACTAGTTGAGGCCTGCTCAACTCAAAGTCTAGCGACCTATGTTTTTTGGTGTCCAGGCTGCTCGACCAGTCGAGGCCCTCCTTCGACCAATCGAGCTTACACAGATCCTGCGCGGATTGCATAAATTTGAGGTAGTTTCTGGACTTTTGCGGACTAGGTGCATAAGTGGAGTTTCCTAAACTATAAATAGGGGTCCCTAGGGCTATTCTAAGGTATTCTAAGGCTTTCTAAACTTTTTCCAATGGTTCCTAAAATGGTTTTAGGGTTATCAAAGGGTGTAGCAAGGGTGTGATTCGAGGTTATTCAAATCGAGGAAGTCCTCTCTCTTGTAATTTCTATTTCAAAGTGGATTTCTGTCGCTTTGTGCCGTGATTTTTTTCGGTAAGGGTTTTCCACGTTAAATCTTTGTGTACTCTTGTGATTGATTGTTGCTCTTGGATTGTTATCCTAGATCTAGATTTGTGTGATTCCATAGCACAAATCCCCAACAAGTAGTATCAGAGCAATCATTGGGGCACAGATCTGAATCTGCAGGATTAGTAATAATGGGAAACGGCATATTTGATGTTTGATATTGAGAAGTACTTAGGCAAAAATAATTTTGAGTTATGGAAGGTTAAGATGATTAACCTGTTAACCAAGCAAGGCGAGATTATGGCTCTTGAGGAGCAGAAATCTACCATGAAAGATGATTAATGGAAAAACCTTGATAGTAATGCTTTAACCTCTATCCGTTTACGTCTCACAGATGAGGTTCTTTATAATGTTTTGAGGGAGAAAACTGCGGCTAGTTTGTGGGTGAAGTTAGAGAACATTTATGTAAAGAAGTCCTTTGAAAATCACCTAAACTTCATGCTACAGTGTTATACCTTTAAGATGGCAAAGGGTGGAGATCTAGAAGCCCATATCAGCAACTTTAATAAATTGATATGCAAATTGCTAGATATGGAGGAAGTGGTCAAAGATGAGGAACATGCATATATATTGTTGAATTCTCTTCATGCATCATATGAGTCTTTCAGGGACATGATATGCACCGCGAATAAAACCCTAAGTGTTGACACTGTTATCTCAGCCCTTCAAGAGAAGGCTATGAGAAAGCTAAACGATGACATGGAGGCATCTTCTGATGCACTGATTACGAGGGGCAAAGATTCTCAGCGAGGTATAGGATCTTCAAGACCTAGATCCAAATCCAAGGGCAAGGGTAAAAGAAAATTGAAGTGTTGGAATTGTGGGTTGTCTGGACACATGAAGAAGGATTGTAGAAATTCTAAAACGAAGAAAGAAAGTTTAGCGGCTTCTTCCAAGGAGGCCAATGTGGTCACATCTGATGAAGAATCAAGTGGTGGTGATGTTCTGTCTGTTTCCATGTTGGTCACTTACATGACAATCATAAAGACGAGTGGATACTTGACACAGGAGCATCTTATCACATGACTCCTCATTGAAGTTGGTTTACCAGTTACAAGGAATGTGATGGTGGACAAGTTTTTATGGGCAATGACAATGCCTGTAATGTTGTGGCTATTGGTACAGTGAGCATCAAGATATTTGATGGGATGAAGCGTACCTTGACTGACGTCAAGCACGTTCCTGATATGAAGAAAAGTCTGATTTCTCTCAGTGCACTCGAGGTTATAGGGTGCAAGTTCACCAGTATTGATGGTGTCCTTAAAGTTTCAAAAGGGAGACTCGTGGTTATGAGAGCACAGAGACACGAAAACCTTTACAGGTTGATTAGGAGCACTTCAGTAGGTGGAGCGGCAACAACTATTGCAACTCCACATCTCTATGTATGTGGCATGCTCGTCTGGGCCACATGAGTGAGAGGGGCATGGAGGTACTTTCTGATCGATGTTTGATTATAGCTTTTAAAAATTTTGATTTAGATATATGTGAGCATTGTACATATGTTAAACAATCTAGACTGTCTTTTAAATCTGGAAAACATGTTTGTAAGGGAGTGCTTGATTATGTGCACTCTAACGTATGGGGGTCATCGCCAGAAGTTTCCATTAGGGGATCGTCATGGTTTGTTTCATTCATTGACAGCTGGTCCAGGAAAGTTTGGGTTTACTTCATGAAATGTAAATCCGAAGTTTTCACCATATTCAAACAATGGAAGGCAATGGTGGAAAAACATTCAGGGTGAAAAATAAAGGTTTTAAGGACTGACAATTATGGAAAATTTACTTCCACTGAGTTTAACGAGTATTGTAAGGATGAGGGGATCATCAGGCATAACACAGTGTGCCACACGCCCAAGCAAAATGGTGTGGCTCAGCGAATGAATCGGACTCTTCTAGAGAGGGCCAGATGCATGTTAAGTGATGCTGCGTTGGGCAATGACCTATGGACAGAGGCCATTAACATATCTTGTTATTTGGTGAACCAATCTCCTTTAATGGCTATTGAATGTAAAATCCTAAAGGAAGTATGGAGTAATCAAAAAATCGACTACTCAGATATACGCATATTTGGTTGTGAAGCTTAATCTCATGTACCGTTAGTTGAGAGAGATAAGCTAGACCATAGAACCAAAAAGTATATCTTTGTTGGCTATGACATTGGTGTAAAAGGTTATAGGTTATTTGACAAGATCACATGCAAGGTCATCACTAGCCATGACGTCAGATTCGATGAAAGCTCTCTATTCCGCAAGAATAATTAAGAGGAGTAAAAGGAACTAGAAAGTTGATCATAGACGTCCAGATTGACTCAGATGATACTTAGGTAGAGACAAATGCACAGAAAGAGGTACAAGATTAGGTGAAGCAGCCACTTGTGAGAAAGAACCCACCGTGTGATCGCAGGTTACTAGTAAGATACAGGGATGACTCTAATATTGCATATGCCCTCATTACAGATGAGGGGGACCCGTATACTATTCAAGAGGCTCTTGATGAACCTGATGCAGAAAAGTGGAAGGTGACTATGGATGATGAGATGGACTCGTTGCACAAAAATCACACATGGGAGATGGTGGAGCTTCTTGTGGGCCGAAAAGCGATTGGATGCAAGTGATTATTCAAAAGGAAATAAGATAAATACAAAGTAAGGTTAGTAGCGAAGGGTTATGCTCAAAGAGAAGGAATTGAATTCACAGAGATATTCGTGCCGGTGGTTAAGCAGGTATCTATCAGATTCATGTTGGCGCTGATTGCCTAATACGATCTCGAGTTGGAACAGATGGATGTGAAGACTGCATTCCTACATGGGGAATTGGAAGAGCAGATCTACATGAAGTAAGAAGAGTGCTATGAAGTTAAAGAGGCAGAGAAAAATGTTTACAGGTTAATGAGGTCGTTGTACGGCCTGAAACAATCGCCTAGGCAGTAGTATAAAAAATTTGATTCTTTCATGGTGAGTCAGAAATTTACACGTAGTGAATACGATTACTCTATCTACAGACACTGAGTGATGAAAAATTCATCATCCTAGTAATATATGTTAATGATATATTGATCGCCTGTCAAAATATGTCTGAAATCAACAGGTTGAAGACTCAGTTATCAGGGACATTCGAGATGAAAGATCTAAGGGCTGCAAAGAGGGTTCTCGACATAGATATTCATAAAGACAGGAAGAAGAGCAGGATTTGGTTATCACAGTTAGAATATCTTGAAAAGGTGTTGATCAAATATGGGATAGACCATGGAAAGCTGGTGAGCATTCCCCGCGCAGCTAACTTGAAGCTTTCCTCATAATAATGTCCCAAATCAAATGAAGAAAAGCAGGTTATGTCTCATGTGCCTTATTCGAATGCGGTTGGCAGTTTGATGTATGTCATGGTCTGTATAAGATGAGATATTACACAGGCATTCAGTATTGTGAGCAGATACATGTCAAACCGCGGCAAGCAACATTAGGAAGCGGTGAAATGACTACTTTGATACATTCGAGGTACGGAAGACTACATCTTAACTTTTGAGAAAACAGAGATAAAGTTAGTAGGGTATGTGGATTCCGACTACGCAAGCAGTAAAGATTCCAAGAAGTATACTTCAGGATACTCATTTATACTATCGGGTGGAGCAATCAGTTGGATGTCGAAGCTTCAGTCCATGGTGCTCTTTCCACGACCGAGGTAGAATACATGGCAGTGATAAAAGCATTTAAAGAAGGTGCTTAGCTCAAAGGCATGATAAATCAGTTGGGACTTTAGCAGGAGGCCCTGCCGGTTAACTGTGATAGTGAGAGCGCTATCAATTTGGCTAAAAATTTTATTTATCACTCACGTACTAAACACATCGATGTTTGTCACCACTTTATCTGACAGGTGCTTGAGGAAGGAGGCATAACACTGGAGAAGATTCACACCAACATAAATCCATCAGACATACTCACCAAGGTCGTTCCTACAGAGAAGTTTAAGTTCTGTGCAACTTCTCTGGGCTTGGCGATGGCGTAAGAGAAGGACGGAGTGTGCACAAGAAGCGTTGATTGAAGTTATGATGCGATGTAGAGATAAAAGAAGAGGTCAAGCAGCTACACGGTTGAAGATTGAAGACATGGTGGAGATTGTTGTCCGAGAAGATGTCTTAAATCTTCTAGGTCGCTCGACTAGTGGAGGCCTGCTCGACTCAAAGTCAAGCAATCTATGTTTTTTGGTGTCTGGGCTTCTCGACCAGTCAAGGGGATGGCTCGACCGATTGAGCGGGTTGCTTGACCAGTTAAGGCCCTCCTTCGACCAGTCAAGGTTACGCAGATCCTATGCGGACTGCGTAAATTTGAGGTGGTTTCCAGACTTTTTCGGACTAGGTGCGTAAGTGGAGTTTCCTAAACTATAAATAGGGGTCCCTAGGGCTATTCTAAGGCTTTTTAAAAGTTTTTCAAGGGTTCTTAAAAGGGTTTTAGGGTTATCAAAAGGTGCAGCAAGGGTATGATTCAAGGTTATTCGAATCGGGTAAGTCCTCTCTTGTAATTTCTATTTCATAATGGATTTATGTTGCTTTATGCCATGGCTTTTTCCTGCAAGGGTTTTCCACGTTAAATCTTTGTGTACTCTTGTGATTGCTTGTTGCTCTTAGATTGCTATCCTAAATCTAGATCTGTGTGATTCCGCAGCACAAATCCCCAACATATGGCCTATCCAAAAAATCATTCAAATCCAATCTTCCAATGGCCATGATGTTGCAATGTTTAAAAATAAATGGTTAAGATTAAAAAGAAGGAAAGAAAGAAGTGGTCAAAGGGAGGAAATGAGGAAGAAGAGAAGGAAACTTTTCTTTACTGGCCATGAGTAAGGCTGTCAACGGGCTAGAATCAGGGTAGGTCTTAGCCTAAATTTTGAACTATTTCAAGCTAGGCCTATTCAAAATTTTGATTTTTCAGGCCTAAGCTTAGTCCATTGACAACCTGACACGGGGATGAACATGATGAGGTCGATCACCGTCTTCTCAAGGATAACTACTCCAAATCCACGGAGCTTCTTTGGACTCCTCACAGAGACTTCTCACATCCAGGAGGAAAAGAAATAGAAATAATTTTAAGATATATGAAAAGAAACTTCGTGATTGATTGATAGATGAAATAAATGAGCCTACAACCCTTTGAATAGTGATACCAAGACTTGGAATTAGTTTAGGAATTAAACTATAACTAAAACTCCCTAAAATTTACAACTTACTATAAATAATAAATTTACTATTTATAATAAGTGTCCTATGTGGCTTAACGAAGTTATTCTTCTAATTTTTCTAAACGCTTTTCATGTTGGACACAACTCCTAAAGCCCAATGGATGAAGAGTTATAGTCAAACTAAAACTTACTAAAAATAGTAAAAACGAAATAAATATGGAATTTGACCGTCGATAGGATGGAATCTCGAAAATTTGGCATGGGTAACCTGACATAGCTAGGTTGGTTGGCTAAAGTAGCTCTTCCTACCCCAAAATCACATATGGTATGTTGAGTAACTCATTCTGATTTGCGAGATATGCATGTTTTAAGGTTCTGATGGTCATGATGACTTCTGCCTCTAATCGGGCCTTCTTTGATCCATCTTGGACATAAAAGTGTCAACGGTCCACTCTACATCAGTACCCTTCACTTCAAAAGAACTCATCCTCGAGTTCTCATACTGCTTCGGTTCATGATGCTCGGTCTTGTGCATTGTAACGATACCCGGATCAAAAGTTATGATCAATTTACAGTCCACCTTCTTTTAGTCTAGCTATGCTAGGAATTGTAACGCCTTGAAAATCGGGGGTCGAGTAGAAGCTCAGCTCCCGAGTTCTAACGCATCACTTATGCAACATAAATAATGATGATTGAATGTTGTCCATATTAGTGCATTAGACATGAAAGCGGATTATACCAAATCAGCATATCATACTCCAGAGACAGTTAAATTACGCAAGCGGAAGACTATGATAAATATATAGGGCATATAAGTGATTGTAAGTCTTCAAAGTATGAGCGTCACCAGGTTAAATAAATACAAGTGTAACTCCAAAAGATACAAAAAATGATAAAGTGTAATGTCATCTATTCATATCCTTGTAGCCCCGATTCACAACTCCAAGTCTACATAGACCCGTCAGAAAGTTGCATGTAGGAGAACTCGTCATTGTCGTAGAAGGTAGGCTCCATCTCGCAAGCCTCAACATCATATGCAATTACAACAGGGTCTGGTTGGTGTTTTTAAACACCGTCCCAGAACGTGGGAGTGAGTGATTAACTCAGTGGAGCTATAAGGCAAAGGTTGACATGTTATCAATTCAGTGAAGCAGTAATGATAAAGCAATACAACAATAAAGTCCTAAGTATTCTTGTTAATGTAGGAATGATATGCCACAATGATGCATGCCCTCGCCTACACTCCCTCAGCGACATCATCTCACGATCGCGGCATGCACCCCTTCCTCTGTGCACTTCCTCGCCAAAGCACCGTGCAATGCGATGCATGGTCGTGTTAGCCAAGTTCTTAGTTAGACATATTCATATAGCAGGATTGGGAAGCTAAAGTACCTCCCTTTATATCATTAACCCAATATTGATCCATCTAGGGTCGTCAATCCTAGTTAATCACATACGATAGGCAAGTTCAGGTCACTACCACCAAGGCTCTACCAACTGACAGTCTATTTTCGAAGGCTCGTCACCAACCCGACTGGGGACCACAACCAGGCTGCGCCAGGGTAGGCCTATTTCATACTCGAGGTCACTTCACTAACGCCCTACCAACTGGTAGTCTATTTTTGAAAGCACGTCACCAACCTGACTGGGGACCACAGCTAGGTAGCGCCAGTGTAGGTCGACAGCTCGAATACAATGTCCCATACCGCCGTATTCAGCTCACGAGTTTGAGTTGCTCACTAGTCACTATGGGGAGGGTCATCGCACCAGCGTAGGCTGACAGCTCGACCATAGTGTCCCATACTACCATGCTCAGCTCATGAGTCTTAGCGGATCATGGTACCATGGTTGAGACGGGTCTTTACATTGGTAAGGGGTACCTTAGGTTCAAGCAGTAGTGTCCATACATGGTAAACACACAATATGCCAATCGGTTTATTAGATGAGTTCGATTGGTACGAGCGTTCGCTGAATTAATCGACAAGGTACCGCTATCGATAATCCTCGTATGACTCAGATTCACCGAACGCATCAATTGTAGCGAGACTAGCTCGGCCACTCAAATAGGAATTGTTACCGATTGCCTGAACTACGTCATAGTCCCAATCACAGTCAAATGCAATAGGCATTCATATGCACTAGTTAAAACAGTATGTAGCAGCCAATTCAGATATAAATCTCATTTAAGCATTTTAACAAACACATAGAGTACATGTTAACATACATAGACATTTCATCCATATATCACATAACAACGAGGTAGATTACATGAAGGAAACTGTAATTATAAATAAGGTAATCGACAATCCTATCTCAATGCCCTCATTAAACACATTTCATCAAGCATTTTCTCATTCAAGCATTTTATCAAACACTTAGAATACACATATTAACATACATGTAATAAAATAGTTATAACATATTTCAGGGCAAATCCTTTTACAAAGGACTTGTTAGACATACAACGGTCATGTATTCTCAATCAATGGACCTAGAAAGTGTAAATCATCATTCCATATTCATTCACACATTTCAACAAACACATGGAATGCATTATACTCAACATAGTTCACATATATATGTAATACACGGAAATCATAGCATCTAAGCACAGGTGACAGCAATCAAGTCAATCATAAATCATTAATTGACATTGAAAGCCTTGAAAACCATAACCTAAACGTTTATAGTCCGCACCTTTCGTCGGTAAACTCGTATCGAACTTAGTTCGAGCATCACGCCTTTGTCTACAGCATAACGGCTATCTGAATCACGAAATAGGTTAGCTAGTTCGCCATTTACTCTATTTGAATCCCTAAAACAGATTAGGGTTAGGATTTCTTACCTAAGAATGAAATCGAAATCGCCGGTATAGCGATACGGATAGAGTTGTTAAGCACGTGGAGCAGTAGGGAAAGATCCCAGGGACAGTCTCCCACTTTCTCTCTCACTCTCTCTCTCCTTCCTTCTCTCTTTGCCCTCTTCTCTCTCCTAGGGTTGCAAATTCGTATGTGAAGGGAGAGAGAGGGTTTAAGGCCCTTATATAGGCCCAGAACTGATGGGAATGGCCCCAGGGCCATGATATACTTAGGTTATAGCCAAAGACCGGCCGTTTCGGCCCAACGGAGCTGATTCGGAGGCCCCTTTTCTACATGCGTTGGACTTAAGCTTCCTGACATTGGATCTAGGTTAGGCTAAGATTTTGACCTGATCGGTTCAGTGGATCGGCCGCGGGGGACTAGTTTCAGTTCAACAGTTACCGGTACTCGATCAGGGCCACAAGTATACTGACATGTGTTGGAAATTTTCCCTGATCCGAGGGTGTAATTGGGTCAGAATCTAACGGTCTGAAACCTTAAAATTGGCCTGCAAGTGAACGGCTCAATTCACTTAAGTTTCAGTTCATATCCTAAAGATATTCTCATTTCTCACACACTTCGCTCCGGGCTCAAGTTGTGCATTTCTGGACACTATCTGGATTTGATTTCTGATGTGGTAGTCAAGCCCAATAAGGCAGTCATAACCGTATAGTTTCGCAGTCATCGGACTTTCAACACGCGGTATATGTCCGATATGGAGTTTCAACGCACTCCCGAGAGCAACAGGGTTTTGAGATTGATCCTAAGTTTTTGCATGATATAGCGTTAACGCTTCTACTCGTTTTGGGTCTTACAGATTGTATTTAAAGTAATTTAGTGTTAATTTCACAAGTAATCTAGTTTAGCACTTAATAATTTTCGTCTCATTTCTAAAGGGTTCGGTCCTTAGTGATTTCTGCCTAAGGTGGTACTCGGGTCTTTGTACGGATTTTTTCGGGATGTTACAATCTACCCCCCTTAAAGAAAAATTTCATCCCCAAAATTGCCCAAGGGTAATAAGTAAGGTTTTATTATTTCATTTGCTTAGCTCTGTTGGTTTCAGGTTTATATACGTGTTAGGGCATATAATAACTACACTAGCCTAGCTCATAATGGTCTACCCCCCTTAAAGAGTTTCTACCTTTGAGGTTTGAAAACAAATGTCCAAATCATCATTATCGTGCTAAATGTTTGATGATGAAGTTTACTTAAGGGTGGTATAATCTACTCTTTATGATTGGGCTAATACGGAAAGACAGTTGTGCTAGGCTCAAATCTGATACGTCGATTGTCCGCCTGACCAGGGTAGACAATGTTGTATCCCTTCCTAATCCTGATGGATCTTGGTTTTCTGCTCGGTCAAAGAAGTAAGTCCTTTAGTAATCACCCAGGATTAAGAATTGAATTTAAGCCGCGAATGCCCCGTAGGGATATGGTTCTGAAATTCTGAAATCTGATCATCCTAAGTATTTAAGGAGTATTATAATTTATTAGGAGGTTCGAGCCTCATGTTAATAAGGTTGTCCTTTCGGTCTTGTTCAACGAGAGTTCTTGTTTAACCTATGTTTAACTTGGTGGATAATAAGTTCTTCCATGGTGCTCATAGTCAAAAGACTATACTAGAAGGGTTCTCAATCTCCTAAAATTATATTTGTATGTTACCATTTCGATCATATGGCTAAGAGGTTATGGGCAGATTGCACTTTGATTTCATTAACTTCTGGAGGGAAGGAAGAGTCAAGAGTTCTAAAATATTTCAGAAGTTTGGGGTGTTAGCAACATAAGGCCGCGGGAAAGGAAAGAAGAGGGACATTTCCTTGATGCGGTATGAACCTTGACTTCATAAGGGAATAAGAAACTTATAATATTTTACTGTAGTCCGCCTATCAAACTATGAAACTCAATCCTACCCGAGGGTCCAAATTTAATTGTACAAAAACAACTATATATATATATATCTTTATGTAATCAAATTTAATCACAGGATAATTCCTAGTATGATTACAAATAATTCCTAAATAGACATCACATACTAAACTTTAATATGAAAAGATATGATGAGTCTATTGGTAACTCAAAGTTGTAGAAATTTTTTCGTTTCAACCCTTCTATTATTTAAACATATTTGTCACCTCTAGTTACCATATTATTTTTAAAATTTTTATAGTAATCCATTGTTAGGCGTATTCTTTCACATGAATTGGTTTAATACTTGGATCCTAATTGCTTTCCTTTGACGACTTCATTATTGATCTTCTGAGGAAGATCCAGCCTCTGCTTAGTGACCTAACCTTAAGTATAACCTAGATCAATTTCCTTCGATCCTGGGCTAGTGGGCTATTAGCCCACCAAGCTCCCATCGCGCCTATGAGCGGTTAGACTATCAGGTCAATGTGCATCGTTCTATTTCCTAAGTCTATCAGGCAATCCTTACAAGGTTTGGTAGTGTTGGAGAAGGTCCCTGTCGTGATAAGGACTCTCAACACACCTATAGGGGTAGTGTTCAACCCCAAGCGCTTGACTATAGAGCATGACACTATCAAAATAGTTGACCCAATGTCTACTAATAGGAATACAGGTGTACCTTGACCATGGGCAGTGACCTCAAAGGTCAAAGGTGCTGCAGTTGCTGACTCAGGTATTTCAGCTGCAAGTGCATACATATGGGCTTATTGAGGATGATTTGGTTACGCTTCCATAGGTCGTTAAGGTGGCCTATTCTGAGGTATAGGCGATTAGTAATATGGTTGCGCTGGTGGTGCAGATCCTAGAGGTGGAGTCGTTATACCATGTGGTGGCTGACGGTCGATCTTCTAAGGCAGCGTGATACCATTGTCTTTCATCTTGGTAAAACAGAAGGGGTCAGTGTGTCCCCCTTTGTTGCAATATATACACCGATGTTTTGTTCGCCTTTGCTGTGTCGGCAGAGCCACAAGCCTGGGAGGCGAGTCTACAGGTGGTCTCTTACTTAGGACTGGTTGGTGCTGCAATTCGGGCTGAGGCCTCGGGCCCATTAGTATACATGTCTGAGAATCTTTGTCTCCATCTTGTTTTGCTTGTAGAGTTATGTTGACTAGCTCAGCATAGTTGGAAATGCTAGTGCAACACATCTTAGTGTGGATTTCAGGCCGCAGACCATCTGAAAAATGCCGCATTTTCATCGGCTCATCTACTAGGATCAAAGGAGCGTATCCGGCTAGCTCCGTGAATTTATTCTCATATTCCGACACGGTCATCCCTTCCTGTCGGAGGCGAAGAAAGTCTCTCTCTTTCTCATGGCGGTACGTGAGGGGGAAATACTTCTCATGGAAGTGCATCTCGAAAGCCTCCCACGTCCATACGTAACCGACAGCAATAGTCCGAAGAATGCTATCCCACCAGAAGCTGGCCTCCTTCTCAAACATGTGAGTGACCACTCCACCTGCTCTGCCTCAGTGCAGTGCAGCGGTTCAGCATCTTAGAGATGCGGTCGAGTCAATACTCAGCCTCCTTGGGTCTGTGAGTACCCACAAAAGTAGGAGGTCGAAAGCATTGAAATCGCTCAAATAGGCCGCTAGCGCTCATATTGCCTACAGGCTGCACAAGAGGTACAGGTGGAGCCACACCCATGCTCTGGGCAAAGACCCCTGCAATGGTGGTTAAAAACTGTTGCTGTTGTTGTTGCTGCTGCTGCTTAAGAGCATCATCTGCTCCAACCTATCAGTAGGGGGAGCCGACTGAGGCACATACGACGTTGAAGTAGACACACGGTTCTGCTTTGGAACCAGTGGTGTAACAGGTGTCGGCCCATTAGTGGGGCCAGTGGCCGGCTGAAAATCCGGCATAGTATCGTGAGTCGGGCCCGAAATGGGGTTTGTCTGGCTATCACTTAGGGGAGGTGCCCCGTCAATCGAATCACCAAGTGTGAGATGTGCCGTACTCTGTGTGGCCTTAGGTGGGATTCCCTATATACAACATAGGGTGCAACCCAGGTCAGATTCAGCATACTCACAAACTCTACTACATAGCATTCACCTTTCAGCTCAAAGAAACTCCATGCAATTCATTTAATAAAATTTTCATAGTACATGAAATACAGCATTACATGAATCATAATAGAAGATGCATGTGAGCTAATCTAAGCATGGTTCCTCACATTAAAACCTACAAACTGCTCTACCACCTTACTAAGCCTATCAAGGCTATACATGGAAACAAGCAAATAGGCAAAAAAGCAAACTAAAAGACGACCGCATGTATGGTTAGTCGTCTAAATCTGGCGACAATGGAGGTGCATCCTTGTCCTGCACACAGCATAGGATAGCCTTCAGGGTGCGAGACACTTTCTTGAATTTTCCTTTCATGAAGGCCTCGTTCTCTTCAAGCTTCTGCTTCACTTCGGCCCGGGTCTCTTGGATCTCCTATCTCAGGGCGACTTGGCCCTCCTCGAGTTGAGCCAAGTAGGCTTTCATGGTAGCTCGATCATTGTCACGTACCTGCATAGAAGGAGGAGAGCCATCATCAGTGTCCGGGGCCTCCTCTTCTTCTTCCTGCTCTCCTTCTTCCCTTATCTCATCTCCTTCTTCATCACTCTCCTCTTCTTCGCTCTCCGTCTCATCCTCACTCTAGTTGAGTCGGGCTTGATGTTGTCATGGCCCAATCTTCATATTGTTGAGAGTAGTGTCATTGATGAAATGGATTGGCACAAGAACTTCTGCGCCAAGTCTGTAATGCCCTGAAATTCGGGGGTCGAGCATAACTCAGCTCTCGAGTTCCAAAACATCACCCATGCAATATAATTAATGATGGATGTATGTTATCTGTATTAGTGCATAAAACATGGAGTAGATTAAGCTAAAACACAGATATAGTTTAAGGATAAGTGAATAAAGCAAGCGGAAGACTTATAGAAAAATATGTGTACAAGCGTAAATCCCTGAAGTACATATACAAACCAGGTCGTATGAAAGTGTTACTTATCAAAATTATAAGTATCAAGTTACATCATTTAAATTCCCAAAAATAATCCCAGCATCTCGCGCATCAGACCCAAGGCTCGCTAGAATCCGTCTGAAAACTGCATATAAGAGAAAGCAGCCTCATCATCATCCATCTCCCGCTGTCTCAGAAGTCGCATCAACATCTGCAACATCAGAACCTAAGACAGAGTCTGGTGGGTGTTTAACACCGCCCCAGAACGTGGGAGTGAGTGATCAACTTAGTGGAACAATAAGGCACTGGTTAACATGTTATCAGTTCAATCAAACAGTAATGATAAAGCAGAACAATTAAATAAATCCTAAGTACTCTTGTTAATGCAGGGATATATGCAAAATGATGCATGCCCTCACGCGTACACCCTCAACGTCTTCATCTTACGTTACGCATGACACCACCTCAAAGTGCGCCACATCTACAAAGCACATGCAAATGCGGTGCATGGATATGATTACCAAGTTGTTATTAGTCCATTTCATATAGCAGGATTGGGAAGCTAAGATACCTTCCTCATGTCACCATCCAAACAGTGATCCATTCTAGGGTCGTCAATCCTAGTCGTCTCATACGATCATATGGTTTCAGGTCATAGCAAAGGGCTCGTCACCAATCATTGCACACCTTTCATACCTTTGCTGCTACACTAAGGCTCGTCACCTCAATGCGATATCCAGGCATGCTCGAGGTCACTACAAAGGGCTCGTCACCAATCAATGTAGGCCGACAGCACGAATATAGTGTCCCATACCACCATAATCGGCTCACGAGTTTAGTTGCTCACTGATCACTACGGGGAGGCTCGTCACCCCAGCGTAGGCCGACAGCTCGACCACGGTGTCCCATACCACCATGTCCGGCTCATGAGTCTTAGCGGATCAAGGTACCATGGTTATTAGGATTTCACTAGTAAGTTCGGTACCCTAGATTCAAGCAATAACGTCCATACATAGTGAACATACAACGGACAATCGGGTTACTTGACAAACTCGACTAGCACGAGCACACATTGAGTTGAGCGACATAGAGTGCGCAAACACTCTGCGTGGCCAAACCACTGCCGACAACTCTAATACGACTCGGGTTCGTCTAATACGTCCTACGTGGCGAAAGCAACCTCAGCCACGATCATGAAGCAGATTACTGATTTCTTGGACTAATGCATAGTCCCAAACACATTACACTACAACAGATATATGAATTGAATATAAAACAGTAAAGGAAACAACAACTCAAACCATGGTACATAAGCACTTGAGGAATATCAACTTAACATAATTGTAAGCATAAGTAATGCTTGAATTAAAATAACATGGAATGTAACTAGCAAGAAGGAAATCATGCACATTAATAGGAGTGTTGAGAATCACTTCTCAATGCTTGCAATTAATGTAATAAGTTACACTTTAGATCATTCATGCATTTCTACAAACACTTAGAACACATGGTACAACATACATGACGTATGTTGAAAAACAAGCATTTGGACAATTCCTTTTACCAAGGAGTTGTCATACACACATCTAGCATGCATATATGACAAATAATCATGGCAAACACAAGTGCATAATTTATACGTATACGGTACTTTATACATACATGTAGAATACACAAATCTCAATATAACACATGCATATCAGGAACGCAACATAAATACAACATTTGGCATGTGAAATCTCATCCATAATAAGAATAAATCACTAACTGGCATTGAAAGCCTTGAAAACCATAACCTATACACTTAAAGTCCGCACTTTAAGCAAGGAAAGAACACCGAACTGATTTCAGACGAGTTGTCTTTGTCAACGGCGATAGAATAACCTAAGGCAAGAATAGAAATGAGATACAACAACACCAAGACTATTCTAAGCTCTAACACAGATTAGGGTTAGGTTAACTTACCCCAAGATGAACTCAGAATCGTCAGAATAACGATTCAAAGTGAAGGTTCAAGGATGTAGAAGAATAGGAAAGAATCCAAGATGATTCACCAACTTCTCTCTCACTTTCTCTCTCTTTTCCACTCTCTTTCCAAGCTAGGGTTAGAGAAAATTCGTATGGAAAAGAGAGCTAGGGTTTAAGGACTATAAATAGGCCTATAATTGATGAAAATAACCCCAGGGTCAAGGTACACTTAGGGTATAACCAAAACCAGCCTCTTACGATCCAACGAAGCACTTCTGGTGGGCCTATAACCACAAAAGGTCAGACTTAAGCTTACTGACCATGGATCTAGGTCAGGCTAAGTTTTCGTACTGACCGGCTCTTCAGATCAGGCATGGCGGACCACACTCAATTCAACGGTCACAGAATCTCGATAAGGTCCACAAGCACAAGGATATGCCTGGGCCACCTTCCCTGATCAGAGGGTAAAATTGGGTCAGACCAACGGTCAGATAGCTTAAAATCATCGCGCAAGTGACACGACTCAGATTTCATAAAAGTTTATTAAATTTCCAACCGTTCTCACACTCTTCACTCCGAACTCAAACAAATCGACCCAAAACATCACATGGACTTGATTTTCGAGGTGATGGTCAAGCCCAACTCAGTGACCGCAACAGCCTAAGATCATCGCCATCGGACTTTTGACGCGTAGTCCAGGTCCGATCCAGAACTTCCAAAAATTCTCCAGAACAACTGGATTTAGCGATGGATCCTAGATTTCAGAGTAACATAGCGCTAACTAATCTACAAGTTTTGAGCCATGTAGATACAATATAAAGTGATTGATGCGAATTTCACAAGCAATCGAGTATAACGCTAATTACCCCAAAAACAACTACTTAAGGAAAGATAAGCACAAAATTTCCAAGGTCGTTACAATCTACCCCCCTTAAAGAAAATTTCGTCCTCGAAATTCATACCTTCATAAATTCCTCAAGGATCAAAGGGTAGGTCTTTCTGACCTCAGCTTCAGATTCCCAAGTAGCTTCTTCCACACCATGATGCATCCATAGCACCTTCACAAGAGGGATAACTTTGCTACGCAACACTTGCTCCTTCCTGTCGAGAATACGCATCGGTCGCAGTATATAAGTGGCATCCTCACTCAACTGCACTTGCTCCCAACTGATAATATGCGAAGGATCAGGAACGTACTTCTTCAGCATAGTAACATGAAATACGTTATACACGCTCGCAAGAGGTGTGGGCAAAGCAAGGCGGTATGCTACCGCTCCCACTCGATCCAGAACTTGAAATGAACCAATAAATCTCGGCGTCAGCTTCCCCTTCTTACCAAACCGCAGAACTCCCTTCATAGGAGAGACCTTCAGAAACACATGGTCTCCAACCTCAAACTCAAGCGGTCGACGCCTCGTATCAGCATAACTCTTCTGTCTACTTTGGGTTGTCAGAAGTCGACGTCGAATGATGTCAACCTTCTCTGAAGTCACCTGCACCAACTCCGGGCCAAGCAAACTACGCTCACCAATTTCCGCCCAACAATGTGGTGCTCTGCACGGGCGACCGTACAACGCCTCATAGGGAGCTATGCCAATACTCGCCTGGAAACTATTATTATACGCGAACTCTGCATACTGAAGACAATCATCCCAACTGTCTTTGAAATCCAAAACACAAGCTCGCAACATATCTTCCAGGACTTGATTCAAGTGCTCCGTCTGCCCATTTGTTTGTGGATGAAACGCGGTGCTGAACTTCAGTTTCCCACTCATCGCTTCCTGGATACGAGTCCAGAAGATAGATGTAAAATGCGTGTCTCTATCAGACACAATCTCCAGGGGAACTCCATGCAGATGCACTATCTCCTTGATATACAACCTAGCCAACTCGTCTGCAGAGTAAGTGACTCTGATCGGTAAGAAATGCGCCGACTTCGTTAATCGGTCGACGATCACCCAAATAGAGTCATATCCCTTCCTTGTCCTCGATAACCCAGAAATAAAATCCATAGAGATGAAATCCCACTTCCATTCAGCTATGGGCATGGGCTGCAGCAACCCAAGAGGTCGGCAATGCTCTCTGCCTTGACCTGCTGGCACGTGAGACAACGAGAAACAAATTCAGCAATCTGAACCTTTATATTGTCCCACCAATAACTTCTCCTCATATCCTGATACATCTTCATGCTACCTGGATGCATCGCAAGTTTAGAACTATGGGCTAACTCGAGAACCTCCCGTCTCAAGTCAGGGATGTCAGGAACACATAACCGGCCACGAAAACATAGGCCCCCATCAGAACTAACACTCCAGTCGGAGTTCTCATCTGTACCAACCTGCTGCCTCATCTTCACCAAAAGCTCATCATCTGCCTGAGCTGCAACGATCCTCTCGTCGATAAGGGGCTGTACACGAATGTGTGCGATAACCTCATACGGCTCAGCTACCGTAAGCTTCTGCTCAAAATCGCGCACGAACTCCAACATATCCCACTCTGCTATCATCAGTGGAGCCGCAAACTCAATAGCCTTCTTACGACTCAACGCATCTGCCGCAAGGTTCGCCTTGCCCGGATGGTAAGAAACATCGAACTTGAAGTCCTTCAATGTTTCCATCCATCGGCGCTGCCTCATATTCAAATCACGCTCCGTGAAAATATACTTAAGGCTCTTGTGGTCGCAAAAGAGCTTGAACTCCTCACCATAGAGGTAATGTCTCCAAAGCTTTAATGCGAATATGACAGCTACTAACTCCAGGTCGTGCGTAGGGTAATTCTCTTCGTGCTTCCTCAACTGACACGAAGCATAAGCAATCACCCTGTCCTTCTGCATAAGGACACAACCCAGGCCAACGCGAGAGGCGTCAGTATATATAATATACTTAACCCCTTGCTCTGGCAATACTAGTACAAGGGCGGATGTCAACTTGTCCTTCAGCTCTTAAAAAGCTAACTCCGCCGGCTCATTCCAAGCAAACTTCAAATCCTTCCGTGTCAGCTGCGACAACGGTCTGGCAATCTTCGAGAAGTCTTGAATAAAACATCGATAATAGCCTGTAAGACCCAGAAAACTCCTTACCTCAGTAACTGAACTAGGCTGCTTTCAGTCCTGCACTGTAGCTACCTTGGCAAGATCGACGGCTATCCCTTCCTTGGACACCACATGTCCCAGGAACTTGACTTCCTCTTTCTAAAAATCACACTTCTTGAACTGCGCGAAAAGTTGATTCTTCCTAAGAGTATCCAAAACCGCTCTTAAGTGCTCCTCGTGTTCTGCCCGGCTCGCCGAATATATCAAGATGTCATCAATAAAAACAATGACGAATCGGAACAAGAATGGCCGAAACACCCTGTTCATCAGATCCATGAACACGGCGGTGCGTTTGTCAGACCGAACGACATCACAAGGAACTCATAATGACCGAAACTAGTCCTGAAAGCGGTCTTCTGCACGTCCCCATCCTTGACGCGCAACTGATGATACCCTGACTGCAGATCAACCTTCGAAAAGTACCATGCCCCCTTCAACTGATCAAACAGATCATCAATCCTGGGTAAAGGGTACTTATTCTTCACAGTTACCAAATTCAACCTGCGATAATCAATACACAATCGCAAGGAACCATCTTTCTTCTTCACAAACAGAACAGGTGCTCCCCAAGGAGACACACTAGGCCGAATAAAACCCAATTCCAGCAAACCATCTATCTGCTTTCTCAACTCCTCCATTTCACTTAGAGTCATACAATAGGTGGGTAAAGAAATGGGCGCCGCACCAGGCATAAGATCGATAGTAAAATCAATCTCACACTGAGGAGGTAATCCAGGAATCGACTCAAACACATCTTCAAATTCCCGAACTACCGGCGTACTAACTAACGCCAATTCAGTCATACTCTCCAACAGAGAAGAATAATAATCAATACGAAGAGGGTAACTGACCTGAACTGGGAAAGTAACAGTCTCACCCTCAGGTCCATGGATCGTCACTGATCTAGCTTCACAATCAATCTCAGCTCGCATCCTCGTGAGCCAATCCATATCCATAATGACATCGTAGTGATAAAGCGGTGCAACTTGTAAGTGCTATACTTTATATCCCTGTTTGTTGTCAAATTTGTGATGCCAAAATCACTGTTATGTTATATATAACCTGCTTAAGTGAAGCTCTCTCAAGGATCAACATACATGAACAAGCTAAGCTCACATCAAGCAAAGCTCTCAAGTACAAGACTCAAGATCTTGAATGACTCAAGATCTTGAATGAAAGAACTGCTCACAAGACTCAAGCTGAAAAGAAAAAGAAAGTACAAGGCAAGACTCAAGCTGAACTCAAGACTCAAGTTGAAACTCAAGCCACTTTCATGATTGAGCTACTTCAAGGTTTAGTCTACATCAAGACTTCAAGGCTCATTCTTCATGGTCTCTTGTTTCAATGTCCATACTTCATGATTGAGGTTTGTTTGACCATAGGATGACCTTAGAAGTAGGTCATTTCGGATACATAAGTCGAATGTTATTTTACATGTGATTGGTCTGTTCTTCGACCAGTCATAGGTCTGCTTCGACTAGTCCTAGACTTGCTTCGACCGATCTAAGAAATTCCTGGATCGATCGTAAGTTTGTTACAAATTAGGATAAAATGCATTAGCCTTCGACTAGTCACGGAATGCATTCGACCGATCGTAGGAACAGTGTTTCTGCATCTTCGACCAGTCGTAGAATCTACGACTCGAAGTCCAGCGAACTTTTGCAGGACCTACGACCAGTCGAAGGAAACCTACGACCAGTCGTAGGTGACCTACGACCAGTCGTAGGAGGGCTACGACCAGTCGTAGAACGGTCTGCGCTTATCCCGCCTAATCTTTCAAATATCTGTTAATGCTTCGACTAGTCGTAGAGCACTCTAGACCAGTCGAAGACCTGATCTTCTCACTTATAAATAGAGCACGAATCTCAGAAGAAATCATCGATTTAATTATAGTATTCAAGCCAATCTTCGTCGAACTTCTGAGAGATAATTTTGTGCTCCATCTAAGCTAAGTGTGCTTATTTAATATCTTCTTTCCTTAGCTTTATTTTAATTGATTTTGTTTCTGCTATTCCAATCTGATTTGAAAAGAGGAATTGTTATTCCCTTTCTTTGGAATCAAAATCAATTAAGGCAAGCCCTATTTGGTTTAATTTAAAATCTATTAGAACTAGAACCATTGTAATCGAGTACTGGACATTGAACTTGGACATTCAATCATCTACTTTGATTTGGTTCTACCGGGCTGCTACAACGAAGAAGATATTCAGGTATTTTACATATTGTAAATTCCTTTCTATTATTTTGGTTTCTTTCAAGATTTGCCAGAAAAATCTTGTTATATTGGTTATCTGAGGAAAGCCAGGAAAACTCAGAAGTGGGGGTTTTTTAATTGTGTAAGCCCACATACAAAGACACAATTGTAAGGGTTTTGGGTGAACCTGGGAAATCCTATTTTTAGTGAACGCTAATATCCCCTGTGTGAGGATATTAGGAGTGGAGTAGCTTTTTGTGTGGCTGTTGGATAACAGTTGGTGAACACACAGGCGAACCACTATAAATCCTTTGAGTTGTGGTTGATTGATTTATTCTTTTAATTTTTTTTATTCTTTTTGTGGGATGTATGTATGGTGGTGAATGTTGTAATTATTTCAAGCTTTGTGAGAATGTTGTAATAGCTTAGAATTTACTTTCTGCTATTCCTTTATAAGCTTGTTTTTCAATTTCATTTTGAAAGTTGTTCCAGCAAGGTTGCCCTGCCATTTTTATGGTGTATGGCTGTCCCTAGAACAATACATCTTTAATTACAAGTTATTTCAATTCAGTTCATATTTGTTTTTGTATTCCTCTTCGATTTGAGACTTGATACAAAGACCTTTCTAGAAATAAGGTTGTCCTACCATAAACTCTGTTTTTGGTGTAAGGTTGTCCTTAGAATAACGTTTGTATCAACCTCTCAAGATCTGAATTTTGAGGTTGCTTTTCTTTCCTGCATTATTATTTAATTTGGCTATCATTTTCTTTATTATTCCGCTGTTATAAGTTTTTATTTGGCATTGTCCTATTCACCCCCCCTCTAGGACATATAGCTTGGCCTTTTCACAACTAACAAATCAACACGGATCGATCCACTTCCAAGATCGACCAAACAATCCAAACAATGCTTGCCCAAAGCAGAGGAAATCCCCGTAGCGGTAGTAAGCATCACTCCTTGCATAGGAACAGACCTACCAGAAAGTTGCATGTAGGAGAACTCCTCCTCGTCGTCGTAGAAGGTAGGCTCCATCTCGCAAGCCTCAACATCATCTGCAACTACAGCAAGGTCTGGTTGGTGTTTTTAAACACCGTCCCAGAACGTGGGAGTGAGTGATCAACTCAGTGGACCTATAAGGTAAAGGTTAACATGTTATCAATTCAGTCAAGCAGTAATGATAAGCAATTCAACAATCAATTCTTAAGTATTCTTGTTAATGTAGGAATGATTTGCCATAATGATACATTCCCTCGCCTACACTCCCTCAGCGACATCATCTCACGATTGTGGCATGCATCCCTTCCTCTGTGCACTTCCTTGCCAAAGCACCGTGCAATGCAATGCATGGTTGTGCTAGCAAAGTTCTTAGTTAGACATATTCATACAGCAGGATTGGGAAGCTAAGGTACCTCCTTTATATCATTGACCTAACATTGATCCATCTAGGGTTGTCAATCCTAGTTAATCACATACGATAGGAAAGTTCAGGTCACTACCACCAACGCCCTACCAACTGGTAGTCTATTTTCGAAGGCTCGTCACGAACCCGACTGAGGACCACAGCCAGGCTACACCGGGGTAGGCCTATTTCATACTCTAGGTCACTCCACTAATACCCTATCAACTGACAGTCTATTTTCGAAGGCTCGTCACCAACCTGATTGGGGACCACAACCAGGCTGCGCCAGTGTAAGCTGACAGCTCGAATACAGTGTCCTATACCACCGTATTCGGCTCATGAGTTTGGGTTGCTCACTGGTCACTATGGGGAGGCTCGTCGCCCCAGCGTAGGCAGATAGCTCAACCATGGTGTCCCATACCACCATGCCCAGCTCATGAGTTTTAGCGGATTGTGGTACCATAATTGAGATAGGCCTTTACATTGGTAAGGGGTACCTTAAGTTCATGCAGTAGTGTCCATACATGGTAAACACACAATAAGCCAATCGATTTATTAGACAAGTTTGAATGATACGATCATACGCTGGATTAATTGACAAGGTACCGCTGTCGATGATCCTCGTACGACTTGGATTCATTGAACGCATCAATTGTGGTGAGACTAGCTTGACCACTCAAACAAGAATTGTTACCAGTTGCCTGGATTATGTCGTAGTCCCAATCACAGTCAAATGCAATAAGCATTCATATGCACTAGTCAAAACAGCATGTAGTAGCCAATTCAGTTATAAATCTCATTTAAGCATTTTAACAAACACATAGAGTACATGTTAACATACATAGACATTTCATCCATATATCACATAATAGCGAGGTAGATTACATGAAGGAAACTGTAATTATAAATAAGGTAATCGACAATCCTATCTCAATACCCTCATTAAACACATTTCATCAAGCATTTTCTCATTCAAGCATTTTATCAAACACTTACAATACACATATTAACATACATGTAATAAAATAGTTATAACATATTTTAGGAAAAATCCTTTCACAAAGGACTTGTCAGACATACAATGGTCATGTATTCTCAATCAATGGACCTAGCAATTGTGAATCATCATTCCATATTCATTCACACATTTCAATAAACACATAGAATGCATTATACTCAACAAAGTTCACACACACACACACACACACACACACACACACACACATATATATATATATATATATAATATACGGAAATCATTGCATCTAAGCACAGGTGACAGCAATTAAGTTAGTCATAAATCATTAACTGACATTGAAAGCCTTGAAAACTATAACCTAAACGTTTATAGTCCGCACCTTTCGTTGGTAAACTTGTAACGAACTTAGTTCGAACATCACGCCTTTGTCTATGGCACAACGGTTACCGGAATCACAAAATAGGTTAGCTATTTCACCATTTACTCTATTTAAATCCCTAAAACAAATTAGGGTTAGGATTTCTTACCTAAGAACGAAGTTGGAATCACCGGTATAGCGATACGAATATAGTGGTTAAGCACGTGGAGCGGCAGGGAAGAATCCCAGGGATAGTCTCCCACTTTCTCTCTCACTCTCTCTGTCTTTCCTTCTCTCTTTGCCCTCTTCTCTCTCCTAGGGTTGCAAATTCATAAGTGAAGGGAGAGAGAGGGTTTAAGGCCCTTATATAGGCCTAAAACTGATGGGAATGGCCCCAGGGCCATGGTATACTTAGGTTATAGCCAAAGACCAGCCGTTTCGGCCCAACGGAGCTGATCTGGAGGACCCTTTTCTACATGAGGTCAGAATTAAGCTTCCTAATGTTGGATCTAGGTTAGGCTAAGATTTCAGCCCGATTGAATCACTGGATCGGCCGCAGGGGACCAGTTTCAATTCAATGGTCACCGGTACTCGATTAGGGCCACAAGTATACTGACATGTGTTAGAAATTTTCCCTAATCTGAGGGTGTAATTGGTCAGAATCTGACGGTCTAAAACCTTAAAATTGGCCTGCAAGCGAACGGCTCAATTCAATTAAGTTTTAGTTCATATCCTAAAGATATTCTCGTTTCTCACACACTTCGCTCCGGGCTTAAGTTATAACTTTCTGGATATTATCTGGATTTGATTTCTAAGGTGGTAGTCAAGCCTAGTAAGGCATTCATAACCGTAAAGTTTCGCTGCCATCGGACTTTGGACGCGCGGTCTAGGTCCGATACGGAGTTTCAACGCGCTTTCGAGAGCAACTGGGTTTTGAGATTGATCCTAAGTTTTTACATGATATTGCGTTAATGGTTCTACTTGTTTTACGTCTTACAGATCATATTTAAAGTGATTAGTGCTAATTTCATAGGTAATCTAGTTTAACACTTAATAATTTTCGTCTAATTTCTAAAGGGTTCAGTCCTTAGTGATTTCTACCTGAGGTGGTACTTAGGTCTTTGTACGAATTTTTTCGGGATGTTACAAGAATGTATCTGTTACACATTCTACATCAGACCCCTCCACTTGGAGAAAACTCATCCTCGAGTTACTCAAGGGACTTGGTTCATGATTCTGAGATAACTTTTAATACCGATGTTTATTAGATCTTTTCTTGTACTTGGCATTAAGCTCTTGAGCGGACACAATATATATACTTATGAATAATATCAATTTTTAAGGGTTAAATATTGCATATGAGACCTCGGTTATTGCCTGGATTTACATATATGGTACTGTTTAATGGTCCGATTTAATCGTGTTGTGATGCAAGGTACATTTACGAGCTTAGACCGAAACAGGGTTCTAAAAGCATGGATTTGGTGCTCCAGACTCACCAAGGCAAGGGATAGACTCCAGGGGACCAAGATCAATTGATTTACACGCCAGAGATCCGAGAAAACTGAGAAACTGAAGCTCAAGTAGCCTAAAAATTAGCTAGAATGCAAGATCATAGGGTTCCCACCATCTGCTCGACTTAAAACTTCATACATGGCCTGAGGACCATAAATGAACCGTACACGTCAAATTTCAGCTCCTGGATCCCGGTGGAAGTGGCTAAACTGACAAATTAGCCATAAAATCTTGATTTGGGGCCCACCTGTTATTTGGATATACTTCAAAATTGGTCTTGGCAGTTTAAATGATATGACAGAATGGATGGGCGAAACGGATTTCATGAAAATATCAAAGTGGACCCTATGCTGCAGTGCGTGTACACCATGTACACGAGGACTCGCTGTGCACTAAGAAAGTGAAGTCGGTCAATAGGGTGTTGACCGACTACAATTCAAAAATGGTAGTGCCGTTCTTTGTTTGAAACAAGGACTTGCGGTTCGTTCTTGTGGGCTACCATCATAATTTAAAGGTCAGATCTGGACCATCCATCAGAGTTCTACAGGTCCACTAACCTTGACCTAGGTGGAAATTTTCTAAGAAGTAGCATGTATCGGATTTCGACCGTCGAAACGTATGACGGATGACAGAACAGAAAACCATATGGACCACACCCAATCTAACCCAAAAACAGTTAATTCCAACTGGTTTTTCAACCTGAATCTAATGGACGGAGCGAATTTCCTAGAAAAACCCGTTCATGGGCCACACTGATTATGGAAACCTCTATTTTCTGTATGTTCTATGCCCTGACGTGCGTTCGGAGAGACCGGGATGATCTGGGCTATTTTACGTCCGTGGTTAGGATTGGACCATCGATCCTGGCCATCCAAATCACTTCCCCGGGACGACTGATCACTCCCAATAAGCCTGTCCGAATCAGATTTTGAAATGGACTATTTGTTTGCGGTTTCTGCGAGTTGCTGTGCAAGGAAGTTTCCAGATTTACTATTGCATAAAAGCTACGCACCGCCTCTTTATGCAGAAGTTCCTTGCAACCGCCCTCTGCACCGTCTTCCCTACCTATAAAAGAGGTTAGAGAGAACGTGAGAAAGGCATCCAGGGAATTCAATTTGTAGGCTGGACATGGAGTAGCTTTCTTAATAGAGAGTTTTTTCCTTCTTTTTGTTTTATGTTTTTTTTGCCTAATCATGTTTAGGTCAGGCTAAACTTCCTAGCTAGGGCTAAGAGGTGAAGCTTGTAGCATAACGGGAGACTTTTTGCTTATGCCTTTTGTTTAGACTGAACTGATGTTGATTTTAGTTTAATTAAGGGAATGTTTTTAGTTTTTAATGATCTGTTGTGACTAAAATCACAATGGGTCTGCGATAGCTTTGAGCATATTCCTTTCCTTTTTCTGTTTATAACGTCAGGAAGCCCTGCTGTTCACTATCGTCTCCTAGGCATGGTTGGATGATAGTACCCTTCTTAACATTCATACATTATTGATTGGTTGGTAATTAGTTTAATTTTGTTATTTACTTTGTCTCCTGGGCATGGTTTGGTGATGGAATCCATTCTAATTCATATACCTTTCCTCTCTTGAAAACTATATCAAAAGAAGTTCAGTCTTGATTTCCATGGTTACACTCTTCAATTGGATGAAGATGGGACTCTAAGTAAAGTTGAGTTCTTCAAGCAGGCATAAGATCTCCCTGATTTCTACAAGTGAATCCTCTAAATCCCTAGTTTCCTACCTCTTATTTCTCTAAGTATTAGATAATTATTTCACCATTATTCTCTCAATTTCATTCGGTTTAGATTTCATCTTAGTCTAGTTCTAATTCTATTTAATTTCAGATAATGTACGGGTTCAAATCCCTTGGGATTCAACCTCGGTCTCACCGAGTTTATTACTACATCACAACCCTATACTTGGGGAGTGAACATCGATCAAATCCTTCACTCCTTCCTTTAAGATCTGAGATTCTTTCTGACTCACCTGACAGTGAGGGCAGTTGGGCAAGTTAGCCCCAGGGACAAGGCCTATGTGTGAAATGGCTAAGCTATATGTCCTAGAGGGGGGGTGAATAAGACTATGCCAAATTTTAAGATAAATACAGCAGAAATATAGAAAGATAACTAAATAAATAAATCAATTCACACTGCTGAATGCTAGCTCAAAATATTGATTGTTCTAAGGACAACCATGCACCATAAAAATGGCAAGGCAACCTTACTAGAACAAATAGAGAAACTAAAGCTCAGAGTAATAAAGAGATAGCAAAAATATAATGCTGAAATGTAAATCTAAATTATTACAACATTCCCCATTGTGTTTGAAATGTAAAATTTACAACATTCACATTCACACATACATTCCACAATTTTGAATGATAAAAGATAGGAAATATAAATCACACATCCACAACACAAAGAATTATAGTGGTTCGCCTGTGTGTTCACCAACTGTTAAACAACAGCCACACAGAATGCTACTCCACTCCTAATATCCTCACACAGGGGATATTAGCGTTCACTATCAAATAGGTTTTCACAAGTTCACCCAAAACCTTCACAATTGTGTCTTTTTCAAAGGGCGTACACAATTCAAAAACCCTCACTTTTGAGTTTTTTGGCTCTCCTCAGATAACCAACAACTTTGAGATTTTTCTGGCTTAACCTCAAATAAAACCAAACAATTTAAATTACACAAATTGTAAAATACCTGATTTTCTCCTTCGTTGTAGCAGCCTAGAAGAACCAAGTCGGAGTAGAGATTTGAATGTCAAAGTTCAATGTCCAATACTCACTTTATAATGGTTCTCAGTTGTAATAGATTTTAAATTAATACAAAAGGGCTAGCTCTAGTTGATTTTGATTCCAGAAAAAGGAAAACAACAATTCCTCTTTTCAGATTAGATTGGAATACAAGAAACAAAATCAATTAAGAAAGCTAAAGAAAGAGAATATTAAATATGCACACTTAGCTTATATGGAGCACCTCCTTATCGCTCAGAAGGCTGAATTAATTTAGCTTGAAGTTCTTATTTTATTCTGAGATTCGTGCTCTATTTATAGGTGACCAAATCACGCCTTCGACTGGTCTAAGGACCTCTACGACTGGATGTAGAACTAACAAATATTTAAAAATTTGGGCACGATAAGATTTGACAGTTTCACGACTGGTCGTAAGTTTCCTTCGACTGGTCATAGGTCTCCTTCAACTGGTCGTAAGTGGCCGAATTTCAACGCTGTTCTTTGAGTCATAAGTCTATGACTGGTCGAAGATGTAGTCGATACTGTTCCTACAACTAGTCGAACAGTCCCCAGGACTAGTCGAAGCCTAACAAAAAATTTCTAAGTTTTATAACAAACTTACGACTGATCCAGGAAATGTTTAGACAGGTCGAAGCAGTGCTAGAACTAGTTGAACAAAGTGCAGGACTAGTCTTAGAACATATCAAACTCACTTATATAAAACATATGAATTATGTATCTAAAATGGCCTACTCTAAAGGTCAACCTAAGGTCAGTTATACCTCAATAGTGAAGTAAGGACATTGAAACTTTAGAGACGAGTGACCTTTGAAGGTAATGGAGCTTGAAGTCTTGATGTCATTTTAATTTGAGAGCTCTCTAAGATCTTGAGATTGAACTTGAAAGCTTCTTGAGATCTTGAGGTTGAACTTGAAAGCTTCTTGAGATTCTTGACTTGTGAACAATGCTTGTCAACTTAAGTTGATCTTGAGTAGAGCATTGTTCTTCACAGATGCAAGCATCATAACAGTGTCTTTGGCACCACAAATTTGACAACACAAAGGGCTATAAACTATGACACTTACAATCTCCCCCTTTGTCAAATTAGTGACAAAATACACTTTCAAGATATGTTATATAACATAGAATATCTGATTAAAGAATCATGCACCAGTTGTTATATCTGATTAAAGAATCATGCACCAGTTGTTATCAACCGGCATCCTGTAGACTTGTAAATCAATATTATTCAACATACAGTCCACCTCTGCACACCTCTGCTCACACCTCTGCACATACTCCCCCTGAGTAACATACTCATAAAACACCATACAATACAATGCTACTCCCTCCTCATGACAACATCCATATCCATATACATATACATATCCATACTTCCCCTTTTTGTCACAATAGGACAAAGGAAGCA
This sequence comes from Magnolia sinica, assembly GCF_029962835.1. NCBI lineage: Eukaryota > Viridiplantae > Streptophyta > Magnoliopsida > Magnoliales > Magnoliaceae > Magnolia > Magnolia sinica. The sequence continues at coordinate 68,741,087 of NC_080591.1, forward strand.
CAGAACAAATGGTTAAGGAGAAATAATCAATGAGAAATATGAGAGGTAACTAGTCAAGATATGAGAACATAGCATAAGCTACACACATAATTCATAGACTGAGCTAAGTTAAAGAGAGTGACAAACTCAAAACTAGTTAGGAGTAATAAAGTTATTACAGACCAGTAATCTTAAAAATACTAATCTGACCCAGATGAAGGAGCAAGAATGGAAGGATCAAGTTGACGCATGCCTTTGTTCAAGCGCCTAAGATATTTGGGTATATATTTGAACTGTAAATCATGGGCAATAGATATGTTTTCCATCTTAACATTTAGATTCTCAACTTTATCTTCCAATGCACTCAGACGTGCATCAAATGGAGAAGGCTCATAATTTGGATCATTTATAGAATCAGACTCAAGTTCTTCAAAAATATCCTCCATGTTAATATCATCAGGAGGAAGATCACCAGCTTCTTCCTCATGATCAGCTTTAGCACATCCAACACCATCACCTTGGCCAGGAAGAAAATCCAGCTTCATCTTATTGATATTGGAATTGTTAAATATCAGATGATGGATAGGTGCCTCTCCAACTGGCATGTCGACTGACATATTTGTAGCCAATACAGTCATCAAATATCCAAAAGGAATATCACTATGACCAGGATGGAGTTGAAACTGAATGATGAAGTGACAAATCAAGGATGGTAAACAAATGTTAATACCTCTGACAACAGAATGAAGAATACAAATCATGAAGGACGTCAATTCAGATTTATTACCCGACCGAGGATACAAATTAGACATAAAGATTTTGTGAAGAACTCTATATTTGGGTAACATATACCTTGAGGGAAGCGCATTCCCTTTATGCATCCATTGTACATCCAAATTGCATAAGTCCTTAGTCAGCATACGTTTTTCAGCGATAGAGGGTTTATCAGATAAGGTATGGATGAGAATACGCTCATCATTCACTGGAATATCTATAAGGGTTGAAATCAAATGACAATTAACTTCAAATGGCCCTTCTCATGTGAAGATAGAAAAAGTTAAATTTTCTAGTGAGAAAGCACATATGCATGCAAACATGGATTAGGCAATGGACCGGTATGCTGGCCCGCCCCAAAGTAATAAGTTATTCCAACCTACAGATTGAAGCATAGGAAAAATATCAAAAGGAGCAATATAATTAATATCAACTGGATACTCAACAATAACATTACGCAATCTGATGTCCCGAACATAAGATGGATCATCCTCAGGAGCCCTAAGATGACACTTAGTGATAGGGGCCAATCTGGAAGAAGAAGAAGGACCACGGGACGTTGATTTTCTTCCTCTAGAAGCCATATACAATAAGGATTTCAAGAATATAAAGAGTTGCAAAGGATTGAAAAAGGGTTTTCTCAATTCAGATTTTTCAAAAGAAAAATCCCAAATCTCAACTAAATTCGAAATAGGCAACTCCAAGAGAGAAATAGAAGCAATCTAGACACAAATCTACAAGTAGAATGTAAATGGAGCACTAACCTTGAAGATTTTGGAAGATGGGTTCGACTAGTCGTGTGTTGGCTCGTTGGAGAGTGAAGTTGAAATGAAGAAGAAGATGATTTCCCCCAAATTTTAAGTGAATCCATGCGATTCACAACTGGTCGTGGATATGCACAACCGGTCATAGCACGACTGGTCGTGGATACTCACGACTGGTCGAGTACAAGCCAAAAAATCTGATTTTTGCATATTTTTTTAAGATTTGAAAACTAAATTAGCAAATATATACAATATGATACAAATAGGCATAATTAATCATTTTAAAATGCTCATACTGAGATCAAATTTCATTTTGTTAAACCTGCTTTTGTCGAGCGGTTTATTGAAAATATTAGCACGTTGATTCTCGGTAGGGATATATTCTAAAGATATAACCATTTCTTGAACTAATTCCCGAATATAATGAAATCTAATATTAATGTGCTTAGTACGAGAATGCTGAATTGGATTTTTCGAAATATTTATGGCACTGAAATTATCACAATATAATAAAATAGAATCCTGTCTAATTTCATAATCACTTAGCATACGTTTCATCCAAACAAGCTGTGTACACGCATTACCAGCTGCGATATATTCAGCTTCAGCTGTTGAAAGTGATATAGAACTTTATTTCTTACTAAACCAAGAAACGAAACAGTTCCCGATATAAAAACAACCACCACTGGTTGATTTTCGATCATCAAGATTACCAGCCCAGTCAGCATCCGAGTACCTAGCTAATTGAACACTAGTCTCATGAGGATACCAGAGACCGAGATTAACAGTACTTGTGACATATCGTATAATCTGCTTAACAACAGTCAAGTGTGACTCTTTAGGTTCAGACTGATATCTAGCACAATACCAACACTTAGAGCGATATCGGGTCTACTAGCAGTTAAATACAATAGACTACCAATCATACTTCGATATAATTTCAGATCCACATTTCTACCTACAGAATCTTTTGAGAGTTTCAAGGTTGTACTCATAGGAGTATCAAAGTTCTTACCATTCTCAAATCTAAATCTCTTAATCAAGTTCATATCATATTTAGATTGAGAAATGAACATTCCATCAAGTTTTTGTTTTACTTGCAACCTGAGGAAATAATTCAATTCCCCAACCAAACTCATTTCAAACTGAGATTTCATCAAATCTGCAATCTCAATAGTCATGTTAGTACAGGTAGATCCATAAATGATATCATTAACATAGATTTGTACTAATAAGATGTGATCCTTATGTTTTTTAATAAACAGAGTTTTATCAACACATCCCATTTGAAAATTATGGCTTAATAGAAACTTTGTTAGTTTCTCGTACCATGCCCTAGGAGCTTGTTTTAAACTGTAAAGTGCCTTTTTAAGACGATACACATGATCAGCATTTTTGGGGTCTTCAAAACCCATTGGTTGTTCAACATAAACTTCCTCATGCAGATCGTCATTTACAAATACACTTTTCACATCCATTTGGTAAATCTTAAACTTTCTAAAACACGCAATGGATATAAAGAGTCTGATTGATTCAAGACGTGCTACTAGTGCAAAGGTTTCATCATAGTCAATACCTTCAATTTGAATGTAACCTTATACCACTAGTCTAGCCTTGTTTCTAATTATATTGCCAAGTTCGTCAGAGTTATTTTTGAAAATCCATTTGGTTCCAATGATGTGTTTATCTTTAGGTCTAGGTACGAGATACCAAACATCATTTCTCACAAATTGGTTAAGTTCTTCATGTATCGCAACAATCCAGTTTTTATCAGTAAGAGCTTCTTTTACATTAGATGGTTCTATCTGGGATGTAAAACATACGTAATTCCATATATCCTCAAGTTGTCTATGGGTACGAACACTAGTGAGAGGGTTTCCAAGAATCTGTGTGGTTGGATGATCTTTAATAGTCCTCAGTTCAGAATCAGTCTGATTAGAGGAAATATCAAATTTATTGATTACTAGTACTTCATGATTATCTGAATTTAAGATTGGTGTGTTTAAGTGATCATCAATGACCACATTGATGGATTCTTGAATCACACCGGTCCTTTTCTTCAGAACCCTATAAGCTCGACTGTTTAAAGAGTATCCTAAAAAGATCCCTTCATCACTCTTCGTATCAAACTTTCTCAGATGTTCATGATCTCGTAAAATATAACACCTGCTGCTAAAAACTCGAAAGTATTTGATAGCAGGCATTTTATCGAATCACATTTCGTAAGCCGTTTTATTATTACCTTTACTAGTGTAAACCCGGTTAATAATATAGCAATCTGTATTGACTGCTTCAGCCCAAAGATTCTTAGAGAGCTTCATACTATTCAACATGACATTAGCCATTTCTTGAAGCACTCTATTTTTTCTTTTAACTATACCATTTTTTTGTGGAGTTTTGGGTGTTGAGAATTCATGTAATATTCCCTGGTCGCTACAGAACTTCTCAAAACCGCTATTCTCAAATTCAGATCCATGATCACTACGAATCTTACTGACTTAAGAATCTTTTTCAGTTTGAATCCTTTTGAGAACCTTTTTTACTTCTTTAAGGGTTTCTGATTTGTCCCTTAAGAAGACAACCCATGTATATCTGGTAAAGTCATCTACTATTACCAAAATATATCTTTTGCCACCTCGACTTTCCATCCTGGTAGGTCCTACTAGATCCATATGGAGAAGCTCGAGTGGTCTTGATGTGGTATTGAAATTCACCTTTTTGTGTGAGTTCCTTGTTTGTTTGCCAATCTGGCATTCACCATATATTTTATCTAATTTTTGTAGTTTGGGTAGACCTCTTATAAGTTCCCATTTGCTCAATATATGTAAATTTCGGTAGTGTACATGTCCAAGATGTTTGTGCCACAAGTTAGGCTCGTTTGTTTGGACCATGCAACATGATTGATTAGATGAGCTGGATTCGCTAACAATATAGCAGTTTTTAGACGTTCTACGTCTAGTTAGTATTACTAAACCCTTGTTGTTTAGAATCTCACATCTTTGATTAGAAAACCGTACACTATGGTTATTATCACAAATCTGAGATATGCTTAGAAGATTATGTTTCAGTCCTTCAACATACAACACATTTTTAATCAAAGGAAGGTTATAGAGTTGAACCGTACCTTGGCCCATAATCTTGCAGTTACTGCCATCTCCAAATGTGACTGAACTGTCAGTCATGTCTTTGAGATCGGTGAATAAAGCCTTGTCACCTGTCATATGCCTGGAACATCCACTATCTAGGTACCACTTAGAATGGCTTGTTGCTTTGAAAGCGGTGTGGGCAACCAAGCAAGTGACCTTTGGAACCCATTTCGTAACCATTTTGGGTTTAGGAGGATAGCAGGTCTTCATTCGATTGTAAGAGTTATAAGTATGACCTAGTGTGTTAGACTTTAGAAGCTCCTTAAGTAAATCAACTATCTTTTCTACCAAAGAACTTTGGTTTTACTTTTTATAGTTGATATGTCTTTTAGGTTTTTGAAAAGATTTAAAGTTTTTAAAAAACATTTGATCTTTCCTTTTTAAGTTTAAGATCTCTCCCTTTACAAACATGGGAGAAGTATTCTTCGGTTTAGGAGGAACACTCATGTCATAGCCCAGACCGTATCGATCACCACATTTTCTCGATCCAGATAAGAGTTTTTCTAATTTAGGATCACCTTGGGCATATTTCCAGGTTTCCTTTAAACTCAAGAGAGAAGAGACTTCATGTTTTAGTTGTTCATTTTCAGATTTAAGATTTTCAAACTGGGAGGTTTTAAAATTTAAATCGCATTTTGTCTTTTCAAAACATTCTGAAATATGGCACTTTTCTAAAACAAGAGATTCATAAATTTCTTTGAGTTTAGAAAATTTCTCTTTTTGAAGTTTCAATTTCACAACAAATTTACAACTTTCCTTGTATAGGGCATTGTAAGCATCTTGAAGATCATCTTCATTTTCATATTCACTATTCAGATTTTCTTCATCAGTCAAGTCATCATTATCTAAAAAAGTGAATTTGGCTAGAGTCATAAGGGCCTTAACATCACACCCTGACTCAGTTTCAGAATCTTCTGATTCAGAAGTGACTTCAGAATTAGAGGACTCATCCCAAGTAGCCATCATACTTTTCTTTTTTGACTTGCCCTTATTAGGACATTTGTTAGCCAAATGCCCATACTCATGGCAGTTGTAACATTGACTGTCTTTTAATGATTTTCTAGTTTTAGGTTTAGGTTTCTTTTTATCAAATGCTTTTTGAAAATCAACCCTCTTTTTACTTTTAAAATTTTTATAAAATCTCTTTGCCAAAAGAGCCATATCATCCTCAGCAGAGTTTAAATCATTTTCATGAAAACCATTTTTAGAAGTTTTTAAAGCAATAGATTTACCTTTTAGAGCTTTAAAGGTTAATTCATAAGTTTGTAATGAGCCAACTAATTCCTCAACCCTCATATTGTCTGTATCATGAAGTTCCTAGATTACGGTTACTTTAGAATTGAACCGTTCAGGAAGTGAGCGTAGTATTTTAGCATATATCTTGCTTTCAGGAATTTTATCACCTAGACCCCACATAGAGTTTACAATGTCATTTAATCTGGTATAGAAGTCCATGAACATTTCATTTTCTTCCATACGTATTTCCTCAAATTTAGTTGTGAGGATTTGTATCTTAGATTTCTTGACAATTAAAGTACCCTCGTGTGTCATTTCCAATATATCCCAAGCATGTTTTGCAGAATCACAGGATATAATTCTTTTGAATTCATCCGGTGATAGTGCACTAGTAATTGCATTTAGTGCTTTAGCATTTGCACTACTCTCAGTTTTCTGAAGTGTGGTCCAAGAGAAATATGGTGTAATTTTCATAAAATTTGAACCATCAATCCCGGTTACTTCAATGGTAGGAGGGGTCCATTCATTCATTGTGGATAGCCACACACTTTTATCCATGGATTTGAGGAAGATCCTCATCCTGGCTTTCCAATAGGCATAGTTGGAGCCATCAAAGGGTAGAGACCTAGTGGCTGATAGGCTATTATTGACATCTTTTATATAGCTAAGATTGTTAGCTCAGGAATTAAATCCAAATAAAAAGCGATAAGAGTGAGCTATTAGGCTCTGATACCACTTGAAATGGCTAAACTATATGTCCTAGAGGGGGGGGTGAATAGGACTATGCCAAATTTTAAGATAAATACAATGAAAATATAGAAAGATAGAACTAAATAAATAAATCAATTCACACTGCTGAATGCTAGCTCAAAATATTGATTGTTCTAAGGATAACCATGCACCATAAAAATGGCAGGGCAACCTTACTAGAACAAATAGAGAAACTGAAGCTCAAAGTAATAAAGAGATAGCAAAAATATAATGCTAAAATGTAAATGTAAATTATTACAACATTCCCCATTGTGCTTGAAATGTAAAATTTACAACATTCACATTCACACATACATTCCACAATTTTGAATGATAAAAGATAGGAAATATAAATCACACATCCACAACACAAAGAATTATAGTGGTTTGCCTGTGTGTTCACCAACTGTTAAACAACAGCCACACAGAATGCTACTCCACTCCTAATATCCTCCCACAGGGGATATTAGCGTTCACTATCAAATAGGTTTTCACAGATTCACCCAAAACCTTCACAATTGTATCTTTTTCAAAGGGCTTACACAATTCAAAAACCCTCACTTCTGAGTTTTCTGGCTCTCCTCAGATAACCAATAACTTTGAGATTTTTCTGGCTTAACCTCAAATAAAACCAAACAATGTAAATTACGCAAATTGTAAAATACCTGATTTTCTCCTTCGTTGTAGCAGCCTAGAAGAACCAAGTTGGAGTAGAGATTTGAATGTCAAAGTTCAATATCCAATACTCACTTTATAATGGTTCTAGGTTCTAATAGATTTTAAATTAAAACAAAAGGGCTAGTTCTAATTGATTTTGATTCTAGAAAAAGGAAAACAACAATTCCTCTTTTCAAATTAAATTGGAATACAAGAAACAAAATCAATTAAGAAAGCTAAAGAAAGAGAATATTAAATATATACACTTAGCTTATATGGAGCACCGACTTATCTCTCAGAAGGCTGAATTAATTTAGCTTGAAGTTCTTATTTTATTCTGAGATTTGTGCTCTATTTATAGGTGAGCAAATCATGCCTTCGACTGGTCTAAGGACCTCTACGACTGGTCGTAAAACTAACAGATATTTGAAAATTCGAGCGCGATAAGATTTGACAGTTTCATAACTGGTCGTAGGTTTCCTTTGACTGGTCGTAGGTGTCCTTCGATTGGTTGTAGGATCCCTTCGACTGGTCGTAAGTGGCCGAATTTCAATGCTGTTCTTTGAGTCATAGGTCTACGACTGGTCGAAGATGTAGTCGACACTGTTCCTATGACTAGTCGAACAGTCCCCAGGACTAGTCGAAGCCTAACAGAAAATTTTTGATTTTTGTAACAAACTTACGACTGGTCCAGGAAATGTTTAGATTAGTCGAAGCAGTGCTAGGACTAGTTGAACAAAGTCCAGGACTAGTCTTAGAACAGACCAAACTCACTTATATAAAACATATGAATTATGTATCCAAAATGGCCTACTCTAAAGGTCAATCTAAGGTCAGTTATACCTCAATAGTGAAGTAAGGACATTGAAACTTTAGAGATAAGTGACCTTTGAAGGTAATGGAGCTAGAAGTCTTGATGTCGTTTAAACTTGAGAGCTCTTTGAGATCTTGAGATTAAACTTGAAAGCTTCTTGAGATCTTGAGGTTGAACTTGAAAGCTTCTTGAGATTCTTAACTTGTGAACAGTGCTTGTCATCCTAAGTTGATCTTGAGTAGAGCATTGTTCTTCACAGATGCAAGCTTCATAACAGTGTCTTTGGTACCACAAATTTGACAACACAAAGGGCTATAAGCTATGGCACTTACAATGTGATGTTGGATGTCCCTCATGGGGGGCAATCCATCAAGTAAATCTTCAGGTCAGACTTCTTTAAATTCGTACAGGTAAGGCCTTAAACTTGGAAGAATGTCTAAAGGTTTCGATTCCTCACCCTTTACCACCACGACGTATACCTCGCCGGCTTCCTTGGATTCCTCCACGAAACCTTCAATGGTCAAGAGGGAGCTCCCCTCCACTTTAAAAGCTTCAGGGTGTTTCTCTGGTACCATAGGGGCAAGGATTATCTTTCGACCGTCCTTAACAAAGACGTAAACATTGTCTTATCCTCAGTAGGTCACATTATGGTCTAACTGTCATGGTCGACCGAGTAACATATGACATGCTTCCATGTATACCACGTCACAAAGTATCTGATTTTTATAAGTTTTACCAATTAAAAACAAGACAGTGCATTATTCAGTTACCTTTGTCTCATTCACCATTTTAATCCAGCCAATTGAGTAAGGGGAATGATGTTTATCACTTTCGAAATGATGTTCTCGCTACTACCACTATTTATGATAACATCATAGATCTTTCCATTGACAGTGCACCACGTACAGAATATATTGTGTCGCTGTTGATATAATTCCTTCCATGAGGTATACAATAATCGCCTCATAACTAGAGATTAGGTATCATGCCCCAAACTCAGAAACTGGGCTCACAGAATTCCCAATCACCGAATCTGGTGCTAACAGCCTCTGTAGTATCCCATTCTCGGCTTCCAGTGCCCATACGCCAGATTCCGATCCTGGGATTCTACAAGGAGGATTTTTTTATCTGAACTTTTTTTGTAAAGGAGCATAACCACAAGTATAACTAAGTCACAAACAGCAACATCAACACCACATATCCACTAATATAAACATTTGAGTACAATGCTGGAAGGGAAATACATAAATAACAAAATCTCTAAAGTGATCTGCCATAAGCTCCTGCCTCAATGCTGATGTGACCTAGCGTCACCTGTACGCAACAGTCGTGCATAATCTTATAGAAATCTTAAAGGGTGGTGTAAGTGTGTGCGCAAGATAAGTGCTAAGCACACAAATATCAGAGTAAGCGAAAATACTAGCAAATCCATAAGTCATATAATATTAGAATATGTAATGTAGATTGGTTATGCAAATGCGGAGTCATAGAGAGCCAAATATCAGATGTTGAGGATGCAATGCAATATACAATTCCTGACGAACCACGATTAGCATCAGCCTCATCTAAGCCATGTAAATGTAGAAACATAGCAACTCAAATGCCATATGCCGCTGATGTAATTCAATATGCAGATCCTGGCGAGTCCATAATACTAAAAACCTTAATCATGATATGCAATACAGAAGCATAGTAAACCAAATGTTATATGCTGAGGATGCAATGCAATGTGTGGTGCAAATGAAATGACCAAGCTAGAGCATGAAGTCGGGATGATAGTACGTAGTATCACAAGCTGTGAGGTCTATCATAAGGGACGTCTATCCAAACTGGTCCATACCTGATTTTGATAGCTGGACCCAATGTGGTAAACTCCTGATCTCAGGTTAGTCGCGTATGCAACAAAAATCATGGCCATTGCGAGGGTACACATAACAAATTAGTTGCGCACTACCAGCCCGAGTGGATAGTGAATGAATGAATGAATGAGTAAAATGCTGAGTATGCTACTCATGCTCAGTAAGTCCACATATTAGTACCGAACTTCTCTAGGATTACTATTGGGGTCTAGTACACTGTACACCACCTGTCACCCCATCAAGCGCATAACTGGCTAAGTGGAAGAGACATCACTATCCGCCTACCAATATTGGCCTGACTCATCGATAGTGGATCCATTTATGAGTTGGTCAGACTCAGCCTAACATTGCCTACTCCCTTAAGCAGGTAAGGCCACACCCCCTTCCAACTGACTACGACACAGTAGGAGATGCGGCCTACTGGTATACGGCCCTCATACACTCATGTATTTCCACTCAGTTTAGACGTTAGAGCATCCCTGGTACCAAGGGGTTTAGAGACTTTCACATATGGACATATTAGATGCCCATATACTAAAACCAAACATTTTCAGTGTCTTAACTATCCATCCACGATATACCTGTGAAGGCTATGGCCATGATGTCGCTAGGGCGTACAGTGATCATACCACAAAAATGCAAGATGCATGAGGCATACTATCCAGTCATGTATCAAACCTGTGCGTACTATGCGCTCATGTGGGGCCACTTCATCTCACAAGGAGTCCCATAATAAATCAGCCCAATAACACATGCTATGATCAGTCACTCCTCATAACAAGCATACATATGATGCGTATGGGCATGTATCATGATGTAATAAAGTACATAGGCATAATTTTCTGATAAGGCAGACAACAATAATCTATAATTGACCTTCACCGGCATGTCACATACCAAGAATATAAACTAAACAACATGCTCTTTCTACAACTATAGGAGTCCATACGGCATGTCCCACGTTATACTAACATTAGCCTTCCAAGGTACTGATATATCATATATCTAAAGACGGGGTCCACTGAAAGGACGACGGATCTTACCCATACATTGAGATAGGCTTTATATAGTGGATATACTAAATAGGATACCACATATTCTTCCATCTACGGCAATGGGTGATGACGTACTCATCCTACAAACAATGGATGGCTTAGATGACATACTAACATCAAGAATGGGCCTCTAACTCATCCCAAAAGGGGTAACTGGATGGTGTGGATGATACAAACATAATATCGAAGTCCTAGCAATCGATTTTAAGAGTAGAACACATCTCACGAGGTGAGTCAAGCGGGTATACAAGAGGATGAATCTAAGTACAACAAGTGGGTTTCCTCGCCCTCTCTATTATGTAATAAACTGGGCTTTCCTATGGGGCTCAATACGTACACAAGGTGGGCTTTGGTGGGGCCATACCTCTAGGACTGTGTCCTTCCAAACGGGTTGGCCAGTCTGCTCAACATCTAAGTGAGCCTTGGGTAGAGACACTAAACTTTGGGTAGTCACATGTATCTAGGTGGGCCACATCTCCTATGGAAGGCCCGGTATGAATATAAGGTGGGCTTCAAGGTTTGGACAATCCTACAAGGTATGGTGGAAAGCACCATCATCAAATGGGGGCTCAACGGATTAGGATAGCCCAATCAAGGGAAAGATGGGTATCACTAGCATTAATGGGGGCTTAAGGGTTTAGGTTAGCCTGGTAGGGTGAGATGGGTATCATCAATGGGGGTCCAATGGATTGGGATAGCCTAATAAGGGAAGGTGGGTAATATAATCATCAGTGGGGGCCTAATGGTTTAGGGGAAGCCTAATAAGAGGAGATAAGAATGGTCCTAACAATGGGCCTTAGGGAGATTACAACGTGGACATTTAACCATCATTGCTCCCAAGGTAATGGGCTTAATAACGGGCCCTAGGGAGGATTTTAACGGTGGGCATTTAACCATTATTGTCTCCTAGCGTGTGGTCCACTTGGGATTTGAATCTAACTCTTTATGGGGTCTACGACCCTTATACAAATCAAGAAAATGGATGGACATCGTGTATGCAACACATACGTCATGATGGGCCTGACAAGGCAGCCCCATGGTGGGCATATAGCCCATAAGTCAGGGTGGGCCTCTCAAGGCAATGGGGCCCATAGCCTTAGAGAAATGGATGAGTGGTGTGAATATAACACATACATCATGGTGGAATCACTCATCACAATTGGGCCTCATATAAGGGCCTCGTATACATCACATCGGGCCTCATACAATGGCCATATGTACATCACTTGGGCCTCATACATGGGCTGCATATACATTATAATGGGCCTCAAACACGGGCTGTATATACATCATAATGGACCTCATTACATGGGCAGCATATACATCACAATGGGCCTCAAACACGGGCTGTATATACATCACATTGGGCCTCAAATACAGGCTGCATATACATCACATGGGCCTCAAACACGGGCCTCATATTATTGTAATGGGCCACATCTCATGGGCCTTATATAAATCAAGTGGGCTGCCTCATATACATCAAGCGGGACCCACCATCCTGATTGGACTATCTGCACCATTCATCTATTTTTAGAGGTCATTTTAGAGCATTACCCAAAAAATATCATATCGAAAGATCATCTGGACCATACCACAAATAGCAATGGAGATAATGATTTTCACTATTAAACAATTCACAGGGCCAACTACAACGTTTATTTCCATCCAATCTGTTCATAAGGTCACGAAGACCTGAATTAAGAGGAAAACAAATTTCATATTGATCCAGAACTTCTATGACCCCAAATAGTTTTAATGGTAGACGTTTAATCCCTCACTGATTTTTGCAATGTGGTCCACCTAATAGATAAATCTGTCTTATTTTTCTTCTTAACCCTTAAGACGAGCTTGCAGGGTGGATGGATGGTTTGGATATAACACACCTCATATTTATGTTTTCCCTGCCCAAGCCTGTCCAAACGGGTAGGCAGTGTGGATGCTCCATATACATCACGTGGGGCCCCACTGTCCAGGACTTGGACGGTGTGGATATACATGAATACATTAAGGTGGGTCCATGTTCCATCACAAGAGAGAGAGAGAGAGAATCGAGTGGTGAAGGGAGCTCCACCACTATGAGCTCCCCTAGTTGGCCATATACAACATATACAACAAGTGGGTCCCATATCATGTGGGCCTTAAATCAAAATCACGATCTAGTGCTATGAACACCCACCAATGTTACTTCTTCTTGGCTCCTTAATCTCCCAAGCTCATAAGCTTCCTCTTTGATGGAAGATGATGAAGGTTAAAGGGTTGGATGATGAGATGAGAGGGTAGGAAGTGGGCCACACACTTAGCTCTCTTCTTTCTTAAAAATGCTTGGAATCCACACTCTTGGGGTTGCTTGGGATGGGTGGAGAGAGAGAGAGAGAGAGAGAGAGAGAGAGAGAGAGAGAGAGAAGGTGATGAGATGAAAGGGATGGGTGGTATGAGTTGTGTAAGAGAGTGACATGAGAGGCATGAGTTGTGTTGACTTTTGGTTGAGAGAGGGATGGGTGTGATGGAATGTGTACTTAAATAGTATTGAGTGATTAATGTGATGAGTTGTAGAGATTCTTTTAGGATTTACAACGCGCAGGGTTTTCCTCGTAATAAATGCGGACCCATAACTCCTAACCTGGGTATCACATCGGTGTACAAGTCGCGACGTTAAAACTACGGCGATGGCACAGTCGCTAGGGTACAAGTTTCGGGTTGAGTCGACTCAAATATATGGGATGCGACTTAAGGTTGCACGTAAATGCCGATTATAGGTCGCGGTTTGTTGAAATTTGACGGGGATGATCGCAGGAGTCTAAGGAATGGTAGGCCTAAGATGCAGGTCTTACATTAGGTATAATCCTGAACTGTCAACTCATCGCATATACTCCTTCCTCAGTGGCTTGCTCATTTTCATTAACGCCAGGGTTTTCTTCTATGGCCTCACCTTCAGTGCCCCCTTTATTAATAGTCAAGTGGGTTGCGTGGTGTTAAAGCCTAGTGGGCCGCTCCTATTGGCTGCGGAAGGTTGAGGATGTCCTCTTATTAGTTCTTTTCCTCATATCAGTTCTGAATCCTGAGTGGGACCCATCATGGGGAGCCAAGTTCAAGGGTAAGGCTGAATATGAACTCTTGTAAGTTATGTTTCTGCCCTACCTGCCAACTGAACTATTTCATCCACGGTCCCGACTGAGTGCAGCTGAACTTGATCTTGAATCATCGATCGTCACCCACTTATAAATCGTGCTACCTTCTGTGATTCTGTTTATGACAAATTATTTCGTGTTGCCAACCGCTGGAATTCTTTAGTGTAACCTGTGACGATTTGATTCCCCTGTCTGCAATTTTGGTATTTATGGAATAATACCTGCTTGTAATCACTAAGGAGGAATCGTGATTGAAGAAGGCATCTCATCCGTGGCCATGATGAGATGGGTGCCTTATTTTATCGGGCATGTGAGAGTTGTAATTGTTCCCATTATGCAGAAGTACCAAATTTTAATTTAAACGCTACTAATTCACCCTTTTATGATTTGACATGTCCATATAATTAAAATATCTTTCTACTTCGGCTAGCCAATCGAGAAAATCTTATAGACATAATAAACAGTTAAAATTAGGAAGTTCAGCCTTACCTCAAGAGTCTATTTCAGCATGATTTAGACAATCGCCCCCATGAAATGGTTGTCGAGGAAAGCTTTCATTAAGTTCATCGTCACTAGAACTCGAATTATCTAGTGTGGCCCTACGATTCACCACTAGCAGTGCTCTACAAAAATCATTGTTGTGTTGTACAACTACTACGGGCAGTTGAGCATCGCCTTAGGCTCGGGGTGAAATTAGCGCATCCACAAAACAATTAAGGGTTTCTTGTAGCCCTTGCATGGTGAATTGACTCTCCCTATAGAAAGCTTCCATTCTTTCCAAAAGATAACGAATCCTTGGATCACCTTCCATAGGATTTTGGTTCATACCTTCGTTGTTTGCCATCTGCCTGAGGGGAGTCCTCGCTCAGATACCAATTGATGTAGGGATGAATGTGATGAGGTCGATCACCGTCTTCCTCAAGGATAATTACTCCGCATCCACAAAGCTTCTCTGAACCCCTCATAAAGACTTCTCGAATCCATGAGGAAAAGAAATAGAAATAGAAATAATTTTAAGATATATGAAAAAACTTCTTGATTGATTGATAGATGAAATAAATGAGCCTACAACCCTTTAAATAGGGATACCAAAACTTGGAATAAGTTTAGGAATTAAACTATAACTAAAACTCCCTAAAATTCTTAACTTACTATAAATAGTAAATTTACTATTCATAGTAAGTGTCCTATGTGACTTAACCACGTTATTCTCCTAATTTTTCTAAACACTTTTCATGTTGGACACAACTCTTAAAGCCTAACAGATGAAGAGTTATAATCAAACTAAAACTTACTAAAAATAGTAAAAACATAAATAAACATGGAATTTGACAGTCGATAGGATAGAATCTCTCAAATTCAGCATGGGAAACCTTGCATAGCCGAGTTGGTTGCCTAAATTAGCTCGTCCTACCCCAAAATCATTTATGGTACGCCAAGTAAATCATTCTGATTTGCAAGATATACCTGTTTTAAGGTTCTGACGATCTTAATGACTTCTGCCTCTGATCGGGTGTTCTTTGATCCATCTTGGACATGAAAGTATTTGCGGTCCACTCTACATTACAACCCTAGCCATGAGGCCCAAACACTCAATTTATAAGTATATCTAACTGACCCAAGCATCACCATCAAACAAGAACTTCCCATGGGCGCTCTCCCCAACCTCACTCCAACCCCTTCAAACACCACCATCCCCCACCGTGAACATTAGAGCAGGCATTCTTGGTAGGGGATGGTGCCGCTCCTGGCACTGAGGTAACTGTTTAGAGGGATGGGAGCAAAGTTACAGAAGGTGCATGTGGGAAGTTCTTATTTGTTATTTGATGTGATGTTGGTTAGGTTAGCAATGCTTATAGATTTTGGCTATTTGAGTCTCATGGCCAGTTATTTTTTTAATTATTATTTTAAATTTTAAGTCTCTCTTCTTTTTCATTTCATTCCTTTCACCTCTTTTTTTTGCATTTAATATTAACCATTCATTTTTAATGCAACAGTGTGGCCTATTTGATGACTGGATCTAATGATTTCAGTGGCATTATGCTCACAGTGAGTCCTACCTAAAGAACGTCCAAGATCTTACAAATGCGCACCATATAATTGATGTTTGACATACACATGTGACTCATTTGATGATTATCCTACCCTGATTTTTGCAAATTAGATATTCATCTCTCACCGTACTTGATGAATGGCTTCAATCTTTGATGTATGCACCGTATACAGAGAGCTATGAGATGGACCTATTTTTCAAGTTGATCTAAAAAATTCACTTGAAGATGAGGGTGGCAATGGGCTAGGTATCCCAACCTACTAACTTGGCTGCAGCAGGGCTCTGGCCTCACCTACTATTTGCCCATATTTTATGGTTGCCGGTCTTTAAAACAAAGTATATATAAACACATCTTGGATTCACTTGGAACTTCCCAACGGAGTGCAAGAATATTTTGAACTTAATTATGAAGTTATCGTGTGCTTGAGTCTAAGAGAAGAATTATGCCCAACATTCATGAATCTTAGATCTTTCGTATCTAAATCGTTTTTCAAAATATCACTCGGTTTCACAGGAATTGTTTCGTAATTCTCAACTTATTTTTTCGCATACCTTGCTCGAGACTAGCAAGATGCTAGTTGGGGGTTGTGTTAAGGTTCAAATATTGCATATCAGACCTAGTTATCGCCTGGATTTACGAACAGGATACGGTTCAACAGCCCGATTTACTTGTGTTTGTGTTGCAAGGTGATTTTAAGAGCCTGGACTGAAAAATGATGCTAAATGTATGGATTGACACTCTGAATTCACCAAAGCATGAGACAGACCCCAGGGGACTAAGACTGAAGGATTTACACACCAAGGATCCGAGGAAATAAAACCGTTCACATTAAAGAGGTTCAAAACTGGCACAGAATGCAAGATCACAGGGTTCTCGCCATTCGATTGGCTCGAAACTTCATACATGGGATTAGGACCATAAATTAACAGTACACGTCAAATTTCATCTATTATATCCCAATGAAAGTGGACCAACGGACAAATCAGCTCCTAAAACTCTGATTTTGGGCCCACCTGCTATCTGGATGTGCTTCAAAATTGGTATCAACGCGTTAAATGAGATGAGAATACAGATTGACGGAGCGGATTTCTCACAAAAATCTTCACTGGGCCTCATGTACGTATGTGTACACGGGAGACAAGTGCACTAGCCGTGCACTAAAAGTCTCAAAGTCAGTCAGCACACGCTGACTGACTCCATCGTCTCCAAATTAAAGAAGGAAACAGTGTCCGCTGTAGTTCGTCTGTTTTGCAGTAGTGGGGCCCACCTATCATACATATGTACGATCTGGACCGTTCATTGTGTCCGTAAGATGGGTAGTACCACAATCATGGTGAATTTTTGGTCCTATGCACCCGATCACAAGACATCTATGTTCAAACTTGAGATGGACGGCCGAATGAAAAGCTTAGTTGCCACACCAAATCCAGTAAAAAACTATCCATTTTCATCTAATTTTTCGAGCTGAATACAATGAACGGGGTGGATTCTTCCAAAAACATCTCTGTGGGGCCCACCAAACACGTCAGCGTGCTCTGTTTTTCGTAAGCCCTGCGTTCATGAAAACCGGACGCTGTGGGCCATTCTATGATCAAGGGCACGGTCGGATCCATGATCCGGACCGTCCACACGATCGATCAGGTGATCCTGACCCCAGCCATGAAGGCAGAATGGAAGATGGGATGACCACCATCCTGAAAATTCAAACCAAACGCAATGAGTTTGCATTTTTTGCTGGCTGCTGCGTAACTTACTGACTGCGTAAACCCCATACACCGACTCCAACACGTCCTCTGGTTTCGGGAGAACTCTCGACCGGCTATACCAGAGCCTATAAGAAAGAGAGAGAAGGCTCGGTTTAGGGGGGACAGGTTCGACTGGTACGTGAAGACAGGGAGAGCACGGGTTCTCTTTTTCTTATTCTCTTTTTCTTTTCCGGATCTTCTTTGCTATTTTTTTTTTCTTTCTTTCTTTTATGACTCCTAAGGTCATTAGCCTAATCATAGAAGGCTAAACCTCTTAGCTAGGGCTAAGAGGTGAAGCTTATAGCATGATGGGGGACTTTTAGTTGGTGTTTTTTTTATTTACATTGAATTGAATTTGATAATAGTTTGATTTCATGGAATGCTTTCAGTTTTTAATGGTTTGTTGTGACTAAAATTATAATAGATCTGCGATGGCTTTGAGTATTTCTTTCTCCTTTTTTATGTTTATGACGTTAGGAAGTCCTGTTGTTCGCCATCGTCTCATGGGCATGGTCGGATGACAGTACCCTTCCTAACCTCCGTGCATTGTTGATTGGTTGGTAATTAATGTAATTCTGTTGTTTTCTTTGTCTCCTGGGCATGGTTTAGTGATGGAATCCATTCTAATTGATATACCTTTCACCTCTTGACAACTATATCAAAGGAAGTTCAGTTTAAATTCCATAATTCTTGATGCAGGCATAAGATCTCCCTGATCTCTACAAGTGGATCCTCTGAATCCCTAGTTTTCTTCCTCTAAATTCATTAAGTTTTAGCTTAGTATTTCACTATTATTCCTCAAAAATCATTCGATTTAGATTTCATCTTAATCTGGTTCTCCTTCTACTTAGTTTCAGATAACGTACAGGTATTAGTCCCTTAGGATTCGACCTCGGTCTCACCGAGTTTATTACTACATCACAACCCTATACTTGGGGAGTGAACAAGTTTTTAGCGCCGTTGCCGGGGATTGACGGTTATGTTTTTTTGAAATTAACTAGTTTTAGAATTAGTTTAAGATTAAGATTTTTTCTAACTTTAGATTTAGATTCTTCTTTTTAGAAACTTTCTAATTCTGAAACTTTCCTTTTTAGAAACTAATCTCTTTTGTTTTCTTTTACATGATCTTAACATAGGAACTTCTCATTTGGTAATCACTTTCTTCTCCTCTTACTTTCTGTACTCTTCTAATTTTAGGTTTAGATTCTTCTTTTAAGTAACTTTCTATTTTCTAGTTTTAGAATTTTTTTTTTTTTAGAAACTAACTTTCTATTTTTATTTTTAGTAACTTTCTAATTCTAACTTTTTTAGAATCTAACTTTGTTTCCTAATTTATTTTTAGAATTTTTGTTTAAAAACTAACTTGCTATTTTGTAGGCTTTTAAGATAGAAATTTCTAATTCGGTAAGCTCTTTCTCTCCTTTCTATTTTTCAGATCTCTTTTAGTAACTTACTTTCTAAGTTTAGGACTTTCCTAATTTATTTTAGAAATTTTCACTTTCCTTTAGGAATTTCTTCTTTTAGAAACTAGTTACTTCTATCTTTCTTTTATTAGACTCTCTATTTTTAGAATCTCACTTATTTTGTTTTGTTTTACAGGTTTTAACTTAGGGACTCCAATTTGGTAACTTCTTTTCAACCCTCTCCTTCTTTCTAGATTTTCTTTTCCTTTCTTAGAATTAGGTTTCAAATTTGATTAAGGGCTGTGAGTGTTTCATGCCCAAGTGGGTCCGTGACGACACTCGACGTCTCTTGACCGAAGGAGGATTAGTTGAGGGGTTGACTATCCATCGCAGGACTAGACACCACTCGAAATCCCCTGAGTTAAGTGAAGTAATGGCTGAGAACCAACCTCTTCTACCTTAACCCAGGGTGGAGGACATTCAGGATGAGAATGAGGTGCATCAAACACCCCCCCCTCATACTTTACGAGATTATCTACAGCCAGCGGGGGTGAGTACGCCCTCGTGCATGATTTTTTCTAAAAATACAGGACATATGGACATCAAGCCAGGGGTTATCCAACTCCTTCCTAAGTTCCATGGGCTTGAATCTGAAGAACCATATTTACATTTGAAAAAGTTTGATGAGATCAGAGCCACTTTATATTTTCAAAATGTGTCTGAGGATACAGTCAGGCTGAGACTCTTTCCTTTTTCCGTAAAAGAGAAGGCTAAGACGTGGTTACATTCACTACATCCTAGATCCATTGGCACATGGAATGATATGCAAAGGGAATTTATAAAGAAATTCTTTCCACATCATAAAACAATTACCCTTAGAAAAGCAATCATGAACTTCACCCAAAAGGAGGATGAAACATTTTACCAATGTTGGGAAAGGTTCAAGGATTTGGTCAGTTCATGCCCACAACACGGCTTTGAAACATGGCGCATTACAAATTTTTTCTATGATGGACTGACATCTTCCATGCGCCAAATGATCGAGACAATATGTAATGGAGAATTCATTAATAAAAATGTTGATGAGGTATGGGATTACCTCGATAGTCTTGCTGAAAAAACACAATCATGGGACTATTACCCAAAGTCGAACACCACGTCTAGGCCGACTCAATTAAAGGAGAAAGGTGGATTGTATCTCTTGAAAGAAGAGGATGATCTCAAGTGTAAAGTGATTACGCTCATAAGGAAAGTTGAGGCCATGGAAGGAAAGAAGGCTAAGGTTAATGAAAGTGTTTGCGGCATCTGTGATTGCAACATTCATACAACTGAAAATTGTCCTACAATACCCACTTTTCGAGAAGTGTTGAATGAACAATCCAATGCCGTAAATAATTATCAAAGACCTTTCAATGGACCAACCTCTAATACATACAATCCTGGTTGGAAAAATCATCCAAACTTTAGTTGGAGAAATGGACAAACTGCTACCCCTCAAAGTTTCTTCAATCAAAATCCAAATCAGGGGAAACCTCAAGAAGAACCGGTTCAAAATTTCATGCAAGAGCTGACCCATGAAATGCGAGACTTTATGCAAAAGATGGATTCACGTATGACGGTTATAGAAAAGGGGATGCTTCCTGCACAACCGCTCCCCAATCCTAAACCGCAATACGAGACAAGTGATCCCAGCTCTTTAAATCAAATGGGGCATGCTAAATCCATCACCACTCTTATGAGTGGGAAGATCATTGATAAAACCCTTCCAGTTAGGCCCGAAAAGCCTCAAGAACCAGAAGAGGACAACAATAATGGATCTAGTGAGGCCCCACAAAAATTAGAATCGGAACTTCTAGAAAAGCCAGTTGCTCCATTTTCCCAACGGTTGGTCGCACCAAAACCTCTCTCTAACTCTCAGGATATCCTAGAGGTGTTGAAACAAGTGAAAGTCAACATTCCTTTACTTGATGTCGTAAAACAGATACCTTCATATGCCAAGTTCCTGAAAGACTTATACACGACCAAACGACGGCAGAGTATTCAAAAGAAAATCTTCTTGACCGAGAAAGTGAGTGTCATCCTAAAGTAAGACGTGCCACAGAAATTCAAAGATCCCGGTAGCCCAACCATATCATGTGTAATCAGGGACCATCGAATTGATCATGAACTTCTTGACTTAGGAGCGAGCGTCAATCTGATTCCCTACTCGGTATACAAACAGCTAGGTTTGGGTGAATTAAAACCCACCCTAACCACACTACAACTTGCTGATCGCTCGGTTCGTGTACCAAGAGGGATAATTGAGGATGTGTTGGTCCAAGTTGATAGATTTTACTATCCTGTAGATTTTATCATCCTAGACACCGAACCCATCAATAACATGAGCACTCAGATCCCCGTCATTCTTGATCGCCCATTCCTTGCCACCTCAAATGCAATTATCAATTGCAAGAATGGTGTCATGACTATGTCTTTTGGGAATATGACATTAGAGTCAAACATCTTTTTCAATAACGACAGAAACTTAGAGGAGGATGACGATTTCCACGACATTAACATGATTGACTCTTTAGTGGAAGATACGACACCTCTGACCTTATCCTCTGACTCTCTAGAGATGTGCCTGGCCCACTCTCATGATTTTGATGATGACATGATTAGGGAGACGTGTGCCTTGCTTGATACTGCACTGGTACTTAAAGTTAACCAGTGGAGGCCACAATTTGAAGAGTTGCCCCAAACCGATGTAGTGCCTCTACCGTCTAACCTCAAGCCGCTGAAGCTTGACCTAAAACCTTTACCCTCTAATTAAAAATATGGCTATTTAGGTCAAGATGAGACATACCCGGTGGTGATCTCTGCCCACCTGGAGAAAGAACAGGAGAGTATGCTTATATCTACTCTCATTGAGTATAAGGGAGCCCTTGGATGGACGATAGCGGACCTCAAGGGAATCGACCCTTCAATCTTTACTCACCGCATTTATCTTGAGGATAATGCAAAAACTGCTCGGCAATCACACGTAGACTAAATCCAAACATGAGGGAAGTGGTTAAGGCCGAAGTTCTTAAACTATTAGATGTGGGTATCATATACCCTATATCCGATAGTCAATGGGTGAGTCCAACTCAGGTGGTTCCTAAAAAGTCCGGGATCACCATCGTAGCCAATGCCAATAATGAACTCGTGCCCACTAGAGTTACTACTGGTTGGAGAATGTGCATTGACTACAGGAAGCTGAATACCATCACGAGGAAGGACCACTTTCCTTTGCCCTTCATTGATCAAATCTTGGAAAGGCTAGCCGGTCATTCCTATTACTGTTCCTTGACGGGTATTCGGGCTACAATCAAATTAAAATCGCCTCTGAGGACTAGGAAAAGACTACATTTACATGTCCCTACGGCACCTTTGTATACAGAAGGATGCCATTCGGATTATGTAATGCCCCCGCCACCTTTCAGCGATGTATGATGAGTATCTTTTCTGACATGGTGGGGAAATATCTAGAGGTCTTCATGGACGATTTCTTTATTTTCGGTTCATCTTTCAGCGAGTGCTTAAAAAGTCTTAAATGTGTGTTAAAAAGATGTGAAGAGAAGAACTTGGTACTTAATTGAGAGAAGTGCCATTTCATAGTTCATAAGGAAATTGTTCTTGGAGATATTATCTTGTCCAAAGGAATCGAGGTGGATAAGATAAAAATCAATCTTATCTCTAACCTACCTCCACCCAAGAACATCAGAGATGTGCGATCCTTCTTAGGACACGCAGGGTTTTATAGACGATTCATAAAGGACTTTAGTCTCCTTTCTCGTCCCTTATGTAATCTTCTACAAAAGGATGCACTATACGAGTGGACTGAGCAATGCCAGGAAGCTTTCACCAAGCTTAAGGGAATGTTAACCACTGCACCTATCATGCAATCACCCGATTGGAGCCTTCCTTTTGAGCTTATGTACGAAGCTTTTGATTATGCTCTTGGAGCGGTTCTAGGCTAGAGAAAAGATAAGAGGCCCTACGTCATTCATTACGCAAGTAGAACTTTAAATTCTACCCAAGTAAACTACTCGACTACGGAAAAGGAACTCCTAGCCGTAGTGTTCGCTTTGGATAAATTTAGGTCCTACTTGATCGGATCCAAGATCATTATCTACACAGATCATGCAGCACTTAAGTACCTTCTTTCTAAGAATGATTCTAAGTCCCACCTGATACGATGGATCCTTCTACTCTAAGAATTTGATTTGGAAATTAAAGATAAAAAGGGAGTAGAGAACGTAGTGGCCGATCATCTGTCTCGCCTTAATACCTCTGATTCTCCCGAGGTGACCCATATCAATGATATGTTCCCTGATGAACAATTGTTCGAAGTCTCCCATTCACCTTGGTTCACTGATATTGCTAATTACCTTGCCACAGGTTCCATACTGACACATTAGACTGCGCAAGATGAGAAGAAATTTTTCACCAAGGTGCGCAACTTTTTATGGGACAATCCATATTTGTTTAAATATTGCCCAGACCAGATCCTAAGGAGATGTGTGCCAGACGATGAGCATCAGAGTGTCATCTCCTTCTGTCACTCACAGGCCTGTGGTGGTCACTTTTCTGCTAAAAAGACCACGGTCAAGATTTTATAGTGTGGCTTTTACTGACCCACTATGTTTAGGGACACTCATGAGTTTTGTAAAGCTTATGAGCGTTGTCAGAAATTGGGAGTGTTGTCCCATCGAAATATGATGCCCTTGAATCCCATTTTTATCATCGAGGCATTTGACTGCTGGGGTATTGATTTCATGGGACCATTCCCCCAATCATTTGGAAATTTGTATATTTTGCTCGCCGTAGATTATGTCACTAAATGGGTCGAAGTAATTCTGTGCCGAAATAATGACCATCGCACGGTCATTAAATTCTTAAAAGAGAACATCCTTTCGCGATTCGGTACGCCTCGAGCCATCATTAGTGATGGGGGCTCACACTTTTGTAATAGACCATTCGAGAGCTTAATGAAGAAATACGGTATCTCTCATAAGGTGAGCACCCCATACCATCCACAGACAAGTGGACAAGCTGAGATTTCCAATAGGGAGATCAAACATATCCTAGAGAAAACAGTTAACCCTGATCGTAAGGATTGATCAATCCGATTAACCGATGCCTTATGGGCATACCGTACTGCTTTTAAAACCCCTATTGGAACATCTCCCTTTAGACTTGTCTACGGAAAAGCTTGTCACTTGCCTGTGGAGTTGGAACATAATGCGTACTGGGCGATCAAAAATCTGAATTTCAATCTAGACAACGCTGGCTCGCTACATAAACTTCAATTAAATGAACTTAAAGAAATTCAGAACGATGCATATGGGAAGTTGAGAATTTACAAAGATAGAATGAAGGCGTTTCATGACCAACGTATTCTACGAAAATCATTCACATCTGGTCAAAAAGTCCTTTTGTATAATTCTCGATTACATCTCTTTCTAGGTAAGCTTCGATCTCGTTAGACCGGCCCTTACATTGTGGTCACTGCATATCCTCATGGGGTCGTTGAGATAAGAGATTCTGACAATGGCAAGGAGTTTAAAGTAAATGGACATCGCTTAAAGCCATTTGTCGAGAAATTCGATTCAGAGGACATGTCCATACCTCTGACTGATCCTGTTTACTAGAATTGATCTCCTAGTCTGATGGAGGTATAGGTAGGTTTCCTATTTTCATAGGACTAGGATAGTTTCCTTTATGCTATTTTAGGATAGATGGTAAACTTAGCGCTCCTGGGAGGCAACCTAGCCTTCTATTTTATTTTAGTTAGTTAGTTCAAATGTTTGTGTGTAACATTGCTGCAAACCCTCACAAGATTACAACTCGTCCACTAGGGGCAACCTAGGGGTTTAAAGGCTTGTTGCATACACTAAATACAATCGAGAGCACCTGCAAAAGTGGTGTAGGTAAGATTTTATTTTTGGTTATTTTTATTTTACTTCTGTTGGTTTCTCTCTTGTGCTAACCCGCTCTTACATAGATATTTTTGGAAAGCTTCTTGATTCTTTCATCCAGGTATTATCTTTCCATCACTTTTATATTTTCGTTGTCCCATGTGCATTGTATGCTTATTTCTTTTACATTGAGGATAATGTAGATTTTAGGTTGGGGGTGGGAGATTAGGTTTACTAATCAGTGTTTCCTGTCTTGAGCAAAAATTGTGAAAATTTTTAATTTTTGTTAATTCCTTGTGAATTTCAAGATAAGTGATGTTGGTAATTTATGACTCTTGGATTCAGTATCTTTTAGATTTCACAATTAAGTTTGAATCGTTAATCCGGAATTAAAAGTTGTAAACATTGATTGAGTCATGATTTCACAAAACGCATCTCGCTTACACATTAAGGATTCAATTCGAAATTAAAGGATTAACTTGGTAATCACTAAACATAAAAGGAACCAACTTGGAAAATTGAATGGATCAGGCGAACAGTCTTTACCATAGGTTTGTTCCCTATAGGTGAGGATCTGATTCCCCATGGATGATATTTGAAAAAGAGTGGGTGTGAAGTCTTTACCTTAGGTTTGCTCCCTATAGGTGAGGATCTGATTCCCCTTCTTGGCGTTACTTTTAATGAAAAAATCAAAAATTAAAAGAATAAAAAGATAATGTGTAAGCCAAGTTGGGTTATTATGAATTCTCTTATTGGTTACCAATAATATCCTTAAATAGAGAGGTGAATTTTAATGTTGATAAGTCGAGATTAGACTATACATCCATGGAATTCAATGTTTAGAATTGTTCTAATTGACAGACTAATATTTTGAACTTAATTATGAAGTTATCATGTGCTTAAGTCTAAGAGAAGAATTATGCCCAATATTCATGAATCTTAGATCTTTCGTATCTAAATCGTTTTTCAAAATATCACTTGGTTTCACAGGAATTGTTTCGTAATTCTCAACTTATTTTTTCGCATACCTTGCTCGGGACTAGCAAGATGCTGGTTGGGGGTTGTGTTAAGGGTCAAATATTGCATATCAGACCTAGTTATTGCCTGGATTTACGAACAGGATACGGTTTAACAGCCCGATTTACTTGTGTTTGTGTTGCAAGGTGATTTTAAGAGCCTGGACTGAAAAATGATGCTAAATGTATGGATTGACACTCTAAATTCACCAAAGCATGAGATAGACCCCAGGGGACTAAGACTGAAGGATTTACACACCAAGGATCCGAGGAAATAAAACCGTTCACGTTAAAGAGGCCCGAAACTGGCATAGAATGCAAGATCATAGAGTTCTCGCCATCCGATTGGCTCGAAACTTCATACATGGGATTGGGACCATAAATTAATAGTACACGTCAAATTTCATCTATTATATCCCAATGAAAGTGGACCAACGGATAGATCAGCTCCTAAAACTCTAATTTTGGGCCCACCTGCTATCTGGATGTGCTTCAAAATTGGTATCAACGTGTTAAATGAGATGAGAATACAGATTGACGGAGCGGATTTCTCACAAACATCTTCAAAGGGCCTCATGTATGTCATGTGTACACGGGAGACAAGTGCACTAGCCGTGCACTAAAAGTCTCAAAGTCGGTCAGCACATGCTGACTAACTCCATCGTCTCCAAATCAAAGAAGGAAACAGCGTCCGCCATAGTCCGTCTGTTTTGCAGTAGTGGGGCCCACCTATCATACATATGTACGATCTGGACCGTTCATTGTGTCCTTAAGATGGGTAGTACCACAATCATGGTGAATTTTTGCTCCCATGCACCCGATCACAAGAGATCTATGTTCAAACTTGAGATGGACGGCCGAATGAAAAGCTCAGTATGCCACACCAAATCCAGTAAAAAACTATCCATTTTCATCTAATTTTTCGAGCTGAATACAATGAACGGGGTGGATTCTTCCAAAAACATCTCTGTGGGGCCCACCGAACACGTCAGCGTGCTCTGTTTTTCGTAGGCCCTGCGTTCATGAAAACCGGACGCTGTGGGCCGTTCTGTGATCAAGGGCATGGTCGGATCCATGATCCGGACTGTCCACACGATCGATCAGGTGATCCTGATCCCAGCCATGAAGGCAGAATGGAAGATGGGATGACCACCATCCTGAAAATTCAAACCAAACGCAATGAGTTTGCATTTTTTGCTGGCTGTTGCGTAACTTACTGACTGCGTAAACCCCGTACACCGACTCCAACACGTCCTCTGGTTTCAGGAGAACTCTCGACCGGCTGTACCAGAGCTTATAAGAAAGAGAGAGAAGGCTCGGTTTAGGGGGGACGGGTTCGGCTGGTACGTGAAGACAGGGAGAGCATGGGTTCTCTTTTTCTTATTCTCTTTTTCTTTTCCGGATCTTCTTTGCTGTTTTTTTTTCTTTCTTTCTTTTATGACCTAATCATGGTCGGCTAAACCTCTTAGCTAGGGCTAAGAGGTGAAGCTTGTAGCGTGATGGGGGACTTTTAGTTGGTGTTTTTTTTTATTTACATTAAATTGAATTTGATAATAGTTTGATTTCATGGAATGCTTTCAGTTTTTAATGGTTTGTTGTGACTGAAATTACAATAAATCTGCGATGGCTTTGAGTATTTCTTTCTCCTTTTTTATATTTATGACGTTAGGAAGTCCTGTTGTTCACCATCGTCTCATGGGCATGGTCGGATGACGGTACCCTTCCTAACCTTCATGCATTGTTGATTGGTTGGTAATTAATGTAATTTTGTTGTTTACTTTGTCTCCTGGGCATGGTTTGGTGATGGAATCCATTCTAATTCATATACCTTTCACCTCTTGACAACTATATCAAAGGAAGTTCAGTTTAAATTCCATAATTCTTGATGCAGGCATAAGATCTCCCTGATCTCTACAAGTGGATCCTCTAAATCACTAGTTTCCTTCCTCTAAATTCATTAAGTTTTAGCTTAGTATTTCACTATTATTCCTCAAAAATCATTCGATTTAGATTTCATCTTAATCTGGTTCTCCTTCTACTTAGTTTCAGATAACGTACAGGTATTAGTCCCTTAGGATTCGACCTCGGTCTCACCGAGTTTATTACTACATCACAACCCTATACTTAGGGAGTGAACAGGGAAGCTTATTTCTCCTTAAATTTTGTGATTTCTTCTCTCTCTCTCTCTTATGGTTTATACATAGAGAAGCATGTATAGAGGTGTAGGATTTCTTATATAGGTGGAAAGAGGCAAATCTTGTATTTTTATTTCTCGTATAAAGAAGAAAAAAGTTTTATATCACTACTCCTAAAGTAGGCATGTTGCCGAATCACGTAAATACATATTTTTTTTTTCTTTTTTGGTTTAATCATTTGACCTTTGATTTGACCTTTACTTCTATGTTTTGGCCTCACTTATTTTGATTATCTGTAGGTGTTTTTCTGAGATAAATGAATAGTTTTTATTATTAGATTATTGAGCATGTGAGCCTCATTGAAATGAGACATACATATTTTATGTCCGACACACATACGGAAAGAATGAGAGAGATTGCCCATTTTGTTGGGACTTAAATTGCTTGTTACCCTAGCCACAAGAGTTTCTTATGGTTGGGAAGCTATGTGTGGCCTACAATGATGCTTGTAACAAATTAACTCCATTCAATAGTTTCTCAAGTTTGCAATAGGATAGAAAAAATAATAGATAGATAAAAAACTTTGAGGTTGGTCATTGAAGCTAGGGATATCGACCTTCATCCCGAACTCTCGATCTGAACAATTTGCAAGTTCATTGCATTGTCTAGGATATTAGAGGATCACGTCATCGATCTCCTCGTCGCTGGATTCCCCTCCCTTAGGAATGATCCTTTCGTTCACTGTTGGCACCATCTTACGATCAAGGTGGTTGTGAGTTCCAGAAATTGTTGGTGGTGGATCACCACTAGGAACATGGAGTTGCCCTATGGCCTCCGTCAAGCGATCGATGACAGTCTATAGCCCTTGCATGACTTGCCGATTCTCTCGCTATGCCACTTCAAATTTTGCTTTAAAAACCGCCGCTATTAAAGGATAATTCCCTGGAGTACCATCCATGTGATTGTTGTCTGACCTGTCATTAGAAGCCATAAATCTGAGGTACTAAACTGACGCAAAGGAGGATGTGTAGAGGATGAGCACCATTTTCCTCAAAGGGATAACTGTTCTGAATCCACGGATCTTCTCTGGACTCCTCACAGAGATACCTCGAATCCATGAGGAGAGATAAGAAATAGAAAATAATTTAAAAAAAATTCATAATAATTTGATTGATGATGAAAAATGAGCTTACAACCTCTTAAATAATAACATAAACCTTAGGAAGAAGTTTCAGAATTAAACTATAACTAAAACTCCTAGAAATTGGGACTTACCATAAATAATAAACTTACTATTTATAGACGGTCATGATTTCTACTAGTAAGCATGGTTTTCGGCCAAAAATAGTACGTGTCTTATTTGGCCGAATTGTGATGTTCCCCTAACTATTCCAAGCACTTTTCATGTTGGGCGTAACTCCTAAAGCCCAACAGATGAAGAGTTATACTCAAACTAAACCTTACTATAAATAGTAAAAACGAAATTAAAACAGGAATTCAATCGTCGATCTGATGGTATTTTGTAAATTCGGTATGCGCAACTTGGCATAAGAGGGTTGGGTGGCTAAAGTAGCTCGTCCTACCCCAAAATTATATATAACTCATTTTGGTTTACGAGATACATCCGTTTTAGGTTCTGACGGTTTGGATCACCTCCATCTTCAATCGAGTCTATTCTGGTCCATCTTAGCCATGAAATTATCCGCGACCCTCTCTACATCAAAGTACCTTCATGCCTCACTCACTCATGTGACCTAGACATGCATGCTAAAAACATGTTGATGTGGACTCCGCTACAGATATTGCAGTTCCACTCGATATGGTATTCCTGATTAACCTGTAAAGGTTACCATTCCTCTGCACTTTTATCACTATGAGTACGCTTTGAAATCTTTAGGACATGATCAAAATCGTAGAATTTACACCAAATTGCCTAAAGAGCTCCAGAGAGATTAGATTCTTCTGTAGGTAAGGAGCGTGTTTCACATCTGTCAGAATATGTTCCATCCCATCAAACATCCTGATGCACACCAATCTGATTCCATCGACCTTATAAGCAATATCATTGCACATAAACACTTGGCCACCACCACTCTTATTGTATGTGTTGAACCAATCCTGATGCAAGGTCGTGTGGTATGATGCCCCCTATCCAAAATCCACTCGTTTATGAGATAGCTGGATTTAGATGTGGTGAGAACATCACTAGGGCTGACATCCTCACTCAATTTCATTGCATTAGCCTCCTTCAGTGCTTCATCTAGTTTATCTCCCTTTCGGGCTTTAGGATTTCGATAATCATTCTTCATATGATCTTGTCATCCACGGTTCCAGCACTTCATCTTTTCCTTACCCTTAGACTTGGACTGTAAATGCGATGAGTTTCCTTTCTCCCGCTCAGAATTCCTTCCCCTATCTACCAAAGTATCTATTGAGGAACCCGTGTCACTGTTTTTCTTTCTCAACACCCTCAACTGATGGGCTGAGATGATAGTCTCAACATTAATGGTCTCTCTACCATGGCATATAGTGTCTACGAACCTATCGTGAGACTTCGGAAGAGAGTTTAACAGAATTAGGGCTTGATCTTCTTCACCAATCTTCACTTTCACACTCATCAATTTACAAATGATATGATAAAATGTGCTGATGTGATCATTAAGAACTAACATTTCCATTAACTTCAAATTATAAAATTGTTTTTTCAGATACAGATGATTCAATAATGATTTCTTAATGTACAAGCTATCTAACTTCTTACAAAGTGCTACGGTGGTCTTTTGACTAAGGAAATCATAAATGACATCATCCACCAATCATAATTGGACCAAGGTTTTCATTCTTTCATCCAAATCTTTCTAGTCTTCATCGCTCATAGACAATCCGTGCTTCTTAATACTAATGAGTGCATATTCTAACCCTTGTTGAACTAGAAGGCCTCTCATCTTCACCTTCCATAGTTCAAAGTTATTTTTCCTGATGAACTTCTCCATTTCATACTTCACGTTTGATCCCTTCAACGACATATTTCAAATTCAAATTCGAAACCCAACATGGTTCGAATATTACTTGTTGGAGAATCACGGAAGCAAACCTCAAAATCAAATCAAACAAAAGAGACAAACACATACAAGCACCACAGAGAACACATGAATTTACGTTAAAAACCTCTTGTGGAAAAAATCACGGCATAAATTGATAATGAATCCACTAGGAAATATGAATTACAAGAGATGGATGGACTTAGCAATTTAAACAACCCTTAAAATCCCATTGCAAAACCCTAATTTTGCTCTAGAACACCTTAGGAATGTCTTAGCATACCCTAATCCTGATTACACCCTTCAATTTTATCAATAGGATCTTTGATAGGATTGACAGCCATTGAGGCCTGCCGATGGAATTGAAGCCACCTTCGACAGGATCGAAGAATGCTTCAAAAACTATCCAACAAGTATAGGGAAAAATCATAATTTTCTCAATGTGATCGAGTGCTATGTCAATGGGATTGAGTGGCATAGACAAATCCCTATTCCAGTCAAATTAAAGATATCTTACAATAGGTTTATCTTACTTGCCATTTGGATTGGACTGAGTTTTGATGTTTATCGTGAACATGTGAAGTGAATATTAAGAGATTTAGTCTGTAAGCCCCAAAAGAGGATGGAGTTGGTTTTACATATTGTTCCCTTAGGGTGGCTCACTTGAATTCTTTCCCCTTTAGTAATGATTGGCTTCCTATTCTTAGGGTCTTAATAAGAATACTTAAAATGAAAAAGACACACACTAAATTAATTACTTTATTTTAAAAACTTATGCTTTTATGTTCAAACACATGAAGATTCCTATCCTGCTAAATTTAAGAAACATAGAAAAAGTGAAAAGCGTATCCATCTCTTTTTATCCGAACGAGGTGATCTACTAAATCATTCACGCATCTTTGGCTAAGAGAGTAAATATCAAATATTAAACATTCCTAATAAAGCTAAAGTGGCACAAGATTCTCTTACTAAATGCTTTTCTACTTAAGAGATAATTGATGATTTCTGCCTTCATTGATACATAATAGAATTCAAATCCCAAAGAGCTCTCTACTAACCATAAAAAAATAAAATAAAATAAATTAGTGGCACCAATTAGCTCTAAATCTAATTATTCCAAAGTTATGGTTGACCTTTAGATCTCATGAAATTCCATAGAACTTTTAGGAGACATTATCTTCATGAAACTTATGAGACGACATTATAAAAAAAGGACTTAAACATGTCTTCGACCAAGCAAAAATGACTTTTAAAAGATGAATATTCCAAGGTCAAGATATTTTTGACAAAGAGTCTTCCAGGTATGCCGCCCATATTAGATACCTTCACGAGGAAAGAGAAGGCTAGCTACCAACATCAATGAAAAAGTGTTACATGTGCCTGACAAGCATGAGACCTTAAAACATGATAAAGATTCTCAACATAAAATAATAATTTTACTATTTCACTATAGGTCTCATGTCTGTCATGCACACAATTCCTTTATTCATTTAGATTTTATTAGGCCGGATGCATCTCGTGCTTTGGAATAAATGTAATATGTGTTCCTATCCCATGAAACATGCCAACTAGCTAGAGGCGCTTCCATTAGAATATCTCTTGTAAACATAAATTGATCCTGATAGTTTTCAAATGAATGGGGCCCACTTCCACGATCACCACGAAATAACTTATTCTCAATCCTGGTTTTTATGTCATTTGACTATAAACAAATCATATACACATTTTCTTGTGTCCATCCATACACATAATCATAAGCAAATAACGATATTAGGTGCGAAAGATGGGCCCACATCTGTCGTGCATCAATGTAGGGATTTCATATACTGCCCAGAAATTCATGGACCATTTGTGACGACTCCCACATATGTACGACACTCTTAGGGATCAACATTCACCACAAAGATCTCAAATTGCACATGAAAGGAACTAGTGGGCCAATATTCAGAAATGGGCCTAGCTCAGATACAAAGCTGTCAATGGGCCTTGACTGGTATTGGCTTCAGCTCAGATTTTGAATTATTTGGTGTAGGCCTACTCAAAATTTTGATTTTTTCTAGCCCACACCCAGTCCATCAACAGCCCTACATGCTGATGTGTTAGCATTCACACAATCACCATTGCGGACCAACACGGTGCTTGGCTCGCTTACATATAGAAGATCTTGATAAGATAAGGCTTTCTTACCTTGACCCAGTGGTCACAAGATCCACGTGGATCATCCAAGATTTGTTGATTTGATGTGATGATATCAATTGATGGCGATAATTTGATGTAGAAAGTGTCATGGATACATTTCTAGCGTGGTTGGGCCACAAGAAGGTGGATCATAAATTGACCGTAACTTTTCATTTGGGTATCGTTACGAGGCACACAACTATCATTCTTTACTGAAACGGGCCATTTGAGGTGAACCAACCCACTTAGTGGTCGCATATATCCGTTTCATCGGAAAACGCGTGCTTTCATCTCAAAAACGAATTTTTAAGGAAAATTATTATTTTTAGTAATTTTGATTTTTAATAATTTTTAAATTTTTAGAGTTTTAGATTTTTCTTCTTTTTTAGAAACAATTTGCAATCATGTTAGGAACCTTTTAGGAAAAGTTTGTTTGGAATTTTTATTTTAAAAAATTAGGCTTTATAAGATTTTTATTAGAATTAGGATTGTTATTAATTAAGATTAGAAATTTGTTATTTTTGGTAATTACCAATTTTAGCTTTTCTATACACACACACACACACAGATATATATATATATATATATATATATATATATATATATATATATATATATATATATATATATAATATCATCAGTCAAATTATTACGTGGATTCGAGGTATCTACGTTAGGAGTCCGAGAAGTTCTGGATAGTTGTCCTCGAGGAAGATGGTGCTCGACCTCAACACATCCTTCCCTACGTCATAATCTAACGATCTGATTTGCGAGATGTGTTGATGTAAGGTTGTGATGCCATATGAAGGTATAAATCTAATGCTTTGATTTGTGCCGGTGAGATCCAACAAATCTAAAGGTTTATGATCTGAGGACCTTTTCAGATATGATCAGTGGCCTGGTTGCATTCACCTCTCCAATCCAATGGTTTGGTTGGCCACTAGATATGATCAGCGGTTTGGATTGTATGATCAAAATCCAATGGATGTGATCAATGTAAGAAGCCAACTATGATCATACGACCAAATGCTAACAGGTAGCATCTCTACTTAGGGAGCGAACTAGGTGCAGCGCCGATCGACCTCATTAAACATGGTGCAGCCCTAACCGGGGGGCCCACTTTGATGTATGTATTATATATCCACGCCGTCTATCTGTTTTTCCACCTCATTTCATGCCATTGGCTTGAAAATGAAACAGATCCAAATCTCAGGTAAACCATACCACAGGAAAGAGTGGTAATTGACCATTAAAAGCTTCTTGTAGGTCATAAAAGTTTTGGATCAAGCTAATATTTATTTTTTTTTCCTTCATCAGTTCCATGTGTCCTTACAAACAGATTGGATGGCAAATAAATATTATGGTGGGCCCTGGCAAATTTTTATGGTGGGCATTCAGTCACAACTTTTTCCTGTAGCATGGTCCACCTGGGATTTGGGTCTAATTCATTTTTGGTTCATGCCCTGAAATGAGCTGGAAAGATCGGATGAACGGTGTGGATATACAATACATACTTGAAAGTGGCCCCCCATGTTCAAGGCTGCACGTGATGAGTAGACATGCTGCACTCCCCCTGCTGAATAACTGTATTTGTGAAGTCCCGTCATTGGTGGACCAGTCGACATGGCCATGATATACAATTCAAGCCGCTCTTTATCCATCGCTGATTCCACAACACCCTTTTCATTCCACTCGTCCCTTTTTTTTTTTACCTCGGCTGCATATGATGCTTGATACGCAAGTGCTCAGAAATTATACATGCAGTGCAAAATTTCTCAAAATTAAAAGCGGTCGTCAACAATCCTAACCTTTAATTTGACGACCATTGGATATTTTTATTTTAACTGATGCAATAATTTTCTACCAATAGTAGTCAGCTAATGTTGGAGATTATGCTATGGAATCACATAGAGATGAATCTAGGATAGCAATCCAAGAGCACTAAGCAAACACAAGATAACACAAATATTTAACGTGGAAAACTATTTTGAGAAAAAAACTACGGCACAAAAAAGTCTACTATAAAAGCATAAATTATAAAAAGAAAAGACTTACACTACAAGAAAACTCACTTTTATTGATGAAAATTTTCGTCGCTAAAAGCTATTTTTTCATAGGTAAATAGTTTTACCGTCGAAAATTTTCGTTGGTAAATTCGTTGTTAAAAGTTCGAGCGTAAAGGATTTTACCGATGAAAAAAAATTTCGTCGAAAAAGGTGAGACTTTTACCGACGAATTTTTTCATTGGTAAAAAATAATTTAAAAACTTTGACCGATGATTGTTTTCGTAGCTAAAAATAATTACAAAACTTTTACTGGCGAAACTTTTCGTTGGTAAAAAATCAACAAAAAACTTTTACAGACGAAAACTTTCATAGGTAAAAATAATTACAAACCTTTTACCAATAAACATATTCATTAGTAAAGAATAAGCTAAAAACTTTTGCCAAAGAAATTTTTCGTAGGTAAAAATAATTACAAAACATGCATCGACGAACATTTTTGTCGGTAAAAATAAGCAAAAAACTATTACAAAACTTTTATCGACGAAAATATTCGTCGGTAAAAAATAAGTCAAAAACTTTTACCTACGAAAATTTTCGTAGGTAAAAATATTTCATAACACTTTTATCAACGAAAATTTTCATAGGTAAAAATATTTACAAAACTTTTACCTACAAAAATTTTCATTGGTAAAAGTGTCATTTTTTTCCATTTCCAGCACAAAATTCCTGATATACACCTGTTAGAATAAATTTCATCATATTCTGACTGATATACACCTGTTAATATATTTCTACATTCACATCCATCTAAACCCAAACTAGTAAATCCATCCAAACATAAACTACATTCATCCAAACACAAATAATCTTATCTACATCACATTCATTCACACATAAATACATATAAGTTTAACATCATAAATAAAAATACAAAAAATCACAGAGATGAAGGCGGAGGTGGTGGGGCATCGGTGGGTAAGCGTGCAGCGAAAGCCTGAAACATCTTCATCATTCGTCGCTCATGGTCCACCCGCATCTCCTCCATCCTCCTCTCCTGCTCCTCCCTCTGCCTTACCTGCTCCTCCATCCTCCTACTCTCTTGCTCCTCCCTCTCCCTCGTCAGCTCTTCCATCCTCCTCACCTACTCCTCCCTCTTCCTCGACAGCTCCTCCATCCTCCTTTCCTGTTCCTCCCTCTGTGTAAGACCCGTGTCCTAGTCCGTACCATTCCATTGGCTTCTGCGGTCCTTTCGGTCGAATTTCGGCAACCTTCGCACTGTATCCAATGATTACACGTAATTCTAAACGGAGTCCTGCATACCAAAGATGACTCGACCCGAAACTTGTATCTTAGTGATCGCGCCGTCACCGCGGTTCTAACGCCGCGACTCGGGCACCGAACCGATACTCAGGCCAGGAGATGTAGGCCAGTGTTTGTTTTGAAGAAACGCCACTCGTTGCGAATATCGAGAGAATCTCTACGATATGTCCCATCAATCAATCAATCAATCAATCAATCAAGTACACTCCATACCTCAAGTACAAGTCAAGTAAATGCACCCCATCCCTACCTTTTCAAAAGTCCACTCTCTCTCCACCTCACCATTCCCCTTTACAAAATTTCAACTACAACCATACCTCTTTTACAAATTTTTAATCCAACCCATACCCTTCCTTACATCACCCCATCCATATCATTCCCATCACCTCACTCCCTCTCTCTCATTTCTCAAATCTCCCAAAGCAACCCAAAATTCCAACGTCCAAACATTCTCTCCCAACTCCAAGTGTGACCTACTTTTCCCACCATCTCATCCCCCATCTCAATCATCCATTCATCATCAACCACTATTAAAAGTAAAGGCAAGGAGCTAAGGAGGCTAAGGGACCAAGAAGAAGACCGATAGGTGGGTGATCTACCGTTATTTCTTATTTTTTTTGGGTCACATGTGGTGGGACCCGTTTGATGTATGAATGTAAGAAATGGAGAGCCCATAGTAGCGAGGTCCCTCCTCTCTATCTCACCGTATCTCTCCCTCTCTCTATCTATTTTGATGTAGTGGGCCCCACTAATTCATGTTTTATCTACACCGTCCATCGTGGACAGTGGGACTCCACCGTGCAGTACACACACCTAGATTCATAGCTTAACTGGCAGACTGAGTGGAGATACCTCGCTTCAACACTTGAGGTCTTGGTGTCGATCCCTATCAAGGGCGGCTAGTTAGTGTGTGCACTATGTGGGCTCCACCGCATGATGCATGTGTTTCATCAAACCGTCCATGCATGTGAGGCCCACCGTCATCCGTTTGTCCAGCGTCTCTAAACGCTGGACGCTGGGCATGGCTATATGGAGTGTGTACTAACAATATATATATATATATATATATATATATATATATATATATATATATATATATATATATATATATATACTTTTGAGGTGGGCTGCACATGTAGGCCCCACCTTCATGCAGGTACTTAATCCAAGCCGTCCATCCTCTTCCTCAGATCATTTTAGGTGTTGAGCCGAAAAATAAACTTAATTTGGTTTCCTGGCAGGCCATGGTATAGGAAACAGTGTTCCTACCATTGATACACTCCCTGACGCTCCTGTACATCAAAAAACCATCCAATATTGGACTCGATAGGTTTGTATCGAGCCACAGGGACCAATGACTAGAGTGGATCTTGCTGATGCGGGCCCCACCTACTAAAAACCGCAGAAAAATTGTTTTTAAAAAAAAAACAACAACAAGCAACAGCGCTGCTGCTGCGGACGGCCTGGCAGGGCCCTCATGGCCCCAGTTGTGGGCCCCACCGTGATGCGTTTCAAACATCAACACCATGCATTTGATGGGTCCCCTCGGACCAGGAGGCCACCCCAAAAATCAGCCGTATACGGAACTCAGGTGGGCCACACCATCTAAAATCATGTGAAGACATGCCTAAAACATATAAAATCACTTGGTGGGGCCTACCTGAAATTTGGATGCGGCTGAAACTTGGTCTGAACCCTCAGCCAAGTGGGACACACATAATGGGTGGGCTGGATTCGCGAACCACATTACGGTGGGCCCCTGACCGTGACCCTATGAACAGTTTAGGTGGTAAATAAACATTTCAGTGGGCCCCGTTTTCCCAGGTCCATGTGACCTTTTAAATAGGTTGGATGTCAGATGAATATCACGGTGGGCCCCATGTATACATTGGATGACAAATACATATCACGGTGGGCCCAGGTCCACGTGACCATATGAACAGATTGGATGCAAATAAATAGTACAATGGGCCCCCAGATCCACATGACCATATGAACAGATTGGATGCAAATAAACAGTACAGTGGGCCCCTAGGTCCACGTGACCTTATAAACAGGTTGGGTGTAAATAAATATTATGGTGGGCCCCCAGGCCTGCATGACCCTATCAACAGATTGGGTGGAAAATAAACATTTCGGTGGGCCCCAGGTTGGGTGGGAAATAAACATTATGGTGGGTCCTACTTAGAACCCACTTATGTATGTATTGTGTCCACACCTTTCATCAGTGTGGACCTCCACTATGAAGTATGTGATTTATCTGTGCCTTCCATTCCTATGGGACCTACCATGATGCATATGTTTCATTCAAACCGTCCAACCATTTTGGAGGTTATTTTAAGGCCATGTGATAAGGCCCATCTTGGTGTGTTTGTGGGCCATCCGTTGAGGCCCACCTCAATTTATATAAGGCCCATATTATGAGGCCCATTGTGACGTATGCAAGGCTCATGTGATTAGGCCCAGCTTGATGTATCTGCTCATAACACCGACTGCCTGTGAAATATCTGGTCTTCTACAGACTATGATATACATTAAACTGTTAACCACATTTGAATAAGGCACATGAGACATAACCTGCTTTTCCTCATTTGATTTAGGACATCGTTTTAAGGAAATCTTGAAGTGATCCGCGTGGTGAATGCTTAGTAGATTTGTCATACTTTATCAGCACCTTTTTAAGGTATTCTACCTGTAATAACTAAAGCTCGCTCCTCTTCCCGTCTCTATGAATCTCTATGCTTCTTTGCAGCCCCCGAATCTTTCGTCTCGAATGTCCCTGATAATTGAGTCTTCGGTACATTGATTCAAACATAAAATGACAGACGATCAATATATCATCAACAAACAATACTAGGATGATGAATTTGCCATCACTCAGTGTCTTGTAATAGACACAGTGATCGTATTCACTCCGAGTAAAATCAAATTTCTTATACCATTGCTTAGGTGACTGTTTTAGGTCGTACAACAACCTCATTAACCTACAAACTTTTTTCTTTTCCCCTTTAACTTCGTAACCCTCTAGTTACTTCATGTAGATCTACTCTTCCAACTCCTCATGTAGGAATGCAGTCTTAACATCTATATGTTCCATCTTGAGATTGTATTGGGCAACCATCGCCAACATGAATCTGATGGATACTTGCTTAATCACTGGCGTGAATATCTCTGTGAAGTCGATTCCTTCTCTCTGAGCATACCCCTTTGCTACCAACCTTATTTTGTATCTATAATATTTTCTTTTGAATAACCACCTGCATCTGATCGCTTTTCAGCCCACTGGAAATTCTACTAGCTCTCACGTGTGGTTTTTGTGCAACGAGTCCATCTCATCATCCATAATCGTTTTTCACTTTTCTGCATTAGGCTCATTAAGAGCTTCCTGAATAGTTGAAGGGTCACCCTCATCTGTAATGAGGGCATATGCGATATTAAAGTCATCCCTAGATCTTGTCAGTAACCTACGATCACGCATTGTGTTCCTTCTTATAGGTGGCTGCTCCACCTGTTCCTGTACTTTTTTCTGCATATCTAATTTTTCTTGAGTATCATATGTATCAATATGGACATTTACAATCAACCTTTCTAGTTCCTTTTACTCCTCCTGATCATTCTCGTGGAATAGAGAGTTTTCATCGAACCTGCTGTCACGGCTAGTGATAACCCTACATGTGACCTTGTTGAATTACCTGTAACCTTTCACACTAATACCATAGCCAACAAAGATGTACCTTTAAGTTCTATGGTCTAGCTTATCTCTCTCAACTGACAGTACATTAGAGTAAGCCTCACAACCAAATATGCGCAAATATGAGTAGTCCAGCTTATGACCACTCCATACTTCCTCTAGGATTTTACATTTAATTGTCATAGATGGGGATCGGTTCACCAAGTAACAAGCCATGTTAACAATTTTAGTCCATAAGTTCTTTCCCAACACAACATTACTTAATATGTATCGGGCCCCCTCCAAGAGAGTCTGATTCATCCCCTCAGCCACACCGTTTTGTTTGGGCATGTGGCGCACTGTGTTGTACCTAATAATCCCTTCATCTTTACAATATTCATTAAACTTAATGGAAGTAAATTCTCTACCATTGTCAATCATTAAAACCTTTATTTTTTACCCTATTTATTTTTTCACTATTGCCTTCCATTGTTTGAATATGGTGAAAACTTTCAATTTACGTTTCATGAAGCAAACCCAAACTTTCCTTGAGTAGTCCTCAATGAATGAAACGAACCATGACGACCCCTCATTGGAAACCTCTGGCGATGGCTCCCATACGTCAGAGTGCGCATAATCAAGGACTCCATTACATTCACGTTTTCCAGATTTAAATGATAATCTAGATTGTTTACTATATATACAATACTTGCATATATCTAAATTAAAATTCTTAAAAGTTAGAATCAAACAAGGATTAGATAGTACCTTCATGTCCCGCTTGCTCATGTGGCCTAGACGAGCATGCCACATATATACAGACGTGGAATCTGCAACAACTACTATCGCTCCACCTACTGAAGTGCTTCTAATCAACCTGTAATGGTTTTCATACCTTTACGCTCTTATAACCACGAGTGCTCCTTTTGAAACTTTAAGGACACCATCAATACTAGTAAACCTGCACCCTACAACCTCGAGTGCATTGAGAGAAATTAGACTTTTCTTCATATCAGGAATCTGCCTAACATTAGTCAAGGTACGCTCCATCCCATTAAACATCTTAATGCTCACCGTACCAATAGTTACAACATTACAGGCATTGTCATTGCCCATAAAGACCTGTCTACCATCTCATTCCTTGTAACCGGTGAACCAACTCTAATGAGGAGTCATGTGATATGATGCTCCTATATCGAGGATCTACTCATCTCTAAGATTATCATGCAAGTATCAGACCATAGACATAGACAGAACATCACCTCCACTTGTTTCTTCATTAGATGTGACAACATTAGCCTCCCTGGAAGAAGCTTTTAAGTTTTCTTTCTTCTCTTTAGGATTCGTGCAATCCTTCTTCATATGTCCATTCATTTCACAGTTCCATCATTTTAGTTTTCTTTTGCCCTTGCCCTTGGATTTAGATTTAGGTCTTGAAGATTCTGTACCTCACTAAGTATTTCTTTCCCTTGTAAAAAGTGCATCAAAAGATGACCCAAAGCCACAATTCATCTTTCTCATGACCTTCCCTTGAAGGGCTGAGATAATGGTGTCCACACTTAGGGTTTTATTTCCAATGTACAATGAGTCCCTGAATGAATCATACGATGGCGGTAGAGTATTTAATAATATACCTGCTCGATCTTCATCTTTAATCACTTCCTCTATGTCCATCAATTTGCAAATCAGTTTATTAAAATTACTAATATGGGCCTCCACATCTGCCTCCACATCTTCACCATTTGCTAATCTGAAGGTGAACAACTGTAGCTTTAATTGTAGACGATTCTCAGTGGATTTTTTAACATAAATGTCCTCTAAATTTGCCCATAAACTAGCTGCAATTTTCTCCCTCAAACATTATAGAGGACATCATCCATGAGACATAAACGGATCGAGGATAAGGCCTTCTTATCAAGAGTATTGCATTCATTATCAGTCATAGTAGACTTTCTCTCCTCAAGAGCACCATCCTAACCTTGCTTGGTTAAGTAGCTGATCATCTTGAATTTCCATAGCTCAGAGTTATTTTTTCTTGAGTACTTCTCAATATCACACCTAGTGCTTCCCATTGATGCTAATCCCATAGATTCAAATCTGTGTCCCAACGATTCCTCTGATACAACTTGTTAAGGATCATGCCACAAAATCACACAAAGATGGATATAGGATAACAATCCAAAAGCACTGAGAAAAAATAAGAGAATGCAAAGATTTAACGTGGAAAACACTTTTGAGAAAAAACCACGGCACAAAGCGACAAAATCCACTATGAAAGCATAAATTACAAAGAGAAAGGACTTACCCGATTCGAACAATTTCCAGTCTCATCCTTTGCAACACCCTTTGAAACCCCTGAACTATTTAAAAACCCTCTGGAATAGTTTAGGAAACCTTGGAATATCTTAGAATAACTCTAGAAGCACCTTAGGAACACCTATTTATAATTGAGGAACTCCAACTTTCGCACCGACTTAGAATAATTCGAAAATCCTCAAATTTACGTAGGCTGCACATAATTTGCATAACTTTTGACTAGTCAAACTAGAGATCGGGCTAGTCGAAGGGCACTTCGACTAGTCGAACTTGTCCTTCGACTGGTCAAATTTCTCGGAAGTTCCAAAATACATTGTTATTGGACTTTCACCTGAACTTTCTTGGGGTAGTCGAATTTCCTTAGATTTAAGACATTTGTTAACAACAACTAATAATGATACATTTAAAGTGGGACCCAAAATTTTGACTGTTTAATTTGAAAAGCTTGTATTCCATGAACGCAATTTCTAAGTAATTCCTCAGTCCACTGGGTATAATGCATCATACTCTGTCAGGGTATCAAAGTCATAGCCTTGGAGGACACAAAGGCCATGATTCTCTCTAGATTCATTGTGAGTATGGCCTGTCCCAAAAATCAATCAAATCCAATCTTCTAATGATCACGATTTTGTAATGTCTAAAAATAGATGGCTAAGATTATTTTTTTTAAAGAATAAAAAAAAAGGAAGAAAAGGTCAAAGAGAGGAAATGAAGAAGAAAATTGGCACGTTTCTCTAATGGCCATGAGTAGGTCTCAGCCTGGATTTGAGCTTATTCAAAATTTTGATTTTTCATGCCTGAACCTAACCCATTGACACCCTTAGCCATGAGACCCAAATAGTCAAAATTTATAAGCATAGCTAACCCACCTAGCATCACCACCAAACAAGAACTTCCCATGGGGCCTCCCCGAATGCTAGAGTAGGCATTCTTGGTGGGATATGGTGCTGCTCCTGACATTGAGGATGTTTGAAGGGATGGGAATGAAGTTGTGGAAAGTATATGTGGAAAGTTCTTATTTGTTATTTGATGATGGTGATGATGCTCAGTTGAGCTAGCTATGTTTGCAGATTTTGGGTGTCTGGGTATAAATTAAAAGCATCTCTCTTCTTTTTCATTTCATTCCTTTGGATCTTTTCTTCTTCTTTAGATATATATATATATATATATATATATATATATATATATATATAATCTTAATCATCCATTTTAATTGCAACAGCATGGCCTGTTTGATGACCGGATCTAATGATTTAAGTGGCAATATGCTCAAAATGAGTCGTGCGAAAGAATGTCCAATATTTAACGGACATGTGTGAATCACTTGATGATTATCCTATCCAATTTTTGCAAATTGGATATCCACATCTCACTATACTCAATGAATGGCTTAAATCCTTGACATATATGCCATACACATAGAGCTATGTAATGGACTTGTTTTTTAGGTCGATCCAAAAAAGTCACTTGAAGATGACGATGGTAATGAGTCGGGTATAGCCCAACTTACCTAGCTTTGGACCTGCTAACTTTGCTGTGGCAAGGCTCCGGCCTCACATACTATTTGCCTATATTTTGTGGTTGCCAATGTTTAAAACAAAGTAGGAACACATCTTGGATTTACTTGGAACTTCCCAATGGGGCACAAGAATATTTTTGTGTCTATATACGCATGTACGGTCATTGGTGAAGCTTATTTCTCATAGTTTTTGGTGATTGCTCCTCTCTTATAGGGTTCATATACATACAAGCATGTATACAGAGTATACATTGTTCCATTAATTTATTTTTGAAATATTCCTTGGTGTGGGATTTCTTATATGATTGGAGAGAAGTAAAACTTGTATTTTTATTTTTCTTATATAAAAAAGAAGAAAGCTTTATATTACTACCTCCTAAAGTTGGTGTATTGTCA
The DNA here is from genome assembly GCF_029962835.1 of Magnolia sinica. NCBI lineage: Eukaryota > Viridiplantae > Streptophyta > Magnoliopsida > Magnoliales > Magnoliaceae > Magnolia > Magnolia sinica. The sequence continues at coordinate 68,785,993 of NC_080591.1, forward strand.
AATCATGTAAATATTTATGCTTTTGTCTCTTGTTTTGGTTTAATCATTTTGTCCTTTTATTTGGACCTTACTTTTGTGTTTTAGCCTCACTTATATTAATTATGTGCAGGGGTTTTTCTATGATAAATGAATAGTTTCTATTATTAGATTATTGAGCATGTGAGCCACACTGAACCGAGACATACTATATTTTATGTCCGACACAGATGCAGAAAAAACGAGAGAGATTGCCCATTTTGTTGGGACTTAAATTGCTTAGTACCCCAACCACAAGAGTTTCTTGTGGTTGGAAGCTATGTGTGGCCTACAACGCTGCTTGTAACAAGTTAACTCCATTCAGTAGTTCCTCAAGTTTACAATAGGATAGAAAAAAATTTAGATAGTTTAAAAACTTAGGTGGGCCACGTCGCATGAAATAACTCGGATTGAATGCCCACCATTGGAAATTTTGTGGAGCCACAGAAGTTTTGTATCTAGATAATATTTCTTTGGACAATTTGTATGAGTGATAATAAAACCCTTTGAACAGTTTGGATGCCATATGAAACATCATGGTTGGTTTTAAGAAGGTTTCAACCGTGGACATTTTCCTTCTTGCTGTTTGTGCGGTGTAACCCACCTGAGTTCTGAATTTAACTGATTTTGGACTCCTGTACTATTGTGATCTTGAGAAACTTATGGACAGAGTTGATTTGTCATGGTCATATTTTAAGCCCCACATAGCTTTCAACTATACAAATGTAAAAATGAATTGCAAGAATATATTATAAGAGGTGGTGAAGATCCCTAGATAGAATCACCTACTGGTTGTTATGGATCTGGAGTAAGTATTAGATGTTAACACATGTACAGCCATTCACCTCTTGTACTCGTACTAGGGTCCACAACCCTGATGCATCACGTTTGGTAGATAAGTGTATGCTACCCTCGTTGTTTGTTAGCTCCACAAGTATCGTTATAAAACAGTGTTGTTGCCAACCTATCAGGTGTGTGGGAATTTTGCTCTTGGACATTCAACGGCTTCTATTACAACACCAACCCCTTCTAAATAGGGGTGTAATGGGCCGGCTAGCTTCTGTCTAAGCCCATCCCACTTTGTTTAATACAATTTTTAACCCAACCTGGGCCCATGATAGTATTCAGTAGTTGGGCCCATATAAGTTCTGCAGAGAAGTAGAAATAACTTTTGAGGGAATGTAGACCATTGTTCTCATGATACTCACCATGAATGGATAATGCCCCAAATGTTTTTTTATTTTTAATTTTTTTGGATAGGAAGATCCTACAATCATTGTGCTTCTATTACTAACCATATGAGGTGACATTGGAAGGTTAGGGTTACTAGTCACATGTAGAGCTGGGCATCCAATTGAGTCGGACCGAGTTAGTGCTGACTCAACTCGATCCGATTTTGAAATAGGCCTGACCCGAACTCGATCCGACTCGATACCGTGTCCAACATACCTAACTCAATCTGAGTCCGGTCTGGCCTGAAATGATCCAGACCAAGTCTAATCTAGTCAAAAGTACCAAGTCATGTGAAGTTGGCACCGAGTCAAATTAAGAGATGAGGGAGGGAGAGACCGAGAGAGTGGAGAGGAGAGAGAGGAGGAGGAGGGTGATGGTGGTGGGTGGTTACCGGACTTGGAAGATGAGGAGGAGGGAGGGAGAGAGAGATTTGGGATCGGGTTAGGGTAGGGTGCGGCGGGTAGGGTTAGAGAGTCGGGTTTCAGATCGAGTCAGGTCTAACCGGATCAAGTTTCTAGTCAAGTTGGGTCGAGTTACTAGGTAACTCGAACTTGACTAGGTTTGAGTTTGGATTGGACGGAGCTAACTTGGTTCGGACTGACTCATCCATTTGGTTCGGGTTGAGCTGGATCTGAACGAGTCGGATGAGTTAAGTTAGTTGGGCCTGGTCCAGACATGGCTAGAGTTCCAGTAGGGGGAGAGAGAGAGAGAGAGAGAGAGAGAGAGAGAGAGAGAGAGAGAGAGAGAGAGGTGTCAGTTGGGGGAGCGAGGGAGAGAGTAGAGGAGATTATTAAAAAAATAAATGCAAACCCTAATGGGCTAGGCTGGGCTGATGAGCTTTTGCAAATCGAAGTCCAATGGCCCGATTTAAAAATGCGCTTTACTTTCAAGTCCTAGCCTAGCTTTCAGGCTTATACTCTAACCCAAGTCTAGCTTGAGGCGGGCTAAGCTCAGAAGCTCGATGGGCTAATTTGGCCCTTTGACTGCCTATTTCTCAGAGCTTTCTTCGCCTTGCTATTAAAGAGTGTTTTTTTTTCCTTCACTTATTCTCCTGAAATTAAGAGTCAAGCAATCCAAGCCATTTTTCTTTTCTTTTCTATTCTTTTCTTTTCTTTTAACATTTACATCAGTTTTTTTCCTCTTAACCATCTATTTTTTAGATATGGCAAGCCCTTGGTGATTTTTAGGCCAAGTCATGCTCCCATCGAGTCCTGCCTAAGGAATATCTAGGATCTTGCAAATGATGTCAAGGCTAGTTCATTTTGCTATGTGCAAATAGACTTGAATTTTCACACGAATGAATGGTACCATTCAATTGCTATACTTACTCATATACTTGCACAACCACATTCCAAGGCCATTTACTAGGCAAGTTTTAAAGTGTATGTTATTGTTTGGATTGAAATTCGGTTTTGCATATGTGTGTATGGTGTCGGGCATGCCAGAACTTTTTATAACTTGATTTGAACATTTGAACGCCTTTGACCCCAAGCGATGAGATAGATCGAGGGACTGAATAGTCATTTAATTAAGAACTGAAGCAGTTCAGTTGTCTATTTAAGCACTCATATATGCAATCACACAATTCACATCAGGGATGGATCGTCCATCTAACGAGTTCTTTTTGTCTATCAGATAAAAGCACTTTTTCTCACCATGATAGAAAAGACGATCCGATACTTACTATATGTGAGTAAAATGAACTATATTGATGAAGTAAAAGCAAACTTATAAGAGATAGTTCCTTTGTGATATAGTGTCTACAACATAGATGGTGAGGTCCTAGATCTAAGTCTTCCTTATTCTAGAGATGAGAGTGTAGACGAAGGGAATTACACTAATGAAAGTGAAAAGTAAAGTCTTCCTTGCCATTCAGAGCTCAATATAGTTGGAAGGAGATTACACTACTCTTAGTCAAAAATGGTCTGGCATAGCAGCATAGATGGATGAGGTTACACTATGCTTAACCTAAAATTGGTCCATTATAGTAGAATAGATGGGTTGTCCTATGATAAGATAAGATATAGGATAAAATTGATAGGCAACACTACAGTCTACATTTGATTATATGTGTGTTGGGTTGGCGAGGGCCCAGAGTTCTTTGATCTTCCTCATATTTTATAGAACCTTAAAAATAGATGTGATAAGAGATCTTTGTAACCACTTCTCTTTTTTGCTGATGTGGAGATAACCATTTGGACACATAGACAGTCATGGTCTATTAAACAACAAAATGTAGACTATTTGTTTGTCATTTGTTGGCCTATGAATGCTTCTGCCGCACAAGTGGCCATCACTTTCATGTCTGCTTATCAGTTGTGCAGAACAAGGTGTTGAATTGACTCGGATATAGAAAATTTGTTTCATTTTTGGAGTCTCTACTAGCCAAATAAAGCTCAAAATCTTTGAATGAATAGATAACATAGAATCACTTTGCAAAATTCTTTGACTTAAGTGACTTTTGTACTTGATTTGTGACTATCAATTCCAAGTAAGGGTCTCGATGATAGAAGAGGAAGGGGTTAGACACCCTCATCTCCATGCATAACATGCAGCTTTACTTTATGGGATTTTATGATCTTAAGGGAATTCAATATAATTTTGGTATTATATATCTAACCATAGTTCGCATAACCCACGAGGGGTTGGGCAGGTAAAATAAAAGATCCTTAACCTTAGTTCGTAAAGTCCAATGACTCCAAAAGGCAATGTGAAAAAAAGTAGAGAGATTCAAAATAAAAGTATGAGTAAATGATTTAGATATATTAAAAATGAGTGAAGTGGAATGCGATTTGAGCTTGATTGAGATGTGAGAAAGAAAATGGAGATTAGACACCATTTTTTATGTAATAGAGATGGTCGAATATCCCCGATTCCAACTTTACTCTTAACTTTGTTGGCTTCTGTTAATGGATTGTTTCTTTAGAGGTGGCCTTCAGGGTCAGGCAGGGCATCAACGCTAATCAAGAATCTCTAAGTATTTGGAATGGACCCACCTTAATGTCACTTTCTCAGTCCCTCACTTGCTTTCTCTGTCTCTTTATCCCTGTGCCCCCTGGAATGGTAGCCATGACGTTGCATTTATAGACCAAGATCATTGGCTCATAGTGAACCAACGGTGTGACACCTATCCTATTTTCAGATTTCAACATCTTTAGGGTTCATATATAGATCTTGGTTTGGTAAAAAGTATGACAGGTGGCCGACAATCCACGTGGCACTATTTTATTTAACAAAATAGGCTCATTTGAGAAATGAAAGCATTGATAATGATGTCATCGTTAGCTCACCATGAGCCTACTTTTTTATTTTATTGATTTGATCCATTGGTTGTTTCTAAGAGGTGTTGTGAATCCCTAATATGCGACCCATTTGGATTTACGACGCTTTACAGGTTAGATAGAGACAACTTTTATTGAAATAAGGCACAAACATGATTTCTTGGAGAGTTAGAGATTAGCCAGGATTTGATTTGTTAGGTTCTAGATCTTCTGATCAAGTCCGTCTATTGTTCCTGTGATGCGCCGAGAGTCCTTTCAATTTGATCGATTAGATTTTTAATGATCCTACGGACTATTGCCTAGGGATAATTTTATCAAAGCTCATCGAAGTTAAGAGAGTAGTTTAGTCTCTTTTGGGTGGTGTGTCTACATGGACATTGGTTACGTGCACATCATATTCGCATTGTTTGAATGGGAATATTGTAGTTTAGGTAGTCCTATGGACTATCATACATATTTTTTTGTATGTTTATTAATATATATTAAAGAGAGATGTGTAATCAAACCATAATCTCAATTAGCTCTAGATCATATGGCATGAGAGTTAGGGTTTGTATAACTCCAACCCTAAACAAAAAAATCCAGATCCGACTATCGTTGCCACCTCTTCCCCTGCACTCCCGTTAAAAACCCAACCTCTAAACAAGGTCTCTCCCACTTGATCTCTTTTCGGTGAGATAACAACCATCAACCAGCTACACCATCAATTGTCTTCTTCAGTGATCTCTCTCTCTCTCTCTCTCTCTCTCTCTCTCTCTCTCTCTCTCTCCGGTCAAGCACTCCGAGATGCCATTGCTGCCCATTGCAACCCATATTTGGCAAGATAACAATCGTCAACTACCCGCACAGCCCTCGCTCCCTTCCTCTCCATGAGCCCCCCCACCTATTGCAACCCATCACACACACACTACCCGCACCCTACCTGCACAACCCTTAAGCATGGCCCTTCTCTTGGCAAACTCTACCCGCACAACCCTCGCCCCTTCTTCTCTGACCCTACCTGCACAACCTTCAAGCCCTTCCACTACAACCCATCCACAAACTCACCATCTGCCGACATCGTGAATAGCCTAGTATGTAAGCCCCAAAATCATCAAAATTCATTGGAAATCCCAAGCATTTGTTGAAACCCCTCATATATGTTGACTCTAGTGTGTCATGTCCCCCATCTGCTTGTGCTCTTTTCTCCACCTCCGGCCTAATCTTGATCTATTGTTGTAGGACAATTTTCCCATGTTGTGGAACCCCATCACGATCACTTCTCAAATCTAGGTTAGCCACTCCTTATTACTTATTATATTACTTTGATTATTGGTGCAACCTTTAAGAGGCCGTTGTGTACTTCTTCTTTCTGTCATGGATAGTACCAGTGTCGATATGAAATTTGATGTGAAATATGAGATTCAATAAATAACTTTGGTTAAACTAAAATAAGTCTCTAATTTCCTTCCCTAGCACATTCTGTCAAGCTTTTCTTGAAATCTAAATGGAAGATTAAACACTTAACAAATGATAATCCTTTTAAGGATTCCTCCTATCTTTAGAGAAGTGAGAAAGATGCCCAAGTTATGAATAGGTTGTATGGGAGAATGGATGAGACAATATATACTACGGTAATGTGTTATGAGGCTGCTAAAGAAGTATGGGAGAATCTGCACTAGTTATACTTGATTGAGAAGAACATACATCGTCCCTATGACATTTTTAAAGAAATTTGTAAGATAAAATAGGGAGATAATCTCCATGAGCATTGTGCCCGGTTTAAAGGGTTGTTTGATGAGTGGATTATGCACTATTCGTACACTACTGATATTGACTAGCAAAGATAGTTTTGACAAGAGTTTAGTGTTGTCCTATTTCTTAGGACATTGCGCGCCTATCTTGAGCATGTTGGATCTCAGAAATTGGGGAGTGATAGTGTACCTTCAATGACTACCGTCTTTGGTTGTGTACTTCATGTCTCTCCTCTATCTCCTACTTCCTCTCCACTAACTTTGATGACACCTTGACCTTTGTGACAACTTTTGGAGGTTACGATGGTCATGGGGGAGGACGCGGGGGATGGGTATTGGACGTAGCTATGGACGTAGTTTCTCTTCTGGTCTTATTGGATAGCCACGCTTATGCACTCATATAAAAGGACAAATCACACTATTTACAAATGTTAGCTTCTTCATGATTGACCTCCCGGGCCGCTCTTAGCCAACAGAGCAATATATTCAGATGGTGGACCTTCTATTGATACTTCTACGAGCCCTTCTTCTATGGGTGATTCGATCACCATCACAATCCCTCATGATGCTTATGAGAAGATGGTGGGTACGCATATGGTGATGCCAACTCCATATACCTCTATTGCAAGTCTAGTCGACACAAGTAATTCTCTTGTTACATCCTCTAGTACCAACCCTTGGATGATTAACTTAGGGGCCATAGATTATATAAAAGGTGTTGGAGCACAAAAATCAAATAATAGTGAGAAGATAACACTGTTGTATGGTCACAATAGAGGTGAGTTGTGCGACCGTGCAATGAAGAATGATGTTGGGAGTGGATGACATTGGGCAATCTGCCTACACTAAATAGAAGCCTTGTTAGATGCCCGCGTAGCATGGGTATATTGTGCGACCATGCAATGAGGACTTGTCATGCATATTTGATGGTTCACATGTGCAGAGGCTTATAAATACCCATCTCCCTCTCTCATTTAGATGATGAGAAAGGTTTAAGAAGCTTTTGGGAGTCCTCGGAATTGAGAGTTACAGTGTTTAGGTATCCCGCGGGAAGCAGCACAAGAGAAAGGAAGGAAGGAGATTCAAGCAAGCGATGACCGCGCAACAGGGGCTCCAATGGCCCATATATTATGCAATTTTGTAGATTCATCCAGGATTCATCCTCCTATGCACGTACTCTTTGAATATCATAGTGAAGTAAGGGTTTTAAGCGGGCATAACTCTTCTGTCATTACGACAGATGCCACACGAGCCGAGATGCTACCAAAATTATTATTAAACTATTATCAATTATGTTGATTAAAGTGTACTTTGTTTTAGAATCAAGGGCAATGCGAGGGTTGTAATAAGAATTTAGATTAATGAAATAACATGATGATATTTATTCTTCGACTTTCTTTGGTTATCATTGAATGTGGATACTTATTTCTAGTTGAAATAAAATGGTAACTTTGTTGGGGATCGAATCCAAAATCTCTGGTTAAAATATATATGTTTAATACTAATAAAAGAACAATTAAAGAATACTTATCATTAAATGGTGCCATAATGGTGCCAAAATGGTGACTCTAAATGGGAACATCCCCCCTTCATCTCTAAAACAAAGTATAATTTGACTTAATCGGAATAACTATTAGTATGTTTTCGACTTTAGGGCACTTTATTCCTACATAAGTTGATGGCCTCCCTTCTGACCAATGTGATTGTTTATTTGATGCCCAATGGATCAGCTATGGATTATATTAGTAATGTGCGATTACTATCTAAGAATGTACCAGGGAAAGTTGAGTCAACCGCGATCAGAAACAAATGATAGCAGGTGATGTTTGGGGTGTAACACCTGGTCCATTCGGTACTATTTTCCATGGATATGTGCATGATGATCGATGCCCTTAGCTAGACCTGGATTGGCCGTTCATAGTACACACCCAACTGACCGGAACCCCAAGACCTCGAAACCTATCTCATATTGACTGCCCCATCACCGCGATCGTGGAGGTACCACCCGTGCGTCGGTATGATACTCCGTTAGTGAGATATGCCGTGAAGAATAATAAGTGTATCATGTGCGCATGGCACCATGTATTTCATTCCACACATGTGCACAACACATGTCAAGCACACATGTACATGCCACACATGGGTGAGAGAATCTCTACCCATGTGTGTGATGTCACATACCCATACCTCTTCTTTCATGTGCATGAAAAGTCAACCTTTCTCCATGCCATACACTATGCATGACATCACCACACTATGCCATCCCATGCTCTTTTAATCCACCATTAATTGCAAAACATGAATTAAGTACCATAATCCTAGCCTAAGCTAATATTAATCACATTAGCTTAACTTCACCAAAATTTTATTCATTTCTTTATAAATACCCCTCCATCCCTTAGTATTTCACCATTTTTCAATGAGAGAGAGAGAGAGAGAGGAGTGATCTTGGTGGGCCATCAACTCCATCAATCCCATACCTTCCATCCATCTTAACCATCAATTCCATCCCTTCCATCCATCTCAACCATCCATCTCATTCATCAAGGTGAGTACACCCACTCCACTCTTGGTTTGTTTCTTTTTTTATTATTTGTGGTGATGATTTGATATGATCAATGGTGTGGATACACAAGGAGAATGATGTGTTTAATAGTGTGTTTAATGGTGCGGATCCATGGGAGAATGGTGATAATACATATAATGGTGATGATAATGTGATAATGATGTGTTTAATGGTGCGGATTCATGGGAGAATATATATAAAATAATAATAATAATAATAATAATAATAATAATAATAAAAAATAAAAATAATTTCATAAAGAAATGATTTTTATAGACTTTATGTGGGACCCACTGATTGTGGGCCCCACTAGAATTTTTGTAGGCTATCCAAACCATCCCAAAGTATGGCCCATTGGGTTGGCCAAACACACACACATGCCCATGCACACACGTGCACACAAGACAAAAACCAATATATATATATATATATATATATATATATATATATATATATATATATATATATATATATATATAATACACTGGACGCTGCTGCCAGCATCCAGAAGCAGGCAGCGCCTGGCTGCTTAAATAAAGGGGTTTGGACCGTGGGTCCACAGCAGGCCCCACCCATGATGTATGTATTAAATCCACGCCATCTATTCAATTTTTCAGATCATTTTAGGCGTTGAGCCAAAAAATGAAGCCAATGTATTTCTCTGGTAGGACACACCATCAAAAATCATGTGAAGACATGCTAAAACATATAAAAGAACTTGCTGGGGACCAATTGAAATTTTTTTGCATTTGAAACTTGGATTGAATGCTCCACCACGTGGGACACACACAACATATGGAGTGGATCATCCTGTTGTGGGCCCCATATATGAGAAACAAAAAAAAACAAAATAGCACTCTGACGTTGCAGCAAGTAGCGTCTCTATTAACGCTGGAAAGAGGTGGGCCCCACCACAGGCCCTACCTTGATGTATGTCGAACATCAGCACTGTGCATTTGATGGGTCCCCTCTTAAAAATGGGTCACATCAAAAATCAACCATACAAAGAACTTAGGTGGCCCCACACCATCTAAAATAATGTGCAGACATGGCTAAAATATATAAAAGCACTTGCTGGGCCCCACTTGAAATTTGGATGAATCTGAAACTTGGACTGACCCCTCCATCAAGTGGGACACATAATGAATGGACTAGATCTCTCAAGTGACACACCTTGATTAGAAATATACAAATACTAATAATAATAATATTAATATTAAAATAAAATAATGGGTGTGAAGGCGGTGGCGTCATCCCTGGAAGTCCACATTTGGGGTAAAATTTTGTGGGCCGATCATGGCCACACCATGATGTATGTGCTAGATTAACACCATTCATTCATCTTACTAGCCCCATTTATTGCATGGTCCCAGAAATCAGGCTGATTAGAAGTTCATGTAGGTCATGCCACTTGGACAGTGGAAATTGTACTTAAAATACTTAGATTTTTCTGAGGCCACCATGGTGATGAAAAGTATATTTGGGCCATTCATCCACTCCTTCAGACCATTTTAAGTCATGAGTAAAAGAATGAGGCAGATCCACACTTTAGGTGGACCACATTATTAGAAATAGTGTGAATAAAAATCCCTACTGTTAAATCCTTTGAGTTCTATGGTGATATGTGACTGCCACCAAAGTTGGGTCAGCCATTAGACCGTGGAGCCAACTCGTTACATGTATTTTACATCCAAGTCGTCCATCATTGAGACCATCCATGTGTTATGAGCCCCACTCAACGTATGTACCTTATATCCATGTCATTCATCTAGTGGGTGGTATCAGCTATGATGTTGTTTGTTATATGAACTGTTCATGGGGGAACCCCACCATGTCAATGAGACCCACAATTATACAAAATATAATAATAATAATAATAAGGAAAGGGAATTGCATGCTTACCAATGAAAGCTTCCCTGGACATCATGTGATGCATGTGAAGCCCACCTAGGTGCATGTGTTGTATACCCATACTGCCTATATATTTTCCAGTCACTTAGGAAGTGAGCCCACCTCCTGCCCGTGGACACAAGATGAAGTAGAACTCAATTTTAGGTGGGCCGGGCCATGCCACAAGTAGAAACAGTGTAATAACCATTGAAAATTCTTAGGCTCTAGTATGCACTTATATGTTGGGATGCTTCCTTGGCCATGGACTCCACTTTGTAGTATGATGTAGATCTATGCCTTTCATCGGTTTATCCTCATCATTTTAGGGTATGGTTCCATAGACTAGTTAGATCCAAATCTCATGCCACGGGAGCAATATTGACCACTTGTCCACCGTTAAATATTTTCTAGAGTTACAGTAATGTTTATGAGAAATCTATCCATCTATTCCTTTTAATCGATCATGGACCACCTAATATACATGTTTTACCAGCCATTCATCTATTTTGATTAGATCATTTTAGAGTGTGGGGTTGCCTATCTATTTACGGCAATCTAAGTCGTTTTCATGGTGCCTATTGTAATAGTTATTCCTCATTTAGTCCGCCAGTTGGTAGGAATCATGTGGATCACTACACTATAGGAATATGGGATCTTGGGTGGCCCAACTAGCAGTGTGGATTGGTGGAAGTTGTGTGGACCACCACATGTGAATGCTTGATTTTTATAGCCCACCTAACTATATGAAAATTGGGGCAATCGTGTGATTACTTGTTTAAGTAGATTTATGATTGTTGTGGCCATTAACCATATGATCACTGACGGGATGAGTGATAACTAGATTTGACAAAATGGTGCTAAATATGTAGCTCATAAATCTTGTGATCATGCGTGATGTGGATAGTCGTAAATCATGTGGGTATGTGGGGAATGTGTAGCCCAACCATATGATCAAGTAGTGCTTTGGTGACTACTAAACTATGTGAAATTGTGGTATTGGCCGCCCGGCTACGTGAAAATTTAGTAAAGAGGTTGCCCCATTATATGAAATATAGTATAATAATAATGATAATAATAAGTAACCATCTCACCTGAAGTCCCTTATTATGACAAAGTAGAGTGACATTTGTGTGGCCACTCAACCATACGGACTTCTGATAATGGAGTGGCCATAAGATCATGTGGGCATATGAGAAATTGTGTGATTACTCAGACTCATGGACTATGTCGATGGTGTAACTTCCTGGGTACATGAACTTAGGACTTATGACAGATTGATCATAGGCCCATTGAGATATATTTTCAGCCCATATGATGAAGCTCATTGTGATGTATTTCCTGCCCATGTGATATGAATAAGGCCCAGGTATGTCGCGTACTTATGAAATAGATTTAAGGCCATTTGCAATGTATTCAAGGCCCATGGGCGAGGCCCAATGTGATGTATTTGAGACCCATGGGCGAGGCTCATTGAGATGTATTTTAGGCCCATGGGTTGTGGCTCATTGTGATGTATTTGAGGCCCATGTGTAGGGCCCACCTCTTGTGTATTGGAAGCCCATGGGTCGTGAAGCCTGATGTGATGTATTCATGGCCCATGAGTCGAGGCCCATTGCGATGTGTAGTGCACATACGATATGGCCCAATGTGATGTATATGCGGCCCATGAGTGAGGCCCAATGCGATGAATGTGCGGCCCTTGTGTGAGACCCAAAGCGATGTATCTGAGGACCGATGTGAGGTGTGATTTCACCATGATGTATGTATTAATGTTTATCTGGGCCATTCCTTGGGGGTAATGTTGGTTAAATGTCCACATTGTCGAAGCCGATTGTTGAGGCTAGTTATTGATACTGATTATGATAGCATAGCATCATTATACATGCCCATACGCATCATCTGCATGTTTGTTATGAGATGTGGTTGACCATTGCATATGTCATTGGGCAGATTGTTATGAGACTCCTTGATAGGCGGAGGTTATCTCACATGAGTGCACGGTATGCGCAGGATTGATGCATGACTGGATTGTATGACTCATGCATTTCACATTATGATTACTGTACGCCCTAGCGACATCAGGGCCGTAGCCTCCACAGGCATATCGTAGATGGCCAAATGGGACACCAAAAATATTTGGTTCTAGTATACGGGCGCCATAGATGTCCCTGGGTGAAAATCCCTAAACCTCTGTAGCTAGGAGATGCCCCAACGTTGAGACTGAGTGGATATATGAGCACATGAGGGCCGTTTACCAGTAGGCCGCGTCTCCCACTATGTCATGGTCGGTTGGGAAGGGGTGTGACCTTACCTGCCTAAGTGAGGGGGTAATGTCTAGTTTGAGTTTGACCAGCTTGAGGAATGGGTCTGCTATTGACTAGCCGGGCCTGATATTGGCAGGCGGATAGTGAGGTCTCTTCCACTTACCCAGTTGTGCGCTCGGATAGGGGGCGGCAAGCTGGCGTAGAGTGTAATAGACCCCGGTGATGATCCCAGAGATGAACTTTACTGATATGTGGACTTATTGAGTAGGAGTTGCATACTCATTCATTCATTTATTCACGATTCACTCGGGTTGGTGGTGCGTAACTATTTGATACGTGTACCTTTGCAATGGCCAGGATTTCAGTTGGGGCGCGCGGCTAACCTGAGATTAGGAGTTTACCACATTGAGTTTGACTATCCAAATTAGGTATGGGACTAGTTTGGATAGAAGTCCTTTGTGATAGACCCCATAGTCTGCGATACTACGTACTATCATCCCGACTTCACTCCAGCATAGTCATTTCATTCGCACCACATATTGCATTGTATTAGTAACATTTAGCATTTCAAGTTACTATGTTTCAGTATTTAGATATGGCCGACGGTATTCGTGAACTCATCCGGAACTGTATATTGCGTTGCATCCTCGACATATGATATTTGGCTCTTTATAACTTTTCATTGGCATAGCTGATTTATATTGCATACTCTGATATTGTATGACTCATGGACTTGTTAGTATTTTCGATATTATATAATTACGGCATGACAATATGATGATGATGATGTGATTATGGATGCATGTAATATGGTTATGGCTGTGGTATGATTTCCTTGTAGCATATTTATCTTGCTTGCATGTAGGACACACTGCACACACGTGTGTACTCACCAGGCTTTTTACCTAAGCCTCTTATTTCTTTTTTTTAGGGCTGGAGTAGCTTGGAAGACTTTGCTTTCTCGATGCATTGCATATATTTTTTCGATTTGGCAATGTTGACGTTGTGTACCTTTGGAAGGCATTATACCTGTAGCAATCAGGATTTCTATTGGAGAGTGTTGCTTAGTAATTTGATCATGGATCTTTATGCTCAGGTATTACTAGGTATATATATATATATATATATATATATATATATATATATATAACAAAAAAAAATTCAGTCAAAAATCTTCCTTGTGGTGCGCCGAACTCGGGACTTGGTGTATGGAAGTTGAGTGCCGAATCGGGGTATCACGGAAGCTGTTCGTCCCTGGATTTGGGGCATGACATGGGGTGATCTTCGCCTCACCGACAGTACAAAAGGACAATAAAGAATGGATAGCGGTAACGTCCAAAAGGTGGAATGCTTGATCCCCTTCCATGAAAAGCATGGCCTACCAAATGTGATAAGAGGATCGATCATGCGAAATATCACAAAGCGCAATCCCTCTTTAACTTCTGATGTAGAGCAGGTTGTAGACACTTTCATGTCCAAGATGGACCAGAGAAGGCCCGTTCGAAGTCAGAGAAGTTATCAAGAGCGTCAGAACCTTAAAACAGTCATATCTCACAATTTGGAATGAGTTACTCGACGTACCAAATGCTAGGTTGCTCATGCTAAATTTGCAAGATTCCATTAAATTGAAGGTCAAATTCCCTATTTATTTATGTTTTTATTGTTTTTGGTAAGTTTTGGTCAGATTGTAACTCTTCATCTGTTGGGCTTTAGGAATTGTGTCCAACATGAAAAGTGTTTAGAAAAATTAGGAGAATAACATGGTTAATCCACATAGGACACTTACTATAACTAGTAAATTTATTATTTATAGTAAGTTACGAATTTTAGGGAGTTTTAGTTGTAGTTTAATTCTGAAACTTCTTCCAAGGTTTTCTATCCCTATTTAAAGGGTTTGTAGACTCATTTAATTGATCTATCAATCAATTTACTAATTTTCATGAATATTATTTCTATTTTCTTTCTTTTTCCTCATTGATTCGAGAAGTCTCTGTGAGGAGTCCAGAGAAGCTTCATAGTTTCGAAGTAGTTATCCTTGAGGAAGACAGTGATCAACCTCATCATGTTCATCCCTATGTCAATTTCATGGAGGAATCCAAGGAAACCATTAAGGTGTACGTCGCAGTAGTAAAGGGCGAGGAATTGAAGCCCCTAGACATTCCTCCAAGTTTAAGGCCATTCCTAAATGCATTTAAAGAAGCTGGCCTAAAGATTTAACCAATGGATTGCCCCCCATGAGGGACATCCAACATCACATATGCCTTGTCCCTGGGGCTAGCTTGCCCAACTGCCCTCACTGTCGAGTGAGTCCGAAAGAATGTCAAATCTTACATGCACAAGTGAAGGAATATATATATACTAGTCAAGTCAAGGAGAGCTTGAGTACATGTATTCTTTCAGCTCAAGAGCCTAATGTAAAGTATAAAAAAGAGGCTGATAAATATCAGCGCCAAAAATTATTTGAGTACCATGAGCGAAGTCCATTGAATAACTCGAGGATGAGTTTTTTTCAAGTGGAGGGGTCTGATTTAGGACGTGGCATAGATACATTCCTAACATGGTTGGACCAAAAGAAGGTAGATTGTAAATTGATCACAACTTTTAATCCTAGTATCGTTACGGGGCGCACCTGACCAACTATCATGAATAGCAGCAGGATGAGAACTCGAGGACAAGTTCTTTTGAAGTAGAGGGGACTGATGTAGAGTGGGTCACGGACACTTTCATGATCAAGATGGACCAGAGAAGGCCCGATTGGAGGCAGAAGTCATTGAGATTGTCAGAACCTTAAAACATACATATCTTGCAAACCAGAATGAGTTACTCGACATACCATATATGATTTTGGGATAGGACGAGCTACTTTAGCTAACCAATCCAGATGTGCCTGGTTACCCAAGCCAAATTTGTGAGATTTCATCAGATTGATGGTCGAATTCCCTGTTAATTTCTATTTTTAATATTTTTTGTAAGTTTTGGTCTCTTCATCCATTGGGCTTTAGGAGTTGTGTCCAACATGAAAAGTGTTTAGAAAAAGTAGGAGAATAATGTGGTTAAGCCACATAGGACACTTACTATAAATAGTAAATTTACTATTTTTAGTAAGTTACGAATTTTAAGAAGTTTTAGTTGTAACTTAATTCCAAAACTTCTTCCAAGGCTTGCTATCCCCATTCAAAGGGTTGTAGACTCATTTATTTGATCTATCAATCAATTTAAAAATTTTCATGAATATTATTTCTATTTTCTTATTTTTTCCTTGTGGATTTGAGAAGTCTTTGTGAGGAGTCCAGAGAACCTTCGTGGATTTGAAGTAGTCATCCTTGAGGAAGAAGATGATTGACCTCATCATGTTCATCCCTGCGTCAACTTCACATTCATTCTACTCGGGGATGACTGAAATACCCTTCACCTCATAAGGTTTCTCAACGCCTCCAAGTATGACGATAAAGACGCCTACCATAGATTCATTAAGGGTCTAAAAGCTGCGATGGATTTAGTGTAAGCTTCCACATTGAGAATATCTTGTTTTGAGTCAGATATGTCCTTAAGACAAAGATGTGCTAGTTTCAAGTCGAGTAGTGGTTCATTTTCCTTAATATCATCAATGACGATGTATTCATCTCCTCTTCCAGTATCTGACCAATCAAGGAGTATATAAGAAAAGGTCTTTATACTGGGCACTATTCAGACCAATCTGCTTCCACCAGAGAAGTGCATAGCTCAGATAGCACGCATGTAACCCTCTTGATAGAAGAACGT
Organism: Magnolia sinica; assembly: GCF_029962835.1. Classification (NCBI taxonomy): domain Eukaryota; kingdom Viridiplantae; phylum Streptophyta; class Magnoliopsida; order Magnoliales; family Magnoliaceae; genus Magnolia; species Magnolia sinica. Next base: position 68,802,737 of record NC_080591.1, read on the forward strand.
AGGAACCTTCGATAGGCATTAGCGACGTTAACCCAAACGTGACTCAGGACCCTGTTCATCTAATGACAGCTGCCATGAATAATAATGAATAATAAGTGAAAGGGTAAATCGAAAAAGATTGTGCCGAGCACATTTTCCCTTTGATGTTCAACAATTTCCTAAGCACATTATCACACACATTCTTTTCAATATGCATCACATCCAAATTGTGTTGCAACAAATTATGCTCCCCAATATGGTAAATGGAAAAAGATACTCTGTTTCTTCTAGTTATATCGATCTTTTACATTATCCTCTCTTCTTCTCTTGCGCCAATGATTGCCAGGAGTCTTCTTCCCAAATGTGACATTAATTCCTTGTAACTTATCCAACACATCAGACCCAAATAGCAAAGTTGGTGCCTGAATATATTCTTCTATATCATCAAAAGATCTGCTATTAGTTCTAAACCTATGATCAAGTTCTAAGAATCGACGATGGTCCATATAACAAAACTTTTGACCATGCTTTAAGTATTTAGATGAAGTGCCCTTGTTATAGTAAGGACAAGCAAGGCGTTCTTTAGTTCTCCATCCAGACAAGTTCATATATGCAGGAAAGTCACTAATAGTCCACAACAATGCTTCATGCATTCGAAATATTTCATTGCTTGAGGCATCATAAGTGTCCATGTCAACCTCTTACAATTCCTTCAACTCATCTATTAAATGTTGCAAATACATGTCAATGTCATTATCAGGTCCATAAAAACTAGGAATGAGAAAGGACAACATGAAATTAGGTTTTTTCATGCACATCCATGGTCGTAAGTTATATATTATCAGAATAACAGGCCATGTGCTATGAATAATACTCATTGTCTTGAATGGATTGAAACCTTCAGCTATTAACCCAAGTCTAACATTGCGATTATCTGACGAAATGGTCGGATGGTAGTGGTCAAAAGTTTTCCACGTTGGAGAGTCAGTCGAATGCTTTAACATTCCATCTTCAGGGTGACACTCATAATGCTATTTTATAGAGGACGTTGTTTTAGATGACATGTACAACCTTTGAAGCCTTGGTTTTAAAGGAAAATGGCATAATATTTTAGCTGAAATTTTTATATCTTTTGCAGACGAAGAAGTTGCCTCGTAATCTGATTGATGTTCAACTGTTTTCCATGTAGAAGCACCACATATACCACATAATTGCTCATCAACAGCCTCCTTCCAATACAACATACAATCATTGAGACAAGCATCAATTCTATTGTATTTTAGGCCCAAGTCCCTAATAATTTTCTTAGTTTCATAGAAAAACCTTGGTAAGGTTTCACCTTTGGGAAGTGCATCCTTCAACAATATTTCAAGTAACATCATGAATGGCTTGTCGCTCCATCCACCAAGGCATTCATCATCTTGCTAACCAATAACAGAATGCATTTAAACTAAAGAAACAAATTGATAAGAAAATGAGATTGAATTTAATACAAACTTAAGTGCCTTCATAGGTATAAGCATAAAATAAGACTAATAAACAAAAACAAAAAACACTACATTGATGAGAAAACGAGATTGAATTTAATACAAACCTTTTGTTTTTCTTTTCTTTTTTTCTGATTACTTGTTAATGCAGGCCATGGTTCATGGATCCAGAGGGTGTCTCGGATAGTGGCTCATGTTGAATGTGTCTCTCTTTTAGACTCAACGAGAAGATCTGGTAGTTCCACGCTAGGACCCTTGGGTCGATGTGAAAGCGGGCTCCAAAGGAGCTACTGCTTAGGAAGCACGACTATAGGTGTTACATCTTCTACCAAATGGGTTGTTTTTCTAAAGAAATTTAAACTAAATGTAGGCTAGAGATGTTTTCGAATATTTTGGACATCAAAACATTAAAACTATGTTTATATCATGATAAGAAAGAAAGATGATTCGATCTTGGCCTTGGAAATTGCACACAATCAACATTTAGCAGTGTAAAACATGATTTTACTAGTACAAAAAATGGTGGTGAAAAGAGGAAGGTTTGTGCTTCCTTAGACGTACAAGTTTAAGCCTTCTTCTGTAACCCAAGATGGAAAGCTTCCTAATAATTGATTGTATGATAAATCTCTGCAAATGGTACAATTTTCAATTACTCATTCAAGTTCTCAATACTAGTAATCAAAAACTGAAATTCTAATCTCTATGTACATATTAATCATATTTAAGAAATACAAATGACATTACTGCCATTGCCCATAAGTAAGCTGATATACCCAATGCAAGTCAAACCATTTAATTTAAATGGATCCTTACTGTTGCTAAGGTGGTAGACTCTCAGGAGTTTCAACACTCGGTCAAGGGTTCAAGTATCCATAGGTGGTGAAATCCTACTAAGGTGTGAGTGTGTGGGGTGTGTGTGCTTGTGTAAATATATATATATATATATATATATATATATATATATATATATATATATATATATATATATATATATATATATATATAAAGAAAGAAAGAAAGGATCCAGCCAAATTAGAATATTTAAGTGTCATTAAAGAGAAAGGCAGTCCTTGAGTCTTGTGGGGTCCATAAGTTGGAGTTGGCCAAGTTGGTGCAACTTTCTAACAATAGGGGCTGTTTGGATTGGGTTTGCTCAAAGCCATTCACAAATTAAGTATTATAGGTGCTAGAAGAGCATGACCTATCATGTATGGAGCTTCTGCATCTAAAAAATAATGGTGTGATTTTGACAAAACAAAGTTTGTTGGATTGACAACAGTTTTGTTTTAATGTACCACTTCTATGGTGTCATACCTAAGGAGATTGCTGGATTGACAATGCTGGAGCTATTAGACTTAAGGGCTAATTACTTGAGCAGAACAATTCCAGCAGAGATAGTCATTTGCAATTAAAGACTCATAGGTACTTAAGTGAAAGCATATTGCCTATGTGATTTTAGTCTATGAGTATGTGTATAGGTAACTGACATCAATTGTGAAATCCGGTCCATTGTTTATAATTCCATGTTCCACCAAAACGCACTGAATCCCATCAGAACTCCGCAGTTAAGCATGCTTGGGGGAGAGTAGTACTAAGATGGGTGACCTCCTGGGAAGTCCTCATGTTGCACCCCTCCCCTTTTAAAAAAAAATGTTCCACCAAAAGCAGGCTTCACATGATACAATATATTTTCCAAAAAAAGAAAAAGAAAAAGAAAAAAAGAATTTGATCTCAAACTTTGGATTGAACAGTCAAAATACCATGATATTTTTAAACACATAATCATGAGCAATAATGGGGTTAATTCCATCTAAAGAAAATCCATACCATTTAATCCCACAATCCAAACAGGCCATAAACTGAATGAAAATATTCATTAGAGTTGGATATGTATCAATTAGGCATTCATGATTGAGTTTTACGCCATGTCTTGCTTAGCAAAGTATCGTTCGACAGGAGAAATGATACATACCACATGTTATATCAGATCGTGGTAGGTCTCCAATAAATATTTACAGCTCATGTCCAGCTAAAAGGGAGAGATAGATGATCAGATGAAACCTATTTCTCCTTTATTGAATTCTCATCAAATCTCGTACCATATTATTTTTCTGCAATACAGGGAGCAGAATCCCTTGCAAGTAACACATGTTTTGTGCAAGCTACAAAAAATAAAATTCTATTTACCCATCATGTTGAAGTGTACTCCTCAATGCTAGGTCTTGGCCATATAAAATGAGCCAACCACAACACATGGAACATAGGAATGGGGAATATTTATGTGTGGGATCATCATAGCATGGATATTTTAACTTTTTTATATTATTCTCACTAGTGTGGCCCATTTTAGTTTTTTAATGGGGTTGATATTTGTATGTACAGTGTACATATAGGTTCTCAACTGGTGGGTGGAGTGTATACACATCTTGTAAAGGCCGTGAAAATTTAATAATAATAATAATAATAGATTTTTTATCTTATCTTTATTTTATATTTATTTTAAATCTATCTTATCTTCTATCCCATCTATATCATTAACCTGTATACTTTAAAAATACCTCTAACCCTCCCCGCATCTCTCAAGATTCAAACACCCAAATGTAAAAATAGTTTTAATCGAAATTAGATATTAACAAAAAGGCTGCCTGTGACAACAGAGAAAGGGAGAAAGAGAGTTTTGGATTGCTTAGATCAGGTATGTATATCGTCCTCCTTTTAGTATTTTTTTTAAAATTTAATGTATTCAATGTATGCAATGAACGGTGTGGATTGGTCACACGTTCATTGTATTGAATTATGGGTAGATACAATGTAAAGGTGAGGGGAGTATAAAACTATGTAATTGTAATTGGTGTGCATCTGATCAAATTATATTAGATCTGTACAGAGCATATGATCTCTAAGGCCAAAATATACAAGGGTCTTAAATTTCAGATCAATCTAACCATCGGATGGGCCACATTAGTTAGATCTAAAAGTGTTTAATAAAGGAATCTTAGATTTTTGCGCAAGTGTGGGTATCACTTAGTGTAGAAGGTTGAGATGGGCCATTGGTATATGTGTGGTTAGATCCACACCATTTAGCCAATGTATAGAAGGAAAACATAATAAGACCTTAAGAATCTGAATGATCTAATAATCCGATGGGCCACCCCAATCAAATAATTTCCAATCAATTTTATAATCTTAAAAAGGAAATAAAAGATATAAATAGAAAATAGAAATTTTAATTATTTGATTATTTTGGATCTGGCCACCTAAGATGTTAATCAAAGGTGGGCCCCACCATGTAATAAAAATAAATAAATAATAATATCGTTGATATAATTGATAGAACCTCGAAATTAAATCTAACTCAATTACATTGTGGAGTTTATACCACCAGACTCAGGTGAGTAACCCAACTTTTCTCATAATTTATTAAAATTAAAATAAATCGTTGTGATTGTTTGATTGATTTACTGATTTGAGTATTTTGATATGATAATTGTATGCTAAATTCATATGTGAATATTCTAATCGAGACAACTATGCCAAATATGAAAAATATGCATTTGCATATCATCTATCATTCATTACATTTGCATAATACATGGTCGATCTTAGGGGCCCTCCCTAGAAGAAATGTCAATCCTGGTAAAGCGTTACTAGATGCGGGCTATGCCCATACCTACCGAAAGGTGGAAGCTTACCCAATGGGTGGATATGGGTTAACGACCTCCAACCCAAGCAAATGGACGATCATCCCATCTAATGCATTCATAAACCATTTTACATCCATATCATTGCACATAAATTTTTATATTATTTTAATTGCTATGGTTATGAACCATGCTAGGTTATTTCACTAAATCTTAGCAGCTTACCTTTTTATTGATGGAAAAACCATACAGAGGGGACATTAGCAGATGATGTGATGCAAGAACCGGAAGGATCTACTGTACTTGAACACGACCCACGTGAAACATGACCATACTTATCTAAAGATGAAGTGGTGGCATTAAACAATTTCTAATTATGTGATTTATTTGTTAGCATAGTTTGATTAAAGCATAATGCATATCGGTATTGATTTTAAGATTTTAAGAGATTATTTCGATTTATTTCATTGAAACAATGTTAGCATGAAATAAACATAATCATGGTATGATGGTATAAAAAATGAATGATTTTTAAGGTTTATTTTATTTTAAGGGTTATCAAGATTTATCTGTGCATGATTGATTGGTGCTAAGTGTTATATATGTGTGATTAGGATTATGGTGGAACTTATACTGAATGTAATAATCACATATAATTAAATGGATTAAGGAATTAAGTTAGTACACTTTGTGTACGAGTTACAAACTAAACTCAGGACTGAGAGTGCACACTCTGTTCCCGAATTTTGGGGTGTGACACATCTACACCACAGTGGGCCCACAAAGCTGAGCGGCTTAGATGCCTCAAAATATATGATAGCTGACCATGTTTGGTCATACTGAGAGCATGCCTACTGCTAACTAAGTACCACGTGGGGGAGTAACTAAGTACCATGTGGGGGAGAATATGCTTCAGATCCACCCTGTCTATTAAGTCCACTACTAAATTAATTTCCACCATTGATACTAAAATCCAGTCTAATTCAAGACTTAGGTGGGCCATACCAAAGGTAATGGTATAAAATCATACCTAAAAACTCTAAATTCACCCGATGGGGCCCACAGTCTTGTAATATCATCATTTTCTACCAATTTATTCATCCTAACATAGTGCATCAGATGAGTGGATTGGATGGCACACACATTATCCTCAGATGAGTGAATTTGAAGGCACATACACATCATCCTGAAATGCTGCCACATGTATGCATTGCCAAGTAAGCAATGCAACTTTGACCCTGGGTGTCCATTCAAATGAGCCCACAAAACTAGTTGGTGTAATAGATGTCACATGGACATCACTATGGCCCCAGAAAGCTCGACTACTATGGAAAAGAATGGATGCATGGATTTATCTCATTATTTTTATACCTCAATCATTTCAACCCTGATTTCTCATGCATTTGATTATATGTGGTCTGGAAAATCATCCCCTCTAACATCAGCTATACCCCTCTAATTAAAGATGTGGTAGATTAATGCTCCCAATTTTTTTCTTAAAAAAAAATTTCTAAAAAAAAAAAACAACAAAGGTTTTCATGACAATTTCCCTTTTGAATAAATTAATGCAAAAAGAAAAAAGAAAAATCTACACATACCAATCCTTATATCTAGAATCGTTGTGCTTTGATCAATGTGTTATTATTTTTTTTTTTTTGAAAGTATAGAGACTATTGTATTCATTTGGAGAAATATACAATTTTTTGGGTGGGTAACACAAAACGACAAATGCCTCACCTATCTTGTAGCTCTATTATTTATCTACAAAGGATTAAAAAAACTACTACCTCCATCCTCAGCCCAACCTGATTGCACCTAACCCCACCTTGTTGAGGAAAAAGGAGCCTCGAGCATGAGAGGGGAGGTCCGCTGTTATGTGGTAAAGCGTCCTACCTTGGACCTCACTCCCAACTTTAGCTAGAGTGTCAGTCACACCATTGGCCTCGTTACTGTTTTCCATCTATAAGTACCACATATGCCACATTTATTATTATTTTTTTAAAAAGGGGGTGCTTTCATTCATATATCAAAAAGATGTATAGAGGATGAAAATAGGCACCCAAGATTCGTGCCCTCACCACATATACTACATGATTGCTCGTCGACAACCTCCTTCCAATACAATATACAATCATTGGGACAAGCATCAATTTTATTGTATTTTAGGCCCAAGTCCCCAATAATTTTCTTGGTTTCATAGAAAGACCTTGGTAAGGTTTTACCTTTAGGAAGTGTATCCTTTAATAATTCAAGTAACATCGTGAATGACTTGCCGTTCTATCCACCAAGGCACTTTATGTGATATAGTCGAATAACGAAAGAGAGCTTACTGAACTTCTTGCAGCTTGGGTGCAATTCCTTATTGGCATCTTCTACTAATTAAAAAAATTGTTGTGCTTTGGTATTAAGCCCCCGTGTAGGTCTATATGCTGCATCACTCTCTTGATCATCTGGGTCTGAAAAATCGAATGCATCATGCAACAATCCGTGCATATCATCATTTGGATCCAGATTAAGCATAGAAGAAGATGTAGCTTCCCCATGAAAATGCTAACAAGTATAACTCATATTAAATCTATCACACATGATATGATCATATGCTTATTGTCAAGATACTCAGAAGTTGTTATTGCAGTTCTTACATGGACATAGGATCCTCCATCTATCACTTGTATTTGTAAATGCAAAATCTAGGAATTTCGTAGCTCCACTTAAGTATGCATTGCTTACCCTAAATCATTTAATGCAATTGGAGGACATGTTAAACAATGTATCTTAACCATTGGGCCAGTACAACTGCAAGGAGAAGTTACTGAGATACCTTGACAAATGAATCTAACTCTTATCCATCACTATCTTCCGCTGCATACATTGAACTACCTTGCTGATCATATGCTGCCCCATTAACTAGGCTGTCATCGAACCTGGAATTGCTCCTGGCCAGCCATAATTCCCAAAAGATTAGGCAAGGCAGGAGGCCTTGCAATGAGAGGAAAGCATTGGAAGCCCTGGCGGTGCTCCACCAATGGTTTGCCCAAGTTGACATGGATTGGGATGACAGAATAGGCAGGTTAACTAAATCCCAAAGAAAAACCAAACCTGCATGGCGAGGTGACTGGAGGCGAGAAGATGGTCAACGATTCGACAATAGGCGAGTGATTGGATTTAGGGGGGTAGCATTCGCACCTAGATGCCATGCTAAACCCTTTCTTCTTGACTCACTCGTCCATTGCGACCACTTTATGGAGAACCCTCCAAATAAATAATGAAATCTTGGGGGCTAATTTAGAATGCCAAACTCATCTGGCCCACGTCCTGACTTCAAACTTACCAGATGGGGATGTCGTCCACACACATTTGTCAACTCCTTCTGAAGTACAAAATCCTTCATTGAAGATATGATCCCATGTCTATTAAGGCAGAAGATTTTGGAGGGGATTATGGGCCATTAGCCCATCCGGACCCAAGACACACTTCACATATAGCCCACGAGTGTCTGGAGGAATTACCCTTAGAGCCAATTCCTACAGCGGACCCAAACCAGTCCAGTCCTGCATCTAGAGATTGGAGTCCCCCTGGCCAATTAGCCACCTCGAATGGCTGTCTACCAAAGGTAAGAGGGCCTTGATCTTTTTCCATAATGGGAAAGGAGGGGGAGACGAGGGAGGGGGACTGGTTGGAGAGTTGTTGAGGTGAGCTGCATACTTTGTTCTGATGAGGGAACCCCGTAAACTGTCTAGGCCACTGGTTCTTGCCAACCATGCAAGCTTCATGTTGAAGCTCATCATTACCTCCTTAAGCCTCTTGCATCCAAGACCCCCTTCGATTTTAGGCACTAAAAACTGTTTCCAACTCCACCAATGGAGCTTTTTACGGCCCTCCTCCCATCCCCATAAGAAATCAGAAAATCCTTCTTGAGAAAGACTAACACCGCTACAGGAACATCGATCACTGCTAACGTGTGTATTGGGATACTTGATAGGACATGGTTGAGAAGTGTAAGTCTGCCCGCTTTGGTCAACAACTTTGTAGACCAGCCCTGGAGGCGCTGTTGGATTTTTCGTAAAAGTGGCTGGAAAAGAGCTAACTTGGAGTGGCTAGAGAAGAGCGGCACGCCCAAGTAAATTAGCGAGCTTTGTGAGGCGTGGATCCCAATTAGCCTCTCCATTCTCCTAATCCTATTGCTTGACAGGTTTGTAGGGACAATTAACTTGCTCTTTGGCTCGTTGAACCTTTGACCTAATCTCTTGTCGAAAGCTTTCATGAAATCATTGACTATTTTGAGGGAGCTGCTGGACCCATTCAGAAACAACATCATGTCATCGGCAAACAATAATTGGGAGATTAGAGGGCATCCTCACCTCAATTAGAAGGGCTTGCAGTAGCCTCTCTCTATTAATCTTCAAAAACTTTCACTGAATGCTTCAGTTAGAAGAATGAACAAGCTTCGCGATAATGAGTCCCCTTGCAGTAGGCCCCAAGATGATTTGAAGAAACCGCAGCTTTCCCCATTGATTAAAACCGAGAACCAATAGTTGCTCCAACATTTCTCGACTAGATGGATCCAATTCCAACTGAAACCGAATCTGCTCAATAATGCCACCAGGAATCTCCACTCTACTCTATCATACGCTTTCTTCAAGTCCAGCTTTAGCAGAACATTGGCTCCCCTTACCTTCCTGCCCATATCCCGAAACACTTCCTGGGCGAGAGTGATGCTTTCAAATATGGAATGTCCCCTGACGAAAGCTCCCTGTTTAGGAGAGATCAACTTGGGAAGCATTGAATTCAACCTGTTAGCAATGACTTTGGAGAATATTTTGTATACATAGTTACACAGGTTGATGGGGTGAAAGTCTGAAAACTTATATGAGTTACTTGATTTCGGGATGAGGTAGATAAGTGATGTTATGAAAGCTCTTGGCATGCTACCTCCTTTGAAAAGAGACACCACTGCTTAGTGAAGGTCTTGCCCCATAATCTCCCAACACGTCGAGAAGAAAGTGCTTGACAAGCTCTTGGGGCTTGGAGCACCATCACTAGGAATGGACTGGATAACTTCCTATACCTCTTCCATGGAAGGCTCGATCAAAAGGGCTATGTTGTCTTCAGCCAGAACTGCTTGCGGGATAGCATCCAGGATATTGCCAACTAGTTCAAGTGGCTCCGCCATTAATAGGTTGGTAAAAAAACTGACTGCCTCTTATTTGATTCTCATCTAGTTGAGTGTCCTACCTTCTTGACCCAGGTTTATCTTTGCAATAAAAGCTCTCCTCGCTCGAACCGAAGCCGTATGGTGAAAGAATTTGGTGTCGCGAGCGCCCTCCTTAAGCCACCTATTCCTTGATTTTTGTTTCTAATAGACTTCTTCTAGGAACTCAATGTGATTGAGACGGTCCCTGGCTTCCTTCTCCTTGTTCCTGACTTGAAAGGCTCCATCGAGTTGGACTTCCATCTCAGCTAAGTGAAGGTCTTCCTCCGCTTTCTTGATTTGTTGGAAAATGTTACCAAAGACGTCCCTATTCCACCCCTTAAGCGTGACCTTTACACTCTTCATCTTGTCTTGAAGGACAAACATCGGCTAACCCACAATGCTGGACACCCATGATGTCTTGATCAGGTCGATGAAAGAATCGTGGAAGATCCACATCCTCTAAAATCTAAAGGGCTTTGGGCCTCCCTAGATGTCAGCTGGGAATTGAAGTAGAAGAGGGGCATGGTCTGAATTGGTCCTGGCTAGGTGTTGGACCTGAAAACTGGGAAAATAGAGTAGCCATTCGGAGTTACATAATACCCTGTCAAGCCTCTCCAACAAATGGGTCCTCCCCGGATGGTTATTGCTCCTCGAAAATCCAGCGTCTATCAGTCTCACTTGGCTGATTGTTGCCGCAAATTCTAATGAAGCTCCTGGAACAGTCGGCCAGCCCCCAAGCCTCTCTACAGGGTCAGTTGTGGCGACGATCTATTTAAGCTCTTGCCAAAGTTGCCTACGCAGCACCTTAGAGCATTTGGCGTAAATAACAGATAGCAAAATCTGCTCTCTTGTCCCCTAGAGGCCAACCTGAACTGAGATGATTTGGTTGGCAGCCAACACTCTTTCCACTATTAAGGGTGCATTAAAGAAGATCCAAAATTTTCCTCCCTCCTCTGCATTAGAGATAGAGGCATGAAACCAAAGCCATAGGCCTGTACTAATTCTCTTACTTTTCCCTAGCATCAGTTCAAGGAGGGTCATGATACCTGGTTTGTGCTGAGCAATATACCTTCTAGCTGACCTGATAGTCCTTACATTACCCGCACCTCAAACATTCCAGATAAGGATATTATCCATCAGTTACGCACCTTGAATTAACGACCCTTTGCTTCTGTTTTCTTTATCTATAACTCCTTCTAGGGATAGGGATTTGGGAGTGTGGCCGAACTGGTTCTGCTCTTGGGGTTAATGTAACATATTATGGCTGAGCCTTTTGTAGCTTTGGAACCCCACTGGATGGCTGGCAGTTGCTTTGTTCCCCGATGCCCTGGTGGAAGTTCAAACTGTTGGGTAGTTGATCCCCCTTCACTTGGGTTGAAAGAGCCACCAAGTTAGAGTTGTCAGCTACTTGGATTCATCCCATAGACACTTCCGAACTCCGCTGCCCTGCTTTGGGACTAAGTAGTTGCCGATGCTGTAAGCTAATCCTCCATTTTCTTGTGACAGTTGGGTAGCTACAATGGGAACTGCTTCTTCAACTTCAACCAACGACTACCTCCGGACTTTGCACCCTAGCGCTATTCCTCCTGGTAGACCACTATTATCTGACATCACTCCTTCTGTGTTGACAATTGCCGACTTCGATCCCAGGTGATTTGCGTGAAGTAAGGGGATAAATCGATCGCCAGGTGAGGCTAGAGGTTTGGCGTCAATCCACCTTGACCTTGAGAAATCCTAAACGATTGTGGAGGAGAACTGAACTTATCCCTACAACCAAATGGGTCGTGCAACGGCCCTAAGAAGGGGGTCTGCAGTTCACTGTTCAGAGCGCTATTCCCTACCGATTTCAATCTGCCTTCCTTCCCACACAACAACAGTCGATTCGGGGGTGCTAACCGAGCTACTGGTTGTCCCTCTTAAACTAACACGACCTGCTGATCCGAAGGAATAACACTCCTAATAATAGGGCTCTCCTCATGAGAAGTGAACAATACTATTGGGGTGGGCTCGACTATGGGATGTGAAGATTCTGTCCAGAGCAGCAGAGAATCGCTATTGCTTGAAGTATGGTTGTGATGTAGATGTGGGCCTAAAGGTGGCACCAATATTGTGATGGGGTCTGGAACGAGGCTGTCCATGTACATATCCTCTTCAGTAGAAGCTGAGAACCCCCTTAGCATCTCCACGATCGCAGACAAGACCCAGGTAGGGGGAGGTTAAAGGTGGATGGTGTTGATCTCCCTTCCTGGTTGTCCCACCTGGGTTACTTTGGAACTTAAATTTGGGGTGCTGTGTTGAGGGGCCTTATCACTAGTAGTAGGGGGACAGGGCTGTGGGGATTTATCGGAGGTGTGTGAAGAATGGAGGGTGTGTGAAGAGAGAGAGAGAGAGAGAGAGAGAGAGAGAGAGAGAGAGAGAGATCATAAACGTAGGGTTTTTTTTTCTATTTATGGAGATCTTTTACCAGTGCCCAGTTTTACCTAGCGCGGGCAAAGGATCCCCTAAAAGTGTCGGGTATACCCTTTTTCGTTGTAGTGCGTGTAACTTTAGTCTAGTAATGTCACCATTGACTGAGTTTTTTGTTTACTAATACATGGCATCCATTCATGCTACGTGACATGCATTCATGCTTTATTGGTATATGAAATGCATGGAATGTATGAGTCAACCAAATGTATTGAGTATTACGTGTGTGTACACATGTGAATATGTGTATGCATGATCGAGTGTACTATGTGTAATGCACGTAGATAATTTAATTTGGGCTGTTATAGTGTTGCCCATGATCTTGTCGCCATATGGGCACAGGCATTTTGTTGAACTACATAAAATTTTGTGTCTCCCATCTCTTGTTTTCCCTTGCTTTTAAGTCTTGGTTTGGCTTTTTTCTTTATGATATTGCTTTACCACATTGATCGTGTACAAGTTTTTCTTCCCACAACATTACCGCCATTTAAAAATTAATCCCAATCGTGTTCTAGATTGCTACATGAGAAAGTACATGACTGCAAGTTGCACTGCATCACATGAAATCACACATGACGTGCATGGGTTGAGTTGGGTCACTAATCCCATTCAATGGTACTCTTTTGATGCCAACATGTAACTTGTCTACCCTCATGTGCCTATAAATACACAACCGTCTTAGCTTTTAAAGACACCACTTGATTTCAAACACACAACTTGCCACCTTCTTTGTCTTCTTCTCATAAAATCATGGCTCTTATTCTTAGTAGTGGTCACTCAGATGGTCCCACCACTCAACAGGAGAGAAGGAAAGAAAAAATTGGTCGTGCTTGTGTAAATTATCACCCTAGTATCTGGGGTGATCGCTTCATTGCAGCCTCTCAAGATGACAAGGTGAGAGAGTTATTTCCATGTGTTCAATAAGTAAATCATGTGCCATATATATATATATAGATATATATATATATATATATATATATATATATATATATCTACCTATAGTTGAGGGTGTGTATGTTATGTTCCCAGTTAAACTGGTTTGACAAATTTTAGGGCCTTGCATGTAGGCTTCAAAGATATGGAATCTAGTAGAGCCTAAAGTGACTGCATGGGTGCATACATATTAAGTGTCATCATTTACACATACACAAGCATATACATACATTTATTTTAAGTAAAAAATTTCTTTGTTTTAAGTAATTTAAAATTGTTGTTATTAATCATTTCTCCAAAATCTATAAAAATCTTGATATCAATGTGATATTTCTTGCTATGATTGTCTGACTATTTGTGGCATTAACAAAGGAGCTTGATCCATGCACTAAGAAACATGCTGAAAAACTGAAGGAAGAAGTGAAGAAAATGATTTGTGATATCAATAATTCATATAAAAAAATGACTTTGATTGATGCAATTCAACGCCTTGGTGTTGCCTACCACTTTGAAATGGACATAGAAAAGGAATTACATCCGATGTATGATGACAAAATCGATAATAATGATAATGGTGATAATCTTCGTGCTACTGCTCTCTGATTTCGACTACTAAGGCAACAAGGGTATAATGTGTCATCTGGTAAGTATCGTTCAAATAAATGATGCATGCATCTGTGTGCATGTATGTAACATGCATGCATTTGTTGACACATATGCGCACCCACACACACATGCAGATGGATAATAGATGTATGCATTTACATGCCCACACATGGCCACAACAGGTGCTTTATTCTAGTATCATTGCTCAAAGTCAAATAAAATCATTTGTCAAGTCCTGAAAATTTTGGATTGTGAAACAGATGTGTTTAGAAAGTTTAAAGACAATGAGGGTAAGTTCAAGGCAACATTTAGTAGTGACATTTGGGGTTTATTAAGTTTATATGAAGCAGCATACCTTGGCATACATGGGGATGATATACTAGATGAAGCCATTATCTTCACCACCAAGCACCTCAAGTTGGCATTGCCGCATCTTACCTCTCCCCTAAGAAAGCTAGTACAACTCGCATTAGAAGTGCCACTTTGCAAGCGCATTGAGAGGCTACAGTCAAGATACTACATCTCAATCTATGAGGAAGACAAGGAACGAAGTGATGTACTATTGGAGTTTGCAAAGTTAGATTACAATTCATTACAGCCCTTGCACAGGAGGGAGCTAAGAGAAATCTCAATGTAAGTTTTATACCGTGCATGTGAGTTTTCTCCCAGGAAATTATCTAAACATCCAAATGGTTCAATATTCGCTTATCCCATTGCTAGCAACCCATCTTGCAATAATCACAAAGGAACGATGATCTTATCCATCTGATCAATAGCATGTAATATGGACAATCGGGATTAAATATAGAAACAAATAGCTTCGGTCACCATCTGATGATATAAAATGGGCCTCAACATCAATTCTTTATGATTTCAAAGGACTGCAGTATGGTTCAATATTGCTAACAATCCCATCCATATGGTTTGGAAAAAATATGGATGTCTGTAATACAATGGCCCAAATTCAAAGGGTTATGATCATTCATTCCACATGATTTTTCCAACATGGCTTGCCCTAATGTTAAGTATGGATGGGCACTTTGTGTCAGTAATTAGCGATCCAATATATCAATTCAAAGCTTTAATGACATTACTAACATTTCTTTAGGTAAACAAGGGAAGCGGATCACATACCGAGTAAACTCTATGAGGTTCACCATGATTTACATATTTTATCCACTGTCCATCCATTTTACTAGATAATTTTAAGGCTTGAGCCCTAAAATGAAGCATATCCAAAACTCAAATGGACCAAGTCACATAAAATAGTGTGAATTGAATGTTTACCATTGAAAAATTATTGGGGATACTACTAAAAAAAAATAGGGTAACACCGACGGTTAAAAACCGTCGGCAATGACCTTCCCTGACGGCTAGAAGCCGTTGGGAAAAGGGGCGTGGAAGTTGCTCGCGGACAGATTTAAACCATGTCTGTATTAGATAAAGCTTATGTTTGTGTTTTCCCTTCATCCATGTCTGTATGATCCTATGAACGGGTTGGATGACAAATAAACATCACTGTGAGGCTTAATAAGGTTTCAATGGTGGAAATCATTATTCCCACTGTTTCATGTGATATGATCCACTTGAGCTCTGAATATGCTTCAATGTTGGCCTCAACCCCTTAAACGAGCTAGAAAAATGGACGGAGGGCGTGGATAAACCACACACATTCACGTTAACACAACTGAGCTTACTTGGTACAATGAGAGCCTACCAAGTAACTTAGTAGGCAATCTGATTTCACACACAAAACGTTGATTTCATCAATGATTAATAGGGAACCTTCATATTGCACAAGAAATTAGTTTGTGCATACCAATGATAAGGCTACTTAAGCCATTGATATGAAGGCTCCCATCTTGCATACACCACGCCCTTTTCTTCCATTTAATGTGATTGTTGTTATTGTGTGCCTTCTTACTCATGTTTATATGTCAACTTTCAAAAGATCAAGGGTTGTCTATTTGAAAACAATAAATACCAGGGCTTATAATCCTTGGCCCACATGTGCATCATTAGAAAAGTTACCTTTCAACATGGGTTGGATTGTTTATGTGTCTTTCATAGCTGGTGGAAGGAAAAGGACTTTGCTGGAAAGCTTCCATTCGCCAGAGATAGGGTGGTTGAGTGTTACTTTTGGATATTAGGAGTGTACTTCCAGCCACATTATTCACGACCTAGAAGGATGATGACAAAAATGATAGCCTTAACATCAGTTATGGATGACATTATGACGTATATGGTACATTGAAGGAGCTTGAACTATATACCGCTACACTTGAAAGGTTTGATACATTCACCTTACATGTGGGTTATCCTTGTACCGATCCAAATCATCCAAAAATGTAGAGAGTGTGGTCCAAAAACTGATGGCTAAATCAAATTTAGTCATTCATGGTTCAAATTTAGATAAGGAGATCATCTGATCAATTAGATTTGTGGGATGCAGCATCTAAAATGATGCCCACAATTTGTATGTGGATCGATCACGGGTATGCCATGTGTACAGTAGCTGATGGTTTCATATGGAGAATGTACAAAGACCATTTTCAGTTGAAAAGGTGCAATTGGGTACTTCAATTTTTCAAGTGGGATCGTGGGGATATCAATCAGCTGCTAGACTACATGAAAGTACATTTTGTGGCACTCTTAGATGTGGTTGATGCATTTGAGGATGAACTAAATCGGGAGGGAAAATCATACCATGTGCACTACTTAAAGGAAGTGGTAGGTTGCAGTTCCATTAAAATTAAAATTGCAGTAGCCTAGCTAGGGCAGGTACATACCACTGACTGAGCCTGAAGTAGACTACGTCCTACCCTTGCCGATCTCTAGTAGGGATCCAGCAGATTTGTGTGGGGGCCCACTGTGATGTATCTATTTGTCCACGCCATCCTTTCCTTTTCACATGTCATTTTAAGGTACAAAAAATTGGTAGATCCAATGCTCAAGTGTGGACCACACTGAATAGTAAGCTTTGCTTGCATACAATGCATAAAACATTAAATGCAAGTCATTTTAGGTTGCATTAATTTAATGCAAGAGTTATCTATGGTGTAGTTCACTTAAGAGTTGGATCTGCCCCAGTTTTGGGTTAATACCTTAACCTAAGAAAAGGGATGGACAGTGTGGATAAACAGATACATCATGGTGGGCCCCCATGATCTTCCCGCTTCCCGCTAGAGACCACCAATGGTTAGAACTTAAATGAGATTCACCCGGTACATCAGGTCTTATGCCTCATAGGAAACAGTTGGGATAACCCACCATTAGTTTTGTGTAGGGACCATCCTGATGCTTATATGCCAACCCATCCAATCATATCATGTGCCTAATCCACAAGAAAGGATGGCTGAAAAAGTCCCAATATTCCAAGACTAATGTGGCCAATATATAATGAGAATTTTTGTACATTTTAAATTCCTAGCCCACCCAAGTGCTGAATCCACAGTTTGGGATGAAAGCAAAAAAAAAGGGGGATGGAGTGTTATACCAGGTGGATTTCATATAGCATCAAATCATTTGTGAACCTTAGATATAGTTACCACTTAGCTTGTAGGTACCTATGTAAGGTTGCCAACAAATTTCCTTAAACCATCAATGTGCATTTTGCATGGTTCAATCGGTAAAGATAGCCAAGCAGTACATATAATTGTTAATATTGTTTCTTTATTTCTTTTATTTTCTTTGTTTATCTTTTTATTTTTTTCTCTTTTTTGTTTTCTAGTTTAAAAACCTGAACAATGCCTACTTAGACGAAGCAAGATGGGCTAGTTTAGGATATGTGCCAACCCTTGAGGAGTACATGAGTGTTGCCTTAATGAGTTTTGATTATCCTATGCTTTCTGTGGCATCTCTCATTAGCATGGGTGAAGTTGTAACAAAGGAGGTCCTTAAGTGGGCCATCCATGTACCACCAATGATTAGGACTTGTTCTACAATTGCCCGACTGATGGATGACATCCCATCAAACAAGGTATGATATATCCAATCAAAAAAGATATTGTCCTTACCCTTGTGATGACCATACACATTAGCCATTTTTCTAGGACAAAATTTTTGTACATGTGGCATATATGTAACTCAAGTTAAACTGTCCAACTCTTCAGCCCAACTTTATATGAGTCATGATCCATAAATTACAATGAACTAATGATCCTAAGTGGCCTATTAATGGACATGTAATGAATAATTAAGATGGAAAAAAACAGAGATGGAAAATAGTGAACAAACCAACTGTAGCAAAGAAATGTCCACTAATCATAGGTCAGAATCATCTAATCAATTTTTTTTTTTTTAAACTTTTACAAAGTGGGTCCCACAGTTTAGATGATTTGATTAGAGTTACATGTATGCTGTAATAGCTAGTGCCTGAAGCATTCTGCCCTGTTATCAAATAAGTCTCCTGTTCAAATGATTTTGAGAAAAAAAATTTAATTTGTTAAAATGATTTTGTTAAAATTTTAAATTCTTAATTTCAATTTTTTCATATTTTATTTTATAATTATTACTTTTCATTTGTGAAAATTTTTTAGAGACTATTTCCTTGATTATATGAGAAACACTGAAAATGATTCAAACTATCTATATATAGCATAAAAGGTTTATCTTCAGTTGATGACCACCCATCGCATAGCCCCTTCCTTGGAGATTGATTGTCTTTTTAAGATTAATTTAATTAGCCAATACTGATATCCAAGCATTAGCAAAGAATATGGATTGTCTAAATTGATCATATGCTGTGTAACTTTATAATATAAATAAAAATAAAAGTCTTAGAAAAGCAAAAATCTATTTTGAAAGGAATTTATTTTACAATTACAAAAATAAATTTCTACTATTTAATGAATTTAGATGAAAACATAAAATTGAAAAATATATATTACCCAAAACAAGAAGAAAAAAGAGATGAGTGATATTTTTTTTCGATCTAATAATGTGTGAAGCTTGAACAAGAGATACAACACATTGCATCAGCAGTAGAGTGCTACATGAAAGAGCATGCAATCTCGTATGAAGAGACTATTCAAAAGCTCCAAGAAATGGTTGCACAAGGATGGAAAGACATCAACAAGGAATGCCTTAAACCCACTCCAGTTCCTATGGCTGTGATTATTCGGGTCCTGAATCTTGCATGCGTGCTCGAAGTCGTATACCAGCATGGAGACCTATACACCAATTCCAACGTTGAAACCAAAGAATGGATTGCAAAGGTGCTTGTGGAACCCCTCCCACTTTGAGATGATGGGGCATGCTCTATCTTATTATACATCGACCATTATTCTTGTGATGTGTCGGCGGCAAGACCCTACCTGATATTAGCTTTATTGAGTAAAGAAATGGCGCAATTATATCTCAGCTATTAAACATTTCATCCTGCATACATGAAAAATTGGGCCATGTGAATGACAAGTTAGAAATTGGACATATGCCATGTTATTAAAGCTGTAAGTACATAAATCGTTATACATATGAATCTTCCATCCTTGGCACCGATTCTACCTTTACCTAACAAAGAAAGAAAAAGGGAAGAAAATGTATGGTTTGTTAGGATTGCTGAAGACTAAAAATGAAGAAATGATATTTTGTTGGGAAACACCATTTCTAAAATGTTGTGGGAAAGTGTTAATAGCGAAAAAGTCCTTAAATCATATTCAATTTCGGAGCAACCAACAGAATGTCAAATGGAATCAGTGTGAGTTAAGAATAGAATCTTAGATGTTATTAAAATTACCTTTTAAAGAGTCTAGAATCTCTCCATTCTAAATTCAGATAAACTAGATGTAGGCCAAATCTTGAAATCGCGCAATTCTGCAAATTACTTAGGTACCTCGTTGTCTATTGGAGGGAAATGAACCCCAAAATCCAAGTTGCAGGTTTGGGATATTATTGAAGGTCATTTAAACACCTTCTAAAAAAGCCCAAGATCAACTCAATCTAAGTTGGAACAAAGAAATTATTACTTCCTCATCACAAGCCACCAAACCCAGTGGCTTCAGCTAAGGAGATTTACACCTTATGATTACTATGTGACTTTTTTTAAAAATTTTTGTTGGCCATATGGAGTCCAATAGACTTCATTTTAGGATGGTTTGATAGTCCTTCAAGTTATTTTTCCAATGGCTCTAGAACCAGGCTAATCAAAATTCTAACAAAGGAGATATGACAAATCTACCAAAATTGTGTGTTTCTACCAGGCGCTGGCTCCGAGTTGACTCAGCTCCAACTCATGTCGCCACCATTAGTGCAGTACAACTGTCACTTGGCACCGCATGAGCCAATAGCAGGCCAACTCGTGATGCAGATTTTCCACTAGATTTGCCTTTAAATACCCCCGTAATGCCATTGTTAAGGACTTTTGATTTAGCTTTACCCAAAAAGGTAAAATTCGAAGAAAATATGGAGAAATCCAAGTAAGCAACCTTGACGCCAGTACCCTGCTGATACACTTGTGAAGCAGCTCTAAAAGGAGTGCCGATCAGGGCACTAGCATCCCTATCAGCGCTCAGGTTGGGTGTTGTCCACCTTGCCAACGCCCTTCCTTGGGTGCCGACGCTCACCCTTGTTATCCCTCGTGTACATGGTTTACACATTGAATTCGGAATCTGGGTCCAGTTCTCACACTGTATTTTTTCTACGCATCATTGGACATCGTGTCTACGTTCTAGTGCTCGATAAGGCATATGCATGTCTCCCATATAGGGGAGATGCTATCGAAATTTCTTAATGCTAGCTCTCGATGAGCCATGCATGCCCTCATTGTAATTTGTAAGGGGAGATGCTGCCAAAATTTTCATTTTGAACCATCATGAAAATTATGGGACACAACTGTAATGTAAAATGCCTCATGTAATCACAACCAGACAATGCCTATGTATTAATAAGGCCGAGCCGAACCCTAACCGCAGTGGGAAAAACCATCTATATGGTCATTCATGCGTTGGTGCACTGGAAATCTTAACTGGCACACTGTATTCATTGTAGGTTTTATTAGGCATGTCAAGTGCTGGTTGTAGCCTCACCCAGGTACTGAGGATAATCACGAGACCTCTTGTAACACCTTAAACTTTTCAACACTCGAGTATTGAAAGTTCTCAAGTGTTATCATGAAATTTAATTTAGTATATACATGTGTATGTTATAAATTTTTCATATCCTAACCTTACATCTATTCTCTAACCTGAATATGAATAATGCTTATCCATAAATCAAGTCATCTAATCATTAATTTTTAATACATGATCATTATATATCCAAGTATTCTCACTTGTCCATCATAACCAATCGTTAAGTCAACTATTCACATGTAGGTAAAGATATTTGACCGTCCACTTTGAATTTGGACCACCCGATCATAGTAAATTAACTATTTGATCTCTATATTTGTTCGTACATGTAGTGAATCAATATGTTAATTCGTTCATCTTGTTCACCACTTATGAATATGCTTAACACATCATCAAAACTAAAATAAAAAGAACTTACATATGTGAAAAAGTCACTTGAATCAAATGATATATATATTCTACATCTTGATCACTCTAAACACCCACTTTGTAGTCATCCGTTTACAAAACTAACCATGCGTCTACCTATATATATGGTCATAATACTAACCATTAAGTTTTTCTATTTTTAACTTGTACCGCGCCTTAATTAATGATAATTTTAACTTATATGGTGAAAAACTATTTATTTGTACTGATTTAGATATAATTTATTTTATAATAACTGCTTAGAAATGTGCTTATAATCATGTACAATCATTAGATTTTCCGATACTCTCGAATTAGCAATAATTATGAAAATGTCATTAACATATACCCTTGAATTCTAGATCACATAGTTTTCATTATCCATTTTATGTAAAATTTTGTTCCATGCCTATATATAATAAATTAACCGTACATGTCAAATTTCAACCCTTAGATCATTGTATAAGTAACTCAATTGACAGATTAACCCCTTAATAGTTGATTTTGAAGTCCATCGAGTGATGAAAGCTCGTGGGTATTCTTAGTAGGATATTTTCCTTCATATGAACAACTTATATTGCTCATCATATGGACCGAATGTGAAATACAAGAACCCCACCTTGGTAGGCTTTTCCTTAGGCGGGAAATTAACCCTTTTAGGCTTATCAACTATTTCTAAGTCCAGACCTTCCAGATTACACACTTTCCACCATCAATCATAACTAAAATTTAGACCATAGTTTAGCCTTATATGAATATGAGATCATATAAATTTTAGACCCTAATCTATGATCGTACATCGTTGAATGCTGATCACCTTAAAGTCAGTTCCTTTCTTTTAACACAAAAGGTGAATTTTCATATTCATGATTTTTTCCAACATCAATCAACCACCAAAATTTTCTCAAGCGTTTTCCTATCCTAACTAAACATTTTCTTCAAAATTGGGGCCCTGATCATTAAGCGTGAATCGTTAATTGAGATTAAGTCCGTTTTGCACCTATTAGGAGAATTTTTAAGATAAGCCAATCTAAGTCACGAATTACTAAGAGAATGACCCAAATACTATAAATGAATTAAATTTAAAGGAAAGTCATTAAAAAAGATAGATTTAAGAAACTCAATTCAAGTGAGATTTGACACACCCACCCCTTTACAAAAGAGGGCATGCGCCCCTTCTCCACTCAAAAACTCAAGCACTCCCACCTTCCCACATCTAAGGAATAGAGAGAGAGAGAGAGAGAGAGAGAGAGAGAGAGATCTAAGCATGAACATTCATCCATTCTCTTCCTTCTCCACAAATGTGGGGTTTCCCTCTTACTTGAGCGATGTCATGATTTATGTAGAAGCCCTCCTACATCGATATGTACCTGGGGTTTACATCTAAGGCTAATGTGATGAATTCCTTTTAGCTTACACCAGTTTAAGTTGAGTTTATACATAATTCTCTTATTTTCTCGTTAAATTGTGTATAGTTTGATTTTCTACTATGATTTCCATGTTAATAAGTTACTGGATTATTATGAATTATTAATTCATATTGGAATTATGTTTAATATATGATTTGAATCATGTGGTAAATATTTTGTAGGTTTTATTATAAAACTATGCTTTAAATTATGAAACTATACACGTTCGGGCCCTGAACGGTGCATAGTTTGCATATCCAATGGATTAGATAGTTTTGTCAGTAAATATTATGATTTCTTGATATTAATCTAACTTAAATTCAATATTTTAAACCTTAGGGTAGTGAACTCACTTTTGGAGTAGTTTTGGACTTACCGAGTGACCCGTCTAACTTAAAATCGTACTGTTGAGCCTATGTATTCACTTTGAAGTGTATAGATTATTTTTTATCCTATTGAGGTTTATTTTATTATAATTCCAGATTGATTAGTCCATAAAAATACCACTAGACTTTTAATTAATTCATGTGGAGTGATGGATATAATCTTTGCCTTTTGTTGATTTTGAGAGCAACGCGTGTTTCCACTCTGCATTGCGTTGGCTTTTACCCATCTCCCTTATTTTGTTGAGTAGCCTATTTTTTACTTCTCTTTTATGGAGTTAGCTTATTGCTACTTTGTTTCCCTCTATTGTGTTAGCCTTATGCTACTTTTCTTACATTATGGCTTGTGCGTGTCTTGGAGTTCAAAAACTCTCATGGTTCGATTTAATTCTCTATTGATGCAAGTGATGTGTTGAATAAATCACAACTAGTGACTTATATATATATTTATTATAGACGTAATACATTCTAGTTAGTGACCCTTTTAGTTGATGCGTAAATCCTTAGATTTAGGTAATGGTGCACAAATTGATATAAGTAATCCGAAATGCATGTTATATCACCTTTTCGGGATTGAATGTCGCAATTAGTCGTTCCATAGACAAATCGTGTTACGTAATTCATCCAATCAATGAGTTGTGCTGTCTTGAGGTGTTCATGTAAATCCATGGTAGTGTTGGACACGCAGATGAGCATCCGTAGTTATAGGATGCGGAGTGATTCATATTTTTATGAATTATATTCCAATGTGGTAGTCACTATGTATAATGAGCCACACACACTATGCTAGGAATGCATTCATGTAGATTTAGTTGTGCATATCGATACCACTCATAATGATGGAATATAAGTTATATTAGAACCCTTACATTATTATTACAATGAATCACTTGAATTCCTGTTATTCTTAAATGACAATAATCACTATGAGTAGGGTGTTGACCCTCTCCAACCATACAGATGATACGGGTGATGTACATGTGGAAGATATGGGCGATGCATGATCTCCTTATGAAAGACTCCGAGTGACATGTGATTATGTTGTCAACGCTTTCATTTTAATTTAGATTTATTTATGTTTCGTTGTACAAATTTAGATATTTACAAAAAGCCCTCACCTAAGTGAGCATTAAATAATTAGTTGAACTTTTACGTTTAAATAGAATAAGATTTATAATATGGTTGGTTGTATTCTCATGAATGGTTACCTTCATGAATGTAATTGGACGTAATCTAAAAAATAATAATGTGCTATTTTGAAGCATCCAATTATTACTTTATAACACTCAGAGTTCTTGGGCAGGAGTATGTACTAGGGCCACAAAAACTCAGGGCATTACAGTTGGTATTAGAGCATGAGAATGAAATTAAGCGGGCATGAGGGCATGGACTATTATAATCTTTACACGACTCAGCTGATTGGATCCTGAGTTAGATACCTATAATTAGTTGAATCCCTAAAGAAAGTAAGAAGTTGAGGAATTAAAAACCCATATTCAGGTTCCCCATTGAAATTGTTAAGTTAGATATGGAATTTAAAGAATGAATCTAGGTACCTTCAAAATAAATTTTCAAAATTAAAAATAAATATATTATGGACTAAAATTTTTCCTTATATGGAGTTTCAGGAAAAAAATAGTCTCCTAAACCGGAATTGGAGATTTTTCAATTTTCCTAAAATTTTTAGTCGTTTCGGTAAAAAAATGAGACATTAGGAAACCTCTGCTGATTTTACTAGGTAAACTTATTAAAAAAATTTAAAAATTCTCTGGTAACTCACTTAGGTCTTCAAGAAGCTCCCTCTAAATTTTCAGTTTAATTTATTAGTAAATAATTCTATAAAAATAAAACAGTGCTAAAATTTTGTAAAATATGTTTTTGGATAGCAACCCATTTAGCAACTTTCTGGGATAAAACACCAACCAAACTGTAGAATATTACTTTGGAAATTTTTATGGAGTCACAGGAATATGTCTGGAACCTAATTTTTAAATTTCAAATCATTTACACGAATGGTTTAAGAATTAAAATTCTAGGAGTGAAAGGATGTCATTTTTTTTTTTTTTTTGAGAATTTATAGTTTTTCATATAAATGATAAGATTAAAGGTTAGGTTCAATAAGGGATGGACCATTTATGCCTATCCTTTATGAAACCTAAGGTACTTATATGGTGGAATGAAAATGTATATGATATTCCCTATGGGGACCACAGACTTACGAAACCATATTCAAGAAAGGTATTAGCGGTTTCATCCAAATACCGAATCTCGGGCGCTTCCCAACGAACTCAATGCCCTAATCAAGTAGAAGTTCAAGACTCACCCGGAATGGATGATGATACCAAAGAACTCATCACCCTGGCTAGACAAAAGTTTAGTGTATCAGGATTAGCCATACTATAGCCATTTTTTCCATGTTACTCCAAATACCAAAAATAGAAAAATACTCTAGATAGTGGGGGAACTAATGTTTGAAATGCTATAAAATTAAATATATAAATAAATAAAATAAATATATGCATAAGGATTATATCACTAGCATTAGAATTCTCCCTTACATGTTAATCATTACCTGAATAAATTCTGACTATATATTTTGAATTGTAAACTAAACCGAAAAATCTTGTAGAACTTACCCAAGAAAAAATTATGAGGAATTAAAAACTTGAGCCTCTAATATCCTTCCTAAGCTTGGAAAGACATTTTCACAAAGCATCATCATGTGGAATGGCTGGAAATAGAACTATCCAATTTATCCATGAGTTTTCATTAGTAGGGTTGAAAATCTAAGATGGATTAGTGTTCATGATTTAAATCGACAAAATAAAAGTTCAAATAGTTTAAATTTTTTTTTAGAGGTTACATACATACCTCGGGACAACTCTACAAATTTTAAGAGAAATCCAATATTGGATGGATATCTAAATAGAATTTTCAATTTCAGAAGTAGTCACCGATATAAACTCAAAATTATGTTAACATATGAAAACTATTAATGATTTTTGGTGGTCTTCCAATCTTATTGGATTACTAAAACAAATCCTTGGTCACTTTGAACTTTAAGTTTAGCTTAAACTAGAGACCCTAAGTTTAGATATTGGATAAATTTATTGAAGAAAGAATTGTCACGCCCCAGACTTGGTAACCGAATTCACAAGGCACCCGATGGCCAGTTCTGGCCGCAACAGCCTCCGTAGTACCCCATTCTCGGCTCCTGAGGCAGGTTCCGATCCTGGGATCCTACAAGGAGGATTTCCATGACAATATAACCATTTCCAATACGAGCATACCCAAGATCACAGTAAGTAAATCTGAGAATAACAAAGGCACACATCACAAAATCCACTATGAATTTGAACTTTTACAAGTTTACATAAGGTCCAAAAGGACATACATAAGATAATAGAAGAAAGAAAGGAAGGCTGCAATACTGGGTCCTCAAGCTCAGCTCTAATCCAAACTCTGCCACTGCAATGCCTGCTTAGGATCTCCTACACGCATCAATCGTACATAAGCTTATAGAAGCTTAGAGGGTGGTGTAAGTGTGTGATAATAGTGCACAGAAGAATAATAGGAGATACAGGAAGGAAACATGATCAACGCTAATACCACTAGCCTTACCAAGGCTGTCATGAATGCAAGAAGCTATACAAAGGTAGTATAATAATGCGGGAAGCCATACCGAGGCTATATGATGCAATGAGTAGGGTAATGCAAAGGGTATTAGGCGTCATGCCAGGGCGATGCAACATGAGGCTTATACAATCGATGCAATGCAATGAGAAGTAATGCCAGTGCTCATATCCAACCTACATATCAAGTACATTTCCATCATAAGGAAATCATCGAGGTCCATTACACTACTGGATGACTGCCGCTTTACAGACCCAGCACAGTCAAACGAGCGTTAGGGACCTCACTACCCGCCTATGGACAACCAATCACCAGCAAGGCCTGACGGTAGCAGACCCATTCACGAGCTGGTCAGACTCAGCCTAGCAATGCCTCCTTACATCAGGCGAGTAAGGCCACACCCCTATCCAACCGACTACAAGACAGTGGGAGTCGCAGCCTAACGATATGAGGCCCTCGTGCACTCATATATTCCACCCGATCACAGCACTGGAGCAGATCCTTGGTACCATGGAAGTTTTGAAAATTTCACCCATGGGCATCCTATGCACCCGGTATGCTCAAGTAACATTTCCAATGTCCAAACATGGCCATCCACGATGTTTCTATAGAGGCTATAGCCCTGATGAAGTAAGGGCGATAATGCTCACATGTTATGCAATGCCAGATGCATGAATCACACAATCAATTATACGTCAATTCGAAGCATCCAACGTGCTCAAGAGGGAATACTATGTCCCTTAGAGAAGGTAACATGCAATGCCTAATGACATAATATGACCACACACACAGAGTGTCAACCAAGTATACAATGATGTACATGGTTATGAGGACGAATTTAATCATATTATAAGGCGATATACAATGTATATTACATTCCTCCTATCCAAGAAGGAACCAAGACTAGGTACTTAGACAACATCCTTAAGGAATCCAACTTCTAGTGGAGCCCCATTTACCTGGGGTAGCCCACAAGACTAAGTATACAAGTTATGGGTCTAAGTAATGTAGAAATGAGCCTAGTAAGAGTCTAAGATAAGTATCCAATCACTCTTAAATACAACCGGACCTAGAGGGGTCCATAATGGGGACATTTAACTACCAGTCCCCAAAAAGGCATATCAACCATGAACTATATGGATAAAAGGCCCAATGCCTACATTTAAGATAAAAATAAAAGTAACCACATACATATATTCCTCATAATAGGCCATAAAAAGATATAATACCACTTTTTAACAACATGGGCTCTAAGAGGGGAATTAAAGCCCAATGCCCAATTTCCAATGGCCATAGAATCCATGCATTAAGTTGGACTTGGTGGGTAGCCCATGTACACAATGTATGACAAAAAAAAATAAGTTTAAGTTTGGATGAAATGGGCCCCACTACATCAGCCCAATAACTAGCAATTTAAGTGGACAACCAAGGGCCCAATACTATCCTTATCTCAGCCCACAAGTCCATCAAAATGGTGAAAGTCGGCCCAATATATGGCTGGGCCAAGCTGGGATGTCCCTGCCCACTCTGGGCTCACTGGATGTCCCAAAATTCTGATCTTAAGATGGGGTCCTCATAAGATCACTAAAAGTGACCCAAAAGAATGCACTGATTAAGCCCAAAGATTATAAGAAAACATAAGCATGTAACATGTACACAAGCTCTCAATATGGTGGGCCCCACAGCTAAATAAAGTTTTAACCATAAAATTGTACATCTAAGGCCTTTGATAAACTTTTGGCCCGTTTGACTTCCTAAGCCTGCTAAGGTCCAGAAATTAGTTGACTGTGTGGAAATAATCTCATGAAGGCCAACTATACTCATTGGGAGACCCCACCAGATGGAGAGTGTGTATATATCATGAAAAGATCAAGTGGGCCTGCTACTGGATTGTGAGTCCAACAGCAACCCAAGGTAGAGAGTGTTTCCACAATCGGGTGATCCAAGGCTTGGACAGCCTGGACCAAACATGCGTTAAGGTAGGTTTCACATACATGCACATTGAGTCTTAAATAAATGGCCTAAGGTCTATGGTGGGTCTTTAACCACCTTAGAGAAACCTATGGGCTTACCTTAGGATCACCCAAGAGGACATCCAACCTCAACTGGTTTCCAAGAGGTAGCTCGCCACTACCTATATAATGTAAGGTCTAAAGCCCAAGCAATGCATGGCCTAATGGGCCGTACACCAAGCCCAACTCATAGGCCATATAGTGGGCCCTCAAGTAAGGTTTGGGCCCAACCACAAAGGTCATAATTCCACATATTGTGGTGGGCTTCATGGGCAGCCCAGTAATTCATTTACATGGATAAGTTTCACATTTAACACTAGTGAGTTGGGCCTCACTTTTGGCCCAAGTACAGGGTCAGTTTAGTGGGCAGCCAAGGGACCGACTTCTTGTGTGTTATTGACCCTAAGCCCATCGCAATAAATAGGAGAGTATAGGCCCAAGATCAATGGGCCTATCCAAAAGAACTGAGTCCACAAGGCCTACTTGCTAACACAAACATGCATATACTATATCACATAATGAGCCCTAAAGAAATGACCCAAAACAAAAGCCATCCAATTCATACATTATGATGGACTTGAGGGCAGCCCATAAGCCCAAGAATACACATGGGCAAGGCCTATACTGACAGTGTGGGCCTTGCCACATCAGCCCAAAAACTTAGCAAGGCCCTCCACAATATACATTTATGTGGGCCCCGCAAGTCAGACCATGCATTTCATGAGGGCATCACGGCTAATAAATACACACGATCAGCCTATAGATGGCCCGTTGGGCCTGTGAAATAATAAGGTCAGGCCCTGCACGATCTTGGGCTTAAGAAATAGGTTTCTAGCCCATTGGGCCTATAAACTACCAAAAATCTGGTTAAGGCTAACCCCCAACATCACCACAAAGGTGGGCTTTAGGAGGAACTAATTACGCCTAAAAATGTCTAAGGAAATAAGGCAAGGAGTGTGTGCAATACTCCCTTAAATTTGGTGGGCCACAACAGCTCCAAAATAATCAATTATGACGCAAATTTGGGCCCCTTGCTGGAATTCCAACCCACCCACTTCTTAGGCTTGCTGGAATCCAAAAATTTATGTAATCCAGATGGGTTACTGGCCCATGGTGACCCACACATATCATAGTGGGTCCCACCGGATGAGAGGGAAATACACAAAACACATTAGAAGTGGGCCATGCCACTGGAATACAGGCCCAACAACAACCCAAGGTAGGGGTGTCCCATGGTGGGTAGTCCTACGGGCCTGGGTATCTGGCCCAAAACTGATCCAAGTTTGCAGGCCACACCACGGTTAGTACAAGGGCCCGATGGCCATGAAAATATACAAGATGGTCCTCCCATAGGTGGGCCACGAATCTTCAAAATTTTGTGATTTTTGGATAGTCAAAAGTATTTTAATTAATTTAAATAAAACAGACTATCAAGAAAATCTGGTTAATCTGGACGTCTGAACATGGTGAGCTAGTCCGGCCCATGCCACGGTGTGCATGGGTCTCCATTGGCCCCAAATATTTGTAGATGAGTCCCACCATGGGTGGAACACCTCCCTGTAAATTTTCATGATTTTAGGGTACTCATAAGTATTTAAATTAATTTAAAGAATACAATCTATCCAGGGTGAAATATTGTTGGAATATAACTGTCCTGAATTTGGGCCATCTAATGGGTGGGTTCTAGGCCTCCCAAATTCTTGGAATTTGGACCCAAGGTCCCTCATTAAGCCTACAACAAGGTGGGATCCAGAAATATGTCCCACCTTAGAAATTATTTTTTTAATATTATTTTTATGGGACTATGCTGCTGGACTGCACAACAGAAATTTCTGGCAGTCCAGTATGTTGGCCCACTCTTTTAGATGTCCAAATGAGATCCCTTAGCCCTGAAATTGTATGGATAGGTCCTACCATGGGTGGGACACCTCCCTATAAAAATTTAAAATTTTTGGGATAGTAAAAATATTTTATTTAACTCCTGCACAGCAAGGTCCAGATTTTTATTTTCCTGCTGCAGCAATGCTGTTGTCCCTAACTTTAACACCCCATTTGAGTGGGCCCAGGTCTATGTATATTTGGAAAAATGTAAGGCCAACCTTCCTATACAAATATACAACAAGGTGGGGTCCACAAAGGTGGCCCACCATTTCAAAATCAGGCTGATATTTATGATTTTCCAGCAAACAGTGTGGCTGGACAGTCTAGAAAAAATCTAGACCATCCACCCTCCTTGGCCCACCGTTTTGGGTGATCAAACGGGGACATTAGTATAAGAAATCAAGGAAAAGGAGACCACAAACAAGGCCTACAACCCATACATTATAGCATAAAAGAAAATTCCAGCAATCTGGATAGCAACATGTTGCTATCTAGATCAGCCCACAAAATTAATAAATGGGAAATAAATCATAGATTCCACAAGGTGGGGTCCACCCTGATGTGTCACACAACTCCCAGGCCCAGCCCCTCCCCAAGAAAATTCATAAAATCAGGCCCAAAGGCCTTCCAAATCAAGCAGCAAAACTAAGTATCACAATTGGGCCTAGGTGTCCAGTAACTTGGGCCTGGATGTCCCAAAAATTTGAAAATCCTAGTTGCATGGCACATCAGGTGGGCCACATAATCATTACATCTAAACCACAGAAAGGAGAGAAGATAAGAATAAAGGAAATCTCATCAAGATGGGGTCCATGGAGAATGGCCCCATCAAGATCACATGCATGCAAGTGATGGCTAAAAACCTTATCCAAGGAGTGGTGGACCTTCACCATTGAAGTGATGAGTCCTACACTCTCCATATGAAGCAACAAAAGATCTATGAAAATAAGAACCATGCAATCTATCCTACATGCTCACCCACTTGTTGGATCTTCAAGATTCTTTAACCACCATGCTCCTCAAGCTTCAAGGAAGGAGGTTCAATGGTGATGATGAATCTCTGATGGTTAGATCTAGGGGGAAAGAAGAGGAAAGAGGGCTGGAAAAGTTCAGCAATGGTGGATGTTGGAGGGCATTTGCAAAGAGGAGAAGAGAGAAATGAAGAAAGAGAGACGGAGATGAGAGAGTTTGTAGAGTTGAAATGATTAGTTTCTAGAAAGGGGAGGGTAAATGATGTCTTCTTTCTCTTGAGAAGAGAAAATTTTCATCTTTTTGCTGGAAAAGAAGACTTGGGTTAGAGCAATCCATTATTAGTTGCTAGGAAAGAGGCTATCTTAGCCTAAGTTAGAG
Source organism: Magnolia sinica (assembly GCF_029962835.1). Taxonomy (NCBI): domain Eukaryota; kingdom Viridiplantae; phylum Streptophyta; class Magnoliopsida; order Magnoliales; family Magnoliaceae; genus Magnolia; species Magnolia sinica. Next base: position 68,835,189 of record NC_080591.1, read on the forward strand.
CACTTTCATCATTGTTAGCTATGGGAAAGGTGTAGGTTAGGCTAGGCAGTAGACTAGGCTAGGCACATGGAACCTAGGGTGGGACCACATAAGAAAAACGTGCACATGGGTAAAGTGGGCCCCACATCATGATCAATGGCCTAAATAATATGTGACCTACAACTTTTAATGGACACGTAGGATTTACGCATGAGACACGGCATTGGAACCGCGGTGACGATGCGGTCGCAATGGCATAGGTCTTGGGTCAATCCGAGTCGGGTCTACATGACCAAACTTAAGGGTGACCGCAATCACTATCCGGAGGTCGCGGGTCACCGAAATTTGACCGGTAGGACCGCAGGGCGAAAATATATGAGATGCATACTCACACACACACATGCACACATGCGAACTCGGGTCGGGTCTCACAAGAATGCACTGTTAAGATAAATTTGACTATAATATTGGCAATAAGGATATCTACTTACAAATCTCGGGGTCGAGATTTTCGTTAAGGGGGATAGATTGTAGTGCCCTAATTTCATGTAGACAATTATACGAACTTATACACACCTAGGCATATATATTTACCTCACAAGTAATACAGTGAAAACTTAAATATAATGCATCAGTGTACATTGTAGGAGTAATTAAATTTCTAGGATAAAAATTTAATTAAGGGGGGAGATTGTAACACCTTGAACTTTTCAATACTCAAGTATTGAAAGTTCTCGAGTGTTATAGTGAAATCTAATTTAGTATACACATCTGTATGATATCAATTTAGCCTATCCCAACCTTATATCATGCTCTAACTTTAATACGACCATTGTGGATAATCTTCATTCATAGATCAAGTTATCCGATCATTGATTTTTAAGACATGATCATCATATATCCAACTAATCTCTATTGTCTATCATAACTAACCATTCATTCAACTATTCATAGCTAAGTAAAGATATCTGACAGTCCACTTTGAGTTTGGACCACCCGATCATAGCAAACTAACTACCTGATCTCTACATCTGCTCGTATGTGTATCGAATCGAGATGTTGATCCGTTCATCTTATTCACCACCTATGAATATTTTTAACCCACCATCCAAAATACAATCGATCACAATGTATTTAGGTTCCGTCGCATCAAATTTAGACAGGAAAGTTGTTGGACAGACTTCGGCACCTTCGGTTGCATCGAAGGTGGTCTTCAGTTGCACCAAAAGTGGTCTTCGATGAGACTGAAGGTGGCACTCGATTGCAACTGAATTACTTGAAATTCTACCACAACATGTTGTCTTGTATTAGCCATTTTCAGTCAAACCGAATGTGGGTTTGGTGGGACCGAAGGTTATTGAAATTGTGCAATATATTTCAGCAACATGGTGTTCACCGTTGTTTCAATGTTCCTCTTTCTAGCACGGGTGACCAATGACATTATAGCCCAATCGCTGAATATGAATAGTAAGGTAGTTAATTACAAATTTATAATTTGTTCATTTTCATGTTATTTAGACAACAACTGTTAGTCAATTCAATATTACATCCAATTGGCCTTAGAAATTCAAAAAGGTCACAATTCAAAAATCTGAAAAAGAAAATAAAAGAAAATGTTGTTATCTATGTGGTAAGAACTCATCCTCCTCACTTGTGGCATGGATGTAGAGCTATTCAGACCATCCACAAATTGTGGGTCCCATTGTGGATGAAGAGTGTATCTAAAATCATATTCATTAGATCTTAAGCATGATGATCAGTAACAACTACTCTCTAAAGGACATATCCAAAGGAATTGCTCTTGAATAGATTCAACCCAACAACAACCTTGATGGGGCACCAGAAGATTGATAACATAAAAAGATATGGATCAAAGACATGACACTGACAGACTTGATGGGGATGATTCTCCCGCTAAAGGAGAGGAACTTGGATTTCTTTTTCATTATGGGTTAGAGGATCTTGGATCTGTGTGTGTGTGTGTGTGCATGTGTGTGTGTGTGTGCGCATGTGTGTGCTTTTTTTAGAGAGAGATAAAAATAAATGGTATATAAGGAAGGGTAATTAGTTTTGAAGTCCTTTAGTTCTTAACTATTCTCTTCATCTACAAGTATAATGAGAAATGGGTTAAGTTTTACATGGTCCATGACTCCTTAGCTAAGGTTTTTTTTTTTTTTTTTTTTTTTGTTTTATTTTGTTTTTTTTTTTTGTTTTTTAAAGTCATTCACCACAAAGGTCATGGAACACGATAGAATGCAGTTTCCATATTACACAAGAAAATTTTCAACTAAGTTTCCAAGTGAAGACGCCTTCCATTTTGTGGTAGAATCTTGGAGGTTATGATCTTCTACTAATGTATCCTAGTTCAAATCTTTCAAGTAGAGCTACATCATTGGATCATTCTTTGTAGGCTAGGTAGGGCTCGAGCCTAAATTGTTGGTTCCTGGGTTGGGCACTTCTCTTTTCCAACCAACAATGAAAGTTGACATTCATATTTGCATGTAATAATAATAGAAATAAAGATGCAAACTATAAATGAGTTATCAAAAACTTAAGCATTGAATTCTATCTAGCCTTATAAATTGCAACGAATGATATGATCATTTTCTATTTCTCTTGCCACTGAAAGCCACTAACAGCAAACTCCAACTTTTTTTTTTTAATAAAACAGAGATTTATATATATCAGCTTGAGCTAACATTACAGATGAATTACATTTTGGGCTGGCCCATCACAACAAAAAGGAAACAGAGCCAACCTATCATAACCTCAGATTCTAGCTCTAAATAGATTTGGTTTGTTCACCCTTACCACTCCTAGCCCCATCTAGTATAGCACTAACACCCCTATAGTAAGGAATGGAAGGTCAGAAACTTTTGTGAAATCCCTATCCAATTAATTGGCACTGCCCAAGGGGACCAGGCCATCTGCCACGCTATTAGCCTCCCTCCAAATGTGATCATTCGAGACCCTAATGGTGCCCCTAATAAAATCAAATCGCCTCTTCTAGTAGTAGATATTCTATGAGACTAGCCTTTCCTTTCAGAACAAGGCCACCTCCGTTAAAGAGTCACTTTCCACTTCCACCCTGTTGAGGCTATGTTCCATGCATAGGTTCAAACTGTCCACCACTGCTTTGCTTCGGCCTGGAAGTTGGATCCAACATCATGGTCTTTGGTGAAATAAAAAATGAGGTCACCTTTATCATCTCTACACACTCCCCCCACTTCCTGATGAGCCTGGGTTTCCCCGTGAGGACCCGTCTACATTCAATTCCACCCATCCCACCGTCGGCCTTCTCCATTTTACTATTGAAAGGGATGGTCTATAGCCTAGATTTGGGAAAAGGGCTAAGTCCCTTTTTATACCCTGGCTACATATGACACTTGATATATCAGTGCTCAGAGATTCTACATGGGAGTACAAAATTTCTCAAATTTGAAAGTTGTTGTCAGCAAGCCAAATTCCAAAATTATGATTCATTGAACAATCTTAACCTTTAATTCGAGGACCATTGGATATTTTTATTTTAATTTTCCAATATTTTTCAACCAATCATAGTCAGCTAATAATGATACATTTAAAGTGGGACCCATAATTTGGGCAGTTTCATTTGAAATACTTGTATTTGGAGTATGTAATTTCTAAGTAATTCCTCAATCCACTGGGTGTAATACATCATACTTTGTCAGGATATCAAAGTCATAGCCTTAGAGGATGCAAAGGCCATAATTCTCTTTAGATTCATTGTGAGTATGGTGTTTTCAGAGAAGATGTCTTAAATCTTCTGGGTCGCTCGACCGGTCGAGTGGACTGCTTGACCGGTCGAGTGGGCCGCTCGACCGGTCGAGGCCTGCTCGTCTTAAAGTCCAGCGATCTATGTTTTTTGGTGTTCAAGCTGCTCGACTAGTCAAGGGGATGGTTCGACTAGTCGAGGCCCTCCTTCGACTAATCAAGGTTACACAGATCCTGCGTGGACTTCATAAATTTGAGGCGGTTTCCGAACTTTTCCAGACTAAGTACGTAAGTGGAGTTTCCTAAACTATAAATAGGGGTCCTTAGGGTTATTTTAAGGTATTTTAAGGCTTTCTAAAAGTTTTCTAAGGGTTCCTAAAATGATTTTAGGGTTATCAAAGGGTGTAGCAAGGGTGTGATTTAAGGTTGTTCGAATTGAGTAAGTCCTCTCTCTTGTAATTTCTATTTCATAGTGGATTTTTGTCGTTTTATGCTGTGGTTTTTTCCCGCAAGGGTTTTCCACGTTAAATCTTTATGTACTCTTGTGATTAATTGTTGCTCTTGGATTGCTATCCTAGATCTAGATTTGTGTGATTCCGCAGCACAAATCCACAACAAGTGGTATCAGAGCAATCGTTGGGGCACATATCTGAATCTGTAGGATTAGTAATAATGGGAAATGACATGTTTAATATTGAGAAGTACTTAGGAAAAAATAATTTTGAGTTATAGAAGGTTAAGATGATTAGCCTGTTAACCAAGCAAGACAAGATTAAGGCTCTTGAGGAGCAGAAATCTACCATGAAAGAAGATGAATGGAAAACCTTGATAGTAATACTTTAGCCTCTATCCGTTTATGCCTCATGGATGAGGTTTTGTATAATGTTTTGAGGGAGAAAACTGTGGCTAGTTTGTGAGCAAAGTTAGAAAACATCTATGCAAAGAGGTCCTCTGAAAATCGCCTACACTTCAAGCTTCAATGTTATACCTTCAAGATGGCAGAGGGTGGAGATCTAAAAGCCCATATCAACAACTTTAATAAATTGATGTGCATATTATTGGATATGGAGGAAGTGGTCAAAGATGAGGAACAGGCATGTATATTGTTGAATTATCTTCCTGTATCATATGAGTCTTTCAGGGACACGATGTGCACCGTGAATAAAACCCTAAGTATTGATACCGTTATCTCAGCCCTTCAAGGGAAGGCTATGAGAAAGCTTACATAGGGGCATCTTTCGATGCACTGATTATGAGGGGTAGAGATTCTGAGCGAGGAACAGGATGTTCAAGACCTAGATCCAAATCCAAGGGCAAGGGTAAAGGAAAATTAAAGTGTTGGAATGATGGGTTGTCTGGACACATGAAGAAGGATTATAGAAATCCTAAAATAAAGAAAGAAAATTCAGCAGCTTCTTTCAAGGAGGCCAATGTGGTCACATCTGATGAAGAATCAAGTGGTGGTGATGTTTTGTCTGTTTCCATGATTGGTCACTTACACGACAATCATAAAGACAAGTAGATACTTGACACAGGAGCATCTTATCACATGACTCCTCATCGAAGTTGGTTTACCAGTTACAAGGAATGCGATGGTGGACAAGTTTTTATAGGCAATGACAATGCATGTAATGTTGTGGCTGTTGGTACGGTGAGCATCAAGATGTTTGATGGGATGGAGCATACCTTGACTGACATCAGGCATGTTCCTAATATGAAGAAAAGTCTGATTTCTCTCGGTGCACTCGAGGCTATAGGGTGCAAGTTCACCGGTATTGATGGTTTCCTTAAAGTTTCAAAAGGGGCATTGTGGTTATGAGAGCACAGAGGCACGAAAACCTTTACAGGTTGATTGGGAGCACTTCAACAAGTGGAGCGGCAACAACTATTACAGACTCCATGTCTTTATGTATGTGGCATGCTCGTCTAGGCCACATGAGTGAGAGTGGCATGAAGGTACTTCCTGATCGATGTTTGATTCCAGCTTTTAAAAATTCTGATTTAGATATATGCGAGCATTGTATATATGGTAAACAATCTAGACTGTCTTTTAAATCTGGAAAATATGTTTGTAAGGGAGTGATTAATTATGTTCACTCTGACGTATAGGGGCCATCGCCAAAAGTTTTCATTGGAGGGTCATCATGGTTTGTTTCATTCATTGACAACTGCTCCAGGAAAGTTTGGGTTTACTTCATGAAACGTTAATCCTAAGTTTTCACCATATTCAAACAATGGAAGGCAATGGTAGAAAAACATTCATGGCAAAAAATAAAGGTTTTAACGACTGATAATTGTGGAGAATTTACTTCCATTGAGTTTAATGAGTATTGTAAGGATGAGGGGATCATCAGGCATAACACAGTGCATCACACGCCTGACCAAAATGGTGTGGCTGAGTGAATGAATCGGACTCTTCTAGAGAGGGCCAGATGCATGTTAAGTAATGCTGTATTGGACAAGGACCTATGGAAAGAGGCCATTAACACGGCTTGTTATTTGGTGAAACAATTTCCTTTAACGGCAATTGAATGTAAAATCCTATAGGAAGTATGGAGTGGTAAGAAAATTGACTACTTAGATCTACACATATTTGGTTGTGAAGCTTAATTTCATGTACCGTCAGTTGAGAGAGATAAGCTAGACCATAGAGCCAAAAAGTACATCTTTGTTGGTTATGGCATTGGTGTAAAAGGTTATATGTTATTCGACAAGATCACACGCAAGGTCATCACTAGCCGTGACGTCAGATTTGATGAAAGCTCTCTATTCCGCAAGAATGATCAAGAGGAGCAAAAGGAACCAAAAAGGTTGATCATAGACATTTAGATTGACTCAGATGGTACTCAGGCAGAGACAGATGCGTAGACAGTGGTATAGGTGAAGCAGCCACCTGTGAGAAGGAACCCACCGTGTGATTGCAGGTTACTGGCAAGATATACGGACGACTTTAATATTGCATATGCCCTCATTACAGATGAGGGGGACCCATATACTATTCAAGAGGCTTTTGATGAACCTAATGCAAAAAGTGGAAGGCGGATATGAATGATGAGATGGACTCGTTGCACAAAAATCACACATGGAAGATGATGGAACTTCTTGTGGGCCAAAAAGTGATCGAATGCAAGTGGTTATTCAAAAGAAAATAGGACAAATACAAAGCAAGGTTGGTTGTGAAGGGTTATACTCAAAGAGAAGGAATCAAATTGACAGAGATATTCGCATCGGTGGTTAAGCAAGTATCTATCAGATTCGTGTTGGGGTTGATTGCCTAATACGATCTCGAGCTGACAGATGGATGTGAAGACAGCATTCTTGCACGAGGAATTGGAAGAGCAGATCTACATGAAGTAAGCAAAGGGCTATGAAGTTATAGGGAGAGAGAAAAATGTTTGCAAGTTGTTGAGGTCGTTGTACGGCCTGAAATGGTTACCTAGGCAGTAGTATAAAAAATTTGATTCTTTTATGGTGAGTCAGAAATTTACTCGGAGTGAATATGATTACTGTGTCTACAGAAACTAGATGATGGAAAATTCATCATCCTAGTACTGTATGTTGATGATATGTTGATCACCTGTCATGATATGTCTGAAATCAACATGCTGAAGACTCACTTATCAGGGACATTCGAGATGAAAAATCTGGGGGCTGTAAAGAGGGTTCTCGGCATAGATATTCATAAAGATAGGAAGAAGAGCAGGATTTGGTTATCATAGACAGAATACTTTGAAAAGGTGTTGATCAAGTATGGGATGGACCAAGCAAAGCCGGTGAGCGTTCCCCACGCGGCTCACTTGAAGCTTTCCTCATAACAATGTCCTAAATCAAATGAAGAAAAGCAGGTTATGTTTCATGTGCCTTATTCGAATGCGGTTGGCAGTTTAATGTATGTCATGGTCTGTACAAGACTAGATATTTCACAGGCATTCGGTGTTGTGAGCACATGTCAAACCCCAGCAAGCAACATTGGGAAGCAGTGAAATGGCCACTTCGATACATTCGAGGTACAGAAGACTATATCTTAACTTTTGAGAAAACAGGGACAAAGTTGGTAGGGTATGTGGATTCTGACTACGCAGGTAGTAAAGATTCCAAGAAGTATACTTCAGGATACTTGTTTGTACTATCAAGTGGAGCAATCAGTTCGATGTCAAAGCTTCAGTCCATGGTGGCTCTTTCCACGACCGAAACAGAATATATGGCAGTGATAGAAGCGTTTAAAGAAGGTGCTTAGCTCAAAGGCATGATAAATCAGTTGGGATTTTAGTAGGAGGTCGTGCCAGTTAACTATGATAGCAAGAGCACTATCAATTTTGGTAAAAATTCTGTTTATCACTCACATACTAAACACATTGATGTTCGTCACCACTTTATCTGACAGGTGCTTGAGGAAGGAGGCATAACACTGGAGAAGATTCACACCAGTATGATTCTAGCAGGCATGCTCACCAAGGTCGTTCCTACAGAGAAGTTCAAGTTCTGTGCAACTTCTCTGGGCTTGGCGATGGCATAAAAGGAGGGAGTGTGCATGAGAAGCCTTGATTGAAGCTATGATGTGATGTACAGATAAAAGAAGAGGTCAAGCAGCTACACGGTTGAAGATTGAAGACATGATGGAGATTGTTGTCAAAGAAGATGTCTTAGATCTTCTGGGTCGCTCGACTAGTCGAGGCCTGCTTGACTCAAAGTCCAGCGACCTATGTTTTTTGGTGTCTGGGTGCTCGACCAGTCGAGGGGATGGCTCGACCAGTCAAGGCCCTCCTTCGACCAGTCGAGGTTACACAGATCCTGTGCGGACTGCGTAAATTTGAGGCGGTTTCTAGACTTTTCCGGACTAGGTGCGTAAGTGGAGTTTCCTAAACTATAAATAGGGATCCCCAGGGCTATTCTAAGGTATTCTAAGGCTTTCTAAAAGTTTTCTAAGGGTTCTTAAAAGGGTTTTAGGGTTATCAAAGGGTGTAGCAAGGGTGTGATTCGAGGTTATTCGAATCGGGTAAGTCCTCTCTTGTAATTTCTATTTCATAGTGGATTTCTTTTGCTTTGTGCCATGGTTTTTTCCCCTAAGCGTTTTCCACGTTAAATCTTTGTGTACTCTTATGATTGCTTGTTGCTCTTAGATTGTTATCCTAGATCTAGATCTATGTGATTCCGCAACACAAATCCCCAACATATGGCCTACCCAAAAATCACTCAAATCCAATCTTTCAATGGCCATTATGCTGCAATGTCTAAAAATAGATGGTTAAGATTAAAAAGAAGGAAAGAAAGAAGAGGTCAAAGGGAGGAAATGAGGAAGAAAAGAAGGAAACTTTTCTTTACTGGCCATGAGTAAGGATGTCAACGGGCTGGGTTCAGGGTATGTCTTAGCCTAAATTTTGAACTATTTCAAGCTAGGCCTTCTCAAAAATTTGATTTTTCAGGCCTAAGCTTAGTCCATTGACAACCTAACATGGGGATGAATGTGATGAGGTCCATCACCGTCTTCCTCAAGGATAACTACTCCGAATCCACGGAGCTTCTCTGGACTCCTCACAAAGACTTCTCAAATCCACGAGGAAAAGAAATAGAAATAATTTTAAGATATATGAAAAGAAACTTCGTGATTGATTGATGGATGAAATAAATGGGCCTACAACCCTTTGAATAGGGATACCAAGACTTGGAATTAGTTTAGGAATTAAACTATAACTAAAACTTCCTAAAATTCACAACTTACTATAAATAATAAATTTACTATTTATAATAAGTGTCCTATGTGGCTTAACGAAGTTATTCTTCTAAATTTTCTAAACGCTATTCATGTTGGACACAACTTCTAAAGCCCAACGGATGAAGAGTTATAGTCAAACTAAAACTTACTAAAAATAGTAAAAACGAAATAAATATGGAATTTGACTATTGATAGGATGGAATCTCAAAAATTTGGCATGGGCAACCCAGCATAGCTAAGTTAGTTGGCTAAAGTAGCTCGTCCTACCCCAAAATCACGTATGGTATGTTGAGTTACTCATTCCAGTTTGCAAGATATGCCTGTTTTAAGGTTCTGATGGTCTTGATGACTTCTGCCTCTAATCGGGCCTTCTTTGATCCATCTTGGACATAAAAGTGTCTGCAGTCCACTCTACATTAGTCCCCTCCACTTCAAAAGAATTCATCCTCGAGTTCTCATGTTGCTTCGGTTCATGATACTCGGTTTTGTGTGTTGTAACGATACTCGGATCAAAAGTTATGATCAATTTACAGTCCACCTTCTTTTGGTCCATCCATGCTAGGAATGTAATTGTTACACATTCTACATCAGACCCCTCCGCTTGGAAAAAAACTCATCCTCGAGTTACTTAAGGGACTTGGTTCATTATCCTGAGATAACTTTTGATGCCGATGTTTATTAGATCTTTTCTTGTACTTGGCATTAGGCTCTTGAGCGGACACAATATATGTACTCATACTTTTCTTGATTTGACTAGTATCGATTGTTAAGGTTCAAATATTGCATATTAGACCCCGGTTATTGCCTAGATTTACGAACATGGTACTATTTAACGGTCCGATTTAATCGTGTTTGTGATGCAGGGTACATTTGCAAGCTTGGACCGAAACAGGGTTCTAAAAGCATGGATTTGATGCTCCAGACTCACCAAGGTAAGGGATGGACTCCAGGGGACCAAGATCAATGGATTTACACGCCAGAAATCTGAGAAAACTGAGAAACTGAAGCTTAAGTAGCCCAAAAATTAGCCAAAATGTAAGATCACAGGGTTCCCACCATCTGCTCGGCTCAAAACTTTCTATATGGGCTGAGACCATAAATGAACCGTACACGTCAAATTTCAGCTCTTGGATCCCTGTGGAAGTGGCTAAACTGACAGATCATCCATAAAATCTTGATTTGGGGCCCACTTATTATCTGGATATGCTTCAAAATTCGTCTTGATGGTTTAAATGATATGACAGAATGGATGGACGGAGCGGATTTCACGAAAATATCAAAGTGGACCCTATGCTGCAGTGCGTGTACACTATGTACACGAGAACTCGTTGTGTGTCATGCTCCAAACTCAGAAACCGAGCTCACAAAATTTTCGATCGCTAAATCCGGTGCTGACAGCCTCCGTAGTACCCCATTCTCGGCTCCCAGCGCATATGTGCCAAATTCCGATCCTGAGATCCTACAAGGAGGATTTTCAGTATGATTTTTTTTTGTATGAAGCATAACCATAAGTTTACCCAAATCACAAAGTTAACATCATCATCACATATCCACTAATATAATCATTTGAGTACAATGCTGAAAGGAAAATACATAATTCAAAAATCAAGCTTCAGAAGATCGCTGCACGCCTCAAGCTCAACGCTGCTACAACCTAACACCACCTACACACATCTATCATGCATAAGCTTACAAAAGCTTAGAGGGTGGTGAAAGTGTGTGCCCAAGATAAGTGCCAAGTATACCACAAAGCCCATAAATCATACATCATCGGAATAAGCAGAAATACTGTCAAGACATGAATCATACGATATCATAGTAAGCAAAAATATGCGGTAAGTCCATGAGTGTTATCAGTCATACCAAGGCCATGCGATGTAAAATATAATAAGACAATAACAAATGCTGAGGATGCAATGCAATATGCAAATCCTGACGAGTAACGAATATAATCAACCTCATCTAGGCCATATAAGTGCAAAAACATAGTAACCCAAGATGCTAAGTACTGCAGATGCAATGTGATATGTGGTGCGAATGAAATGACCATGCTGGAATGTGAAGTTGGGATGATAATACGAAGTATCACGGGCTATGGGGTCCATCACAAGGGACTTCTATCCAAACTAGTCCCATACCTAAATTTAGATAGTCAGACACAATGTGGTAAACTCCTGATCTTAGGTTTGTCGCACGCCCAACCGAAATCCTAGCCATGCAATGGTACACGTAACAAATAGTTACGCACCACCAGCGCGAGTGGATAGTGAATGAATGAATGAATGGATATGCAATTCCTGCTCAATAAGTCCACATATCAGTATGGTTACTCTCTGGAGAAATTACCAGGTTCTATTACACTCGACATCGACTGCCTCCTCCCTAGCTGCATAGCCCAGTGAGCGGAATAGACCTCACTATCCGCCTTACCAGTAGTCTGCCAATACCTACCTGGCTCGTCGATAGCGGACCCATTTACGAGCTCGACATACTCAACCTAGCTTATAACCCCCTCACTCAGGCAGATAAGACCACACCCGCTCCCAACTAACCACGACACAGTGGGAGACATGGCCTACTAGTATTCGGCACTCGGGCACTCATGTTCCACTCGATCTAGACGTTGGGGCTACTCCTGGCCTTGGAGGTTCTGGGATTTTCACCTAAGGACATCCTAAGTGCCCATAGTGCTAGAACTAAATATTTCTGGTGTCCCATCTGGCCATCCACGATGTGCCTGTGGAGGCCACGGCCCTGATGTCGCTAGGGCGTACAATGATCAAGTCACATATATGCGAAATGCATGAGTCACACCGTACAATCATGCAGCAATCCTACGCGTACGGCACGATAATGTAGGCACTCCATCTCATGAGGAGTCCCGTAAATAGTCTGCCCAATGAGGTATGCTATGATCAAACATTCCTCATATCAGGCATAGATATGATGCGTATGGGCATGAATCATGGAGTTATACTATGCATTTTATATGGTGATGAACTATCCTCACAACGAAGATGGGCCTTGATGGCCTGCACACAACAAGTATGGGCCTATCAATGGGCCTTAGGGAGAGCTATAATGCGGACATTTAACTAACATTATTCTTATAATGTGGACGTCAAACCAACATTGCTCCCAAGGCATAGCCCGCCCTAAACATCAACACATAAACCATGGTGGAGTCACATTACAATGGGCCTTATGTATATCCCATGGGGCCTCGATCCATGGGCCTTCAATACATCAATTAGGCCTGAACCCATGGGCCCCAAATGCCTCACAATGGGCCTCAACCCATGGGCCTTCAATACATCAATTAGGCCTGAACCCATGGGCCCCAAATGCCTCACAATGGGCCTCAACCCATGGGCCCTAATACATCACAATGGGCCTCAACCCATCGGCCCTAATACATTAAGATGGGCCTCCTCAAATGGGCCTCATGTATATATCAAGGTGGGCCTCAACGAATGGCCACAAAGTACATCAATATATACGATATAAATATATGAATCATCTCAAAAGATCAATTGGATTGTACTCAAAATAATGGTGGCAAGAATGATTTCCACCATTAAATTTCCCAAGGTCCATGATAACATTTATTTCCCATCCAATCTAATCATAAGGTCACAATGACCTGGAAGGGGTTTTAATGGTGGACGGTCAAACCCACTGATTTCTATAGTGTGGTCCACCTAATCCTACATCTGCCTTATTTTTAGTCTTTAAACATAAGAAGGAAATTGCCAATTGTATGGCTAGTTTGGATGCAGCACACATATCAAAGAGGACCCCACAGTCGGGTGCACACATCCCCAAGGTAGGCTCCACATAGCTCGCCACATCAAAGCAACAAGGGCTAGTGTGTGGTACACCAGCCAAACCAATCCCATCACAGGTGGGTCACACGTGGGGCCCACCATAACATTTATTTTCCATCCAATAGTTGATAGGGTCACACATACCTAATAAAATAAATAAACAAATAAATTTTATATACGCCTAGAACCACAAGGACCAGAGGGTCTCAATTGTAGGCATTCAATCCACCACTGCTTCTTGATGGGTGGACCACTTGATCTTAGACCTGTCTTAATTTTAGTCTCACGCCTAAAAATGAGCTTTCAAAATGGTTGGGCCTATGGATACAACACATGCATCATGGTGGACCCCACTGTCCAAACAATGGACGGTGTGATATACATGCATCATACATGGGTCCCACAAACCTTGCTGATGTCAATAGCAGTGGGACCCACTGTCCCTACAGAATGGGTGGACTGCATGTATAAAACACATACACCGTGGTGGGTTACACCGCCTGTGGATGGTGTGAGTAAAACACAAACATCCTTGGGTCCCACGTGGGGCCCACCATCACGTTTGTATGCCATCAAATCTGTTGATAAGGTCATACAAACCCGTGTGAAGAGGAAAAACAAATTTTGTAACGATCCAAAACTGCTAGGACACCTAAAAGGATTGCAATGGCAGACGTTCAATACCACTGTTCCCTGTCGTGTGGGCCACTTGAGTTCTAAATACATCTGATTTTTGGGATGGCCCACTGGTCAGAGGAGACCTAGCAAATGCACGGTGTGGATTTTCGGTGCACATCACGGTGGGGCCCACGGCAAGGACCCACATTCCTTCCTCCTTTCACGTCCAGCGCAGCAGGACGCTGCGTGTCCAGAGGACGTCAGCAGCACCTGCTGCTTGGATTTTTTTTGTTTGAAAAGTTGTATTTTTATGGTTTTTCAGAAGTAGGGCTCGCATCAGCTGAATCCAGTTCAGCCAATGGATTCTACAATCCATAAAAAATCCATCAAGCCTAATATTGGGCATGTTTCGGTGTGTAGAAAAATTCAAGTGAATTTAAATGGTGAAAATTAATGTTTGCTAAGGTAAGGCTCGCCAGAAAATTGGATCAGTTTTATTTTTCGATTCAACGCCTAAAATGTGCTGGGGAATGGAATAGATGGTGTGGATTGGATCAATGCATCATGGTGGAACCTGTGTGAGCGGCCCACCCAAAAGCCTTAAAAATCTTTTTTTTTGTTGCTGTGTGAACCCACGTCCAGTGTCCCTGGACGCTGGACGGTTGACCTGAATGCATGATTCTTCAAGGTGGGTCCCACGTGGACGTGGCCCACCTGATTGGGATAAATCTGATATTTGTGTTTTCCCATCATCTAAAGGGTAGGGCCTACATGGCTTAGACAGCCATGGGGTCCATTTAATGGACAGTCTAGATATTACATATACACATCATGCGGGCCACAAAAAAAAGGGAAAGAGAGAGATAAAGAGACCCATGTGATGGAGGGACCCCGACACTATGGGCCCTCCGTTCCATGTATACAATCATACATCAAGTGGGTCCTAATACATGTGGGCCCACCGGTCAAAATTGACGGTGGAGATTTGTTCTCTACCGAAATAAAAGGTCTAGATGACCCCTTTTCAAATTACAAAGTAAACATCATGATGGGGTCCAAGGAGAATGGCCCCATCATGGATTGATAATCAAGGTGGGCCATCAGCCACATCTTAGGGTCCAAAGTGAGATTCATACCATCGATCGGTAGGCCTCACTTGCCCCATCATAAAAACATGAAAACTAGCCTATAGAAGCACCCACTGTTCGATCTTCTTGTTCCTTTGGAAAGTCGATCTCCTTGTGCTTCACTTTGATGGAGGGTGATGAGGTTTGAATGGCTAGGATGATAGATCCAGGGAAAGGAAGTGGGCCACACAACTCACTTTTCTCTCACTTGGGAAAGGCATGGACGTGCACCATTTTCCTTGCTTGGAAAATGTGAAGAGAAGGAGAGAGAGAGGGTTGTAAGGGAGAGAGAGTGATGGATGATGGATGTGAGGTGAGTGATGGGTGAGGTGAGAGATTGGTTAACTTTGGGGTTTGCTTGACTTATGGAGAAAGAAAGCAAGGGTTGCTTTTGTACTTGACATGATGTGATATGATTGATTGATGGAGTGATTGATTGATGGGACATGTTGTAGAGATTCTTTTGGGATTGTAATTGCGCGGTGTTTCTTCGAAATAAACGCCAGCGCACATCTTACTGCCAGGGTATCGGATCGGTGCGTAAGATGCAGTGTTGGAACCGCGGCGACGGTGCGGTCGCAATGGTACAAGTCTCAAGTCAAGCTGACTCTGATATATGAGACACGACTCAGGATCACACACAACTGCTGTCTACGCGTCGCAGGTCATCGGACTTCGACCGGTAGGACCCCGGAAGCCTACGGAATAGTATGGGCTAGGATACGGATCTTATAGCTCTCCTCACCTAATAAAAATTTTGACCTCAAAATTTAAAACATGACACAACCAATATAGAGTTCATAAGGGAGGAAAATCCTATCGCTATAGATATAACCATCAAACACCTAGGAGATGGATACATCACCCATGAATATCAGCCTCTTATTCCTAAGATGCCTCGTCAGCACTATGATGATCACATTAAACCTCAGATCCTGAAACAGAAACGATCGAAACTATGCAGCCTCACAATCTCAATGGTAGGGAGATATATCAGAAAATCTCTAAGTTATTCGAACTCGGGGATCTAATAATTCTAAGTTCTCAACAATCATCGAGTGAAGGGTAACTATCAGTAGATATGTGATGTTATCTTCAGGTATTCCCAAGTTATGCTCTGATACCAACTTCTATCACCCCCCAAACTCAAAAACCGGGCTCACAAAATTCCTTATCGCCAAATCTGGTGCTGACAGCCTCCGTAGTACCCCATTCTCAGCTCTAAGCACGCATGCGCCAGATTCTGATCCTGGGATCCTACAGGAGGATTTTCAGTATGATTTTTTTTATGGAGCATAACCACAAGTTTACCCAAATCACAAAGGCAACATCATCATCACATATCCACTAATATAATCATTTGAGTACAATGCTGAAAGGAAAATACATAAATAAAAAATCAAGCTCCAGAAGATCACTACACGCCTCAAGCTCAACGCTGCTGCAACCTAACGCCACCTGCAAGCATCTATCGTGCATAAACTTATAAAATCTTAGATGGTGGTGAAAGTGTGTGCCCAAGATAAGTGCCAAGATACCATAAAGCCCATAAATCATACATCATCGGAATAAGCGAAAATACTGACAAGACATGAATCATATGATATCAGAGTAAGCGAAAATATGTGGTAAGTCCATGAGTGTTATCAGTCATACCAAGGCTATGTGATGCAAAACATAATAAGACAATAACAAATGCTGAGGATGTAATGCAATATGCAAATCCTGACAAGTTACGAATACCATCAACCTCATCTAAGCCATATCAGTGCAAAAACATAGTAACCCAAGATGCTAAGTACTGCAGATGCAATGTGATATGCGGTGTGAATGAAATGACCATGCTAGAATGTGAAGTCAAGATGATAGTATGAAGTATCACAGGCTATGGGGTCCATCATAAGGGACTTCTATCTAAACCAGTCACATACCTAAATTTGGATAGTCAGACACAATGTGGTAAACTCTTGATCTTAGGTTAGTCGCGCGCCCAACCGAAATCCTGGCCATTCAATGGTACATGTAACAAATAGTTGTGCACCACCAGCCTGAGTGGATAGTGAATGAATGAATGGATGGATATACAATTCCTACTCAATAAGTCCACATTTCAGTACAGTTGCTTTCTAGAGAAATCACCGGGGTCTATTACACTCGACACCGACTGCCTCTTCCCTAGCTGCACAGCCCAGCGAGCGGAATAGACCTCACTATCCACCTGACCAGTAGTCTGTCAATACCTACCCGGCTCGTCGATAACGGACCCATTTACGAGCTGGTCATACTCAGCCTAACTTATAGCCCCCTCACTCAGGCGGATAAGGCCATACCCCCTCCCAACCGACCATGACACAGTGGGAGACACGGCCTACTGGTATTCGGTACTCGGGCGCTCATGTTCCACTCGGTCTAGACGTTGGGGCTACTCCTGGCCTTGGAGGTTCTGGAATTTTCACCTAAGGACATCCTAAGTGCCCATAGTGCTAGAACCAAATATTTTCGGTGTCCCATCTGGCCATCCACGATGTGCCTGTGGAGGCCACGGCCCTGATGTCGCTAGGGCGTACAATGATCAAGTCACATATATGCGAGATGCATGAGTCACACCGTATAATCATGCAGCAATCCTGCGCGTACGGCGCGATAATGTAGGCACTCCATCTCATAAGGAGTCCCGTAAATAATCTGCCCAATGGCGTATGCTATGATCAAACATTCCTCATATCAGGCATATACATGATGCGTATGGGCATGAATCATGGAGTTATATTATACATTTTATATGGTGATGAACTATCCTCACAATGAAGATGGGCCTTGATGGCCTACACACAACAAGTATGGGCCTATCAATGGGCCCTAGGGAGAGTTATAATACGGACATTTAACCAACATTATTCTTACAATGTGGACGTCAAACCAACATTGCCCCCAAGGCATAGCCCGCCCTAAACATCAACACATAAACCACGGTGGAGTCACATTATAATGGGCCTTATGTACATCCCATGGGGCCTCGATCCATGGGCCTTTAATACATTAATTGGGCCTCAACCCATGGACCCTAAATATATCACAATGGGCCTCAACCCATGGGCCTTAATACATCACAATGGGCCTCAACCCACGGGCCCTAATAAATCAAGATGGGCCTCCTCAAATGGGCCTCATGTATATATCATGGTGGGCCTCAACGAATGGCCACTAAGTACATCAATATATATGATATAAATATATGAATCATCTCAAAAGATCAATTGGATTGTACTCAAAATAATAGTGGCAAGAATGATTTCCACCATTAAATTTCCCAAGGTCCATGATAACATTTATTTCCCATCCAATCTGATCATAAGGTCACAATGACCTGGAAGGGGTTTTAATGGTGGACGGTCAAACCCACTGATTTCTATAGTGTGGTCCACCTAATCCTAATCTGCCTTATGTTTAGTCTTTAAACATAAGATAGAAATTGCCAATTGTATGGCCAGTTTGGATGCAACACACACATCAAAGAGGATCCCACAGTCGGGTGCACACATCTCCAAGGTAGGCTCCACATAGCTCGCCACATCAAAGCAACAAGGGCTGGTGTGTGGTACACCAGCCAAACCAATCCTATCATAGGTGGGTCCCACGTGGGGTCCACCACAACATTTATTTTCCATCCAATAGTTGATAGGATCACACATACCTAATAAAATAAATAAACAAATAAATTTTTTATATGCCTAGAACCACCGGGACCAGAGGGTCTCAATTGTAGACGTTCAATCCACCACTGCTTCTTGCTGGGTGGTCCACTTGATCTTAGACCTGTCTTAATTTTAGTCTCACGCCTAAAAATGAGCTTTCAAAATGGTTGGGCCTATGGATACAACACATGCATCATGGTGGACCCCACTGTCCAAACAATGGACGGTGTGATATACATGCATCATACGTGGGTCCCACAAACCTTGCTGATGTCAATAGCAGTGGGACCCACCGTCCCTACAGAATGGGTGGACTGCATGTATAAAACACATACACCGTGGTGGGTTACACCGCCTGTGGACGGTGTGAGTAAAACACAAACATCCTTGGGTCCCACGTGGGGCCCACCATCACGTTTGTATGCCATCCAATCTGTTGATAAGGTCATACAAACCCGTGTGAAGAGGAAAATTTTTTTGGGTAATGATCCAAAACTGTTAGGACACCCAAAAGGGTTGCAATGGCAGACGTTTAATATCACTATTCCCTGCCGTGTGGGCCACCTGAGTTCCAGATACATCTGATTTTTGGGATGGCCCACTGGTCAGAGGAGACCCAGCAAATGCACGGTGTGGATTTTCCGTGCACATCACAGTGGGGCCCACGGTAGGGACCCACATTCCTGCCTCCTTTCACGTCCAGTGCAGCAGGACGCTGCGCGTCCAGAGGACGTCAGCAGCACCTGCTGCTTGGATTTTTTTTTTTGTTTGAAAAGTTGTATTTTTATGGTTTTTCAGAGGTAGGGCCCGCATCAGCTGAATCCAGTTCATTTAATGGATTCTAAAGTCCACAAAAAATCAATCAAGCCCAATATTGGGCATGTTTCGGCGTGTAGAAAAATTCAAATGAATTTAAATGGTAAAAATTACTGTTTGCTATGGTTAGGCTCACCAAAAAATTGGATTAACTTTATTTTTTGATTCAACGCCTAAAATGAGCTGGGGAACGGAATAGACGGCGTGGATTGGATCAATGCATCATGGTGGGACCTGTGTGAGCGGCCCACCCAAAAGCCTTAAAAATCTTTTTTTTTGGTTGATGTGTGAACCCACGTCCAGCATCCTTGGACGTTAGACGGTCGACCTGAATGCACAATTCTTCAAGGTGGGTCCCACGTGGACGTGGCCCACCTGATTGGGATAAATCTAATATTTGTGTTTTCCCCATCATCTAAAGGGTAGGGCCCACATGGCTTGGATGGCCATGCGGTCCATTTGATGGACGGTCTAAATATTACATCTACAAATCATGCGGGCCATAAAAAAATAAAAAAAAGAGAGAGATAGAGAGATTCGTGTGATGGAGGGACCCCGACACTATGGGCCCTCCGTTCCATGCATACAATCATACATTAAGTGGGTCCTAATACATGTGGGCCCACCGGTCAAAATTGACAGTGGAGATCCGTTCTCTACTGAAATAGAAGGTCTAGATGACCCCTTTTCAAATTAGAAAGTAAACATCATGATGGGGTCTATGGAGAATGGCCCCATCATGGATTGATAATCAAGGTGGGCCATTAGCCACATCTTAGGGTCCAAAGTGAGATCCATACCATCGATTGGTAGGCCTCACTTGGCCCATCATAAAAACATGAAAACTAGCCTATAGAAGCACCCACCGTTCGATCTTCTTGGTCTGTTGGAAAGCCGATCTCCTTGTGCTTCACTTTGATGGAGGGTGATGAGGTTTGAATGGCTAGGATGATAGATTTAGGGAGAGGAAGTGGGCCACACAACTCACTTTTCTCTCACTTGGGAAAGGCATGGACATGCACCATTTTCCTTGCTTGGAAAATGTGAAGAGAAGGAGAGAGAGAGGGTTGTAAGGGAGAGAGAGTGATGGATGATGGATGTGAGGTGAGTGATGGGTGAGGTGAGAGATTGGTTAACTTTGGGATTTGCTTGACTTGTGGAGAAAGAAAGCATGGGTTACTTTTGTACTTGACATGATGTGATGTGATTGATTGATGGGACATGTTGTAAAGCTTCTCTTGGGATTGCAAACGGCGGCGTTTCTTTGAAATAAACGTCGGTGCACATCTTCCTGCCACGGTATCGAATCGGTACATAAGATGTAGCGTTGGAACCGCGGCGATGGTGCGGTCGCAATGGTACAAGTCTTAAATCGAGCCGATTCTGATATATGGGACACGACTCAGGATCACGCGCAACTGCTGTCTAAACGTCGCAGGTCACCGGAATTGACTAGAAGGACTGCGGAAGCCTATGGAACAATATGGGCTAGGATGCGAGTCTTACACTGTGCACAAGAAAGTGAAGTCGGTCAACAAGGTGTTAACTGACTACAATTAAAAAATGGCAGTGTCGTTCTCTGTTTGAAATAGGGACTTGCAGTCCATTATTGTGGGCCACCATCATAATTCAAAGGTCAGATCCGGACCATCCATCAGAGTTTTACAGGTTCACTAACCATGACTTAGGTGGAAATTTTCTAAGAAGTAGCATGTATCGGATTTCGACCGTTGAACATAAGACGGACGACAGAACAGAAAACCATATGGACCACACACAATCTAACCCAAAACCAGTCAATCCCAACTGGTTTTTCGACCTGAATCTAATGGATGGAGTGGATTTCCTGGAAAAACCCGTTCATGGGCCCCACTAATCACGGAAACCCTACGCACTGATGTGCGTCCGGAGAGACCAAGACGATCTAGGCCATTCTACGTCCGTGGTTAGGATCGAACCATCGATCCTGGCTATCCAAATCACTTCCCCAGGATGACCGATCACTCCCAAGAAGCCTATCCGGATCAGATTTTGAAATGGACTGTTAGTTTGTGGTTTCTGCGGGTTGCAACACAAGGAAGTTTCCAGATTTACTATTGCATAAAAGCTACACACTGGCTCTTTATACGGAAGTTCCTTGCAACTGCCCTCTGTACCGTCTTCCCTACCTATAAAAGAGGTTAGAGAGAACGTGAGAAAGGCTTCCAAGGAATTCAATTTGTAGGCTGGACGTGGAGCAAATTTCTTAATAGAGGTTTTTCCTTCCTTTTGTTTTATGTTTTTTAGCCTAGTCATGTTTAGGTTAGGCTAAACCTCTTAGCTAGGGCTAAGAGGTGAAGTTTGTAGCATAACGGGAGACTTTTTGCTTATGCCTTTTGTTTAAACTGAACTGATGTTGATTTTAGTTTAATTAAGGGAATGTTTTTATTTTTTAATGATCTGTTGTGACTAAAATCACAATGGGTTTGTGATAGCTTTGAGCATATTCCTTTCCTTTTTATGTTTATGACGTCAGGAAGCCTTGCTGTTCACTATCGTCTCCTGGGCATGGTTGGATGACGGTATCCTTCCTAACCTTCATACATTGCCGATTGGTTGGTAATTAGTTTAACTATGTTGTTTACTTTGTCTCTTGGGCATGGTTTGGTGATGGAATCCATTCTAATTCATATACTTTTCATCTCTTAAAAACTATATCAAAGGAAGTTCAGTCATGATTTCCATGGTTACACACTTCAAATGGATGAAGATAGGACTCTAAGTCCAGTTGAGTTCTTTAAGTAGGCATAAGATGTCCCTGATTTCTACAAGTGGATCCTCTGAATCCCTAGTTTCCTACCTCTGATTTCTCTAAGTTTTAGATAATTATTTCACCATTATTCTCTCAATTTCATTCGGTTTAGATTTCATCTTAGTTTAGTTCTAGTTCTATTTAATTTCAGATTATGTACAGGTTCAAATCCCTTGGGATTCGACCTTGGTCTCACCGAGTTTATTACTACATCACAACCCTATACTTGGGGAGTGAACATCGATCGGATCCTTCACTCCTGCCTTCCAGATCTGAGATTCTTTCCAACTCACCTGACAGTGAGGGCAATCGGGTAAGTTACCCCAGAGACAAGGCTTATGTGATTTTGGATGTCCCTCATGGGGGACAATCCATCAAGTAAATCTTCAGGCCAGACTTCTTTAAATTCGTTTAGGAAAGGCCCCAAACGAATGTCTAAAGGTTTCGATTCCTCACCCTTTTACCACCACGATGTATACCTCGCTGGCTTTCTTGGATTCCTCCACGAAACCTTAAATGGTCAAGAGGGAGCTCCCCTCCACTTTAAAAGCTTCAGGGTGTTTCTCTGGTACCATAGGGGCAAGGATTATCTTTCGATCGTCCTTAACAAAGATGTAAACATTGTCTTATCCTCAGTGGGTCACATCACGGTCTGACTGTCATGGTCGACCGAGTAATAAATGGCATGCTTCCATGTATAACACGTCACAAAGTATCTGATTTTTGTAAGTTTTACCAATTAAAAATGAGACAGTGCATTATTTAGTTACCTTAGTCTCATTCACCCTTTTAATCTAGCCAATTGAGTAAGGGGAATGATGTTTATCACTTTCGAGACAATGTTCTCGCTACTACCACTGTTTATGATAACATCATAGATCTTTCCGTTGACAGTGCACCGCGTACAAAATAAATTGTGTCACTATTGATATAATTCCTTGCATGAGGTATACAGTAATCGCCTTACAACTAGAAATTAGGTGTCGTGCCCCAAACTCGGAAACTGGTCTCACAGAATTTTTAATCACCGAATCTGGTGCTGACAGCCTCTGTAGTACCCCATTCTCGGTTTCCAGTACTCATTCGCCAGATTCCGATCCTGGGATCTTACAAGGAGGATTTTTTATGTGAACTTTTTTTTGTAAAGGAGCATAACCACAAGCATAACTAAGTCACAAACAGCAACATCAACACCACATATCCACTAATATAAATATTTGAGTATAATACTGAAAGGGAAATACATAAACAACAAAATCTCCAAAGTGATCTGCCACAAGCTCCTGCCTCAATGCTGCTGCGACCTAGCGTCACCTGCATGCAATGGTCGTGCATAATCTTATATAAATCTTAGTGGGTGGTGTAAGTGTGTGCGCTAGATAAGTGCTAAGCACACAAATATCAGAGTAAGAGAAAACACTGGCAAATCCATAAGTCATACAATATCAGAATATGCAATGTAGATCGGCTATGCAAATGCGGAGTCATAGAGAGCCAAATATCAAATGTTGAGGATACAATGCAATATACAATTCCTGACGAACCACGATTACCATCAGCCTTATCTAGGCCAAAATGCAGAAACATAGTAACCCAAATGCCATATACCGCTGATGTAATACAATATGTAGATCCTGACGAGTCCATAATACCATCAACCTTATTTCGGATATGCAATATAGAAGCATAGTAAACCAAATGTTATGTGCTGAGGATGCAATGCAATGTGTGGTGCAAATGAAATGACTAAGCTAGAGCGTAAAGTCGGGATGATAGTATGTAGTATCGCAAGGTGTGGGGTCCATCACAAGGGGCTTCTATCTAAATTGGTCCATACCTGATTTTGATAACTGGACCCAATGTGGTAAACTCATACTCGACGGAAATCATGGCTATTGCGAGGGTACACATAACAAATTAGTTACGTACCACCAGCCCGAGTGGATAATGAAGGAATGAGTGAATGAGTAAAATGCTGAGTATGCAACTCCTACTTAGTAAGTCCACATATTAGTACCGAACTTCTCTGGGATTACTACTAGGGTCTAGTACACTCTACGCCACCTACCGCCCCATCAAGTGCATAACTGGCTAAGTGGAAGAGACATCACTATCTGCCTACCAATATCGGCCTAACTCATCGATAGCGGACCCATTTATGAGATGGTCAAACTCAGCTAACATTACCTACTCCCTCAGGCAGGTAAAGCCATACCTCCTTCCAACTGACCATGACACAGTGGGAGACGCGGCCTACTGGTATACAACCCTTATGTGCTCATGTATTTCTACTCGGTCTAGACGTTGGAGCGTCCCTGGTACCAAGGGGTTTAGGGACTTTCACTCACAGACATATTAGATACCCATATGCTAAAACCAAACATTTTTGATATCCCAACTATCCATCCACAATATACTTGTGGAGGCCATGGCCATGATGTCATTAGGATGTACAGTAATCATACCACAAAAATGCGAGATGCATGAGTCATATTATCCAATCATGCATCAAACCTGCGCGTACTACATGCTCATGTGGGGCCACTCCATCTCACAAGGAGTCCCATAATAAATCAGGCCAATGATACATGCTATGATCAATCACTCGTCATAACAAGCATACATATGATGCGTATGGGCATGTATCATGATGTAATAAAGTACATAGGCATGATTATTTGATAAGGCAGACAACAATAATCCACAACTGACCTTCACTGACATGTCACATACCAAGAGTATAAACTAAACAACATGCTCCTTCTACAACTATAGGAGTCCAAGCGGCATGTCCCACGTTATACTAACATTAGCCTTCCAAGGTACTGATATATCATATATCTCAAGACGGGGTCCACTAGAAGGATGACGGATCTTGCCCATACATCAAGATAGGCTCTATATGGTGGATATACCAAACATGATACCACATATTCTTCCATCTATGCCAATGGGTGATGATGTACTCATCCTACAAACAATGGATGGCTTAGATGACATACTAACGTCAAGGATGGGCCTCACACTCATCCCAAAAGGGGTAACTGGACGGTTGGATGATGCAAACATAATATCGAAGTCCTAGCAATCGGTTTTGAGAGTAGAACACATCTGACAAGGCGAGTCAAGCAGGTGTATAAGAGGATGAATCTAAGTACAACAAGTGGGTTTCTTCACCCTCTCTATTATGTAATAATATGGGCTTTCCTATGGGGCCCAATACATACACAAGGTGGGCTTTGGCGGGGTCCATACCTCTAGGACTGTG
Organism: Magnolia sinica; assembly: GCF_029962835.1. Taxonomy (NCBI): domain Eukaryota; kingdom Viridiplantae; phylum Streptophyta; class Magnoliopsida; order Magnoliales; family Magnoliaceae; genus Magnolia; species Magnolia sinica. The sequence goes on from NC_080591.1 coordinate 68,860,758, forward strand.
TCCTTCCAAATGGGTTGGCCAGTCCGTTCAACATCTAAGTGAGCCTTGGGTAGAGACACTAAACTTTGGGTAGTCACATGTGTCTAGGTGGGCCACATCTCCTATGGAAGGCCCAGTATGAATACAAGGTGGGCTCCAAGGTTTGGATAATCTTATAAGGTATGGTGGAAAGCACCATCATCAAATGGGGGCCCAACGGATTGAGATAGCCCAATCAAGGGAAAGATGGGTATCACTAGCATCAATGGGGGCCCAAGGGTTTAGGTTAGCCCAGTAGGGTGAGATGGGTATCATCAATGGGGGTCTAATGGATTGGGATAGCCTAATAACGGAAGGTGGGTAACATAATCATCAGTGGGGGCCCAATGGTTTGGGATAAGCCCAATAAGAGGAGATAAGAATGGGCCTAACAATGGGCCTTCGGGAGATTACAACGTGGACATTTAACCATCATTGCTCCTAAGGTAATGGGCTTAACAACGGGCCCTAGGGAGGATTTTAACGGTAGGCATTTAACCACTATTGTCTCCTAGTGTGTGGTCCACTTGGGATTTGAATTTAACTCTCTATGGGGCCTACGACCCTTATACAAATCAAGGAAATGGATGGACATCGTGTATGCAACACATACATCATGATGGGCCTGACAAGGCAATATAGCCCATAAGTCAGGGTGGGCCTCTCAAGGCAATGGGGCCCATGGCCTTAGAGAAATGGATGAGCGGTGTGAATATAACACATACATCATGGCAGAATCACTCATCACAATTGGGCCTCATATAAGGGCCTCGTATACATCACATCGGGCCTCATACAATGGCCATATCACTACAAGAAATCCTACCTTTAGCGATGAAAATTTTCATCGTTAAAAGCTAAATTTTCGTAGCTAAAAAGTTTTAGCAATGAAAATTTTCGTCGCTAAAAGACCGAAGCAAATGGTTTTTAGCGACAAAAAATTTTAATCGTCGCCAAAGGGAAGCTTTTTAGCGACGAAAATTTTCATCACAAAAAAACTTTAGCAACAAATTATTTCGTTGCTAACAAATAAATTTTACACTTTTAACGACGAAAATTTTTGTTGCTAAAAGTAATTTGTAAAAATTTTAGCTATGAAAATTTTGAAATAACTTTTAGCTACGAAAATTTTCGTTGCTAAAAAAAAATTGTAAAACTTTTAGCTACGAAAATTTTCGTCGCTAAAAAAAATTTACAAAACTTTTAGCTACGAAAAGTTTCGTCACTAAAAATATTTTCCAAAACTTTTAATTTCGAAAATTTTCGTCATTAAAAAATTTTGCATAACTTAGAGTTATGAAAAGTTTCACCGTAAAAAAAATATTTGCATAACTTTTAATTACGAAAATTTTTGTCGCTAAAAAATATTTGTGAAATTTTAGCTACAGAAATTTTTATTGCTAAAAAATATTTCCAAAACTTTTATCTATGAAAATTTTCATCGCTAAAAATATTTTCCAAAACTTTCAGCTACGAAAATTTTCGTCGCTAAAAAATTTTGCATAACTTTTAGCTACGAAAATTTTTGTCACTAAAAATATTTTGCAAAACTTTTAGCTACGAAAATTTTTGTTGCTAAAAGTCTCTTTTTAAAAAAAAAATTCTTGCACAAAATTCCTGATATCCACCTATTACAATATATTTCATCATATTCATCTTGATATACAACTGTTATATAATATATTTCATCATATTCACATTCACATCCATCTAAACCCAAACTAGTAAATCCATCCAAACATAAAATACATTTATCCAAACACAAACAATCTTATCCACATCACATTCATTCATGCATAAATACATATAAGCTTTAACATCATAAACAAAAATACCCTAAACCTAAAACCTAAAACCTAAACTTAAACCTAAACTATAACCTACAAGTTTAGGTTTAGGAAATCGGGTTCGGGTTCGGAATCGGGTTTAGGTTTGGGTTTTCAAGTTTAGGTTTAGGTTTAGGTTATAGGTTTTAAGATTTGAGAATAGGTTTAGGTTACAGGTTTTGAGATTTGAGAATAGGTTTAGGTTAAGGTTATAAGTTTAGGTTTAGGAAATCGGGTTCGGGTTCGGGATCGGGTTTAGGTTTGGGTTTTCAAGTTTAGGTTTAGGTTTAGGTTAAGGAGTTGATATTAGGATTAGGTGTAGGTTTAAGTTTAGGGATTTGAGAATATGTTAAGGTTTAGGTTTAGGAAATTGTGTTCAGGTTATAGGTTTAGGTTTAGGTTAGGTTATAGGTTAATGTTTAGGAAATTGAGTTTAGGTTATAGGTTTAGGTTATAAGTTAAGGTTATAGGTTAAGGTTTAGGTTATAGGTTAAGTTTTAAGTCTAGGTTTAGGTTATAGGTTTTGAGATTTGAGAATAGGTTTAGGTTAAGGTTATAAGTTTAGGTTTAAAAAATCGGGTTCGGGTTCGAGTTCGGGTTTAGGTTTGGGTTTTCAAGTTTAGGTTAAGGTTTAGGTTAGGGAGTTAAGATTAGGATTAGGTGTAGGCTTAGGTTTAGGGATTTGAGAATACGTTAAGGTTTAGGTTTAGGAAATTGGATTCGGGTTATAGGTTTAGGTTTAGGTTAGGTTATAGGTTAAGGTTTAGGAAATTGAGTTTATGTTATAGGTTTAGGTTATAAGTTAAGGTTATAGGTTAAGGTTTAGGTTATAGGTTAAGTTTTAGGTTTAGGTTTAGGTTATAAGTTTAGGTTTAGGAAATTGGGTTCGGGTTCGGGATCGGGTTTAAGTTTGGGTTTTCAAGTTTAGGTTTAAGTTTATGTTAGGGAGTTGAGATTAGGATTAGGTGTAGGTTTAGGTTTAGGGATTTGAAAATACGTTAAGGTTTAGGTTTTAGGAAATCGGGTTCGGGTTATAGGTTTAGTTTTGGGTTAGGTTATAGGTTAAGGTTTAAGAAATTGAGTTTAGGTTATAAGTTAAGGTTACAGGTTAAGGTTTAGGTTATAGGTTAAGTTTAAGGTTTAGGTTTAGGTTATAGGTTTTTGGATTTGAGAATAGGTGTAGGTTAAGGTTATAAGTTTAGGTTTAGGAAATTGGGTCGGGTTCGGGATCGGGTTTAGGTTTGGGTTTTCAAGTTTAGGTTTAGGTTTAGGTTTAGGTTAGGGAGTTGAGATTAGGATTAGGTGTAGGTTTAGGTTTAGGGATTTGAGAATATGTTAAGGTTTAGGTTTAGGAAATTGGGTTCGAGTTATAGGTTTAGGTTTAGGTTAGGTTATATGTTAAGGTTTAGGAAATTATGTTTAGGTTATAGGTTAAGGTTTAGGTTATAGGTTAAGTTTTAGGTTTAGGTTAAGGTTATAGGTTTAGGTTTAGGTTAAGGTTTAGGGAATTGAGTTTAGGCTATAGGTTCAGGTTATAGGTTATAGGTTTAGGTTAAGGTTTAGCTTTAAGTTATAGGTTTTGGGTTTTGAGAATAGGTTTAGGAGTATAGGTTTAGGTTAGGGTGTAGGTTAAGGTTTAGGGAATTGAGTTTAGGTTATAGGTTTCGGTTATTGGTTATACGTGATAGGTTTTTAGTTAAGGTTTAGGTTATAGTTATAGGTTTTGGGATTTGAGAATAGGTTTAGGTTATAACTATAGGTTTAATTTGGATTATAGGTTAAGGTATAGGGAATTGAGTTTAGGTTATAGGTTATAAGTTTAGGTTAAGGTTTAAGTTATAGGTTTTGGGATTTGAGAATAGGTTAAGATTATAAGTATAGGTTTAGGTTAGGTTGTAGGTTAGAGTTTAGGGAATTGAGTTTAGGTTATAGGTTTAGGTTATAGGTTATAGGCTTAGGTTAAGGTTTAGGTTGTAGTTATAAGTTTTGGGATTTGAGAATAGGTTTAGGTTATAGGTTAAGGGTATGATCCCTGCAATTACAGATATAAACACAGCCTGTCCAAAAGGCTAGGCCACTCCAATGCTATCCATAGGAAATGGACAGCTTCATCATGGTCATAACAGCGGTTCCCACCTTCCAGGGACCCCTGCTCAACATCCGGATAGCTCCGACGCACATCCGGGTCTGCTCCATCAATTTCGAGCAAATACAAATATAAACACGGCCTGTCCAAATGGGCAGGCCACTCTGATGTTGTCCATAAGAAATGAATAGCCTCATCATGGTCATAACAACAGTTCCCACCTTCCAAGGACCCCCGCTCAACATCTGGATGGCTCTGACGCACATCCGGGTCTGCTCATTTAAATAAAATAGATTATCAAGATCATTTAAATAAAATCACGTCCAATCAACAATCTGACTTGGAGGATTCTGTTAGCATTGTTAACGGCACCTCGAACCTTGTTTAAATCCAGGTTGCAATCTGTGGCCACTGATGTTATTTGTCTTCCTATGAAGTTGGCGACGATTTCTGCATCAAACCCGGTGAAAGCAGCCCTAATGATAAAGAACATTTCTTTCCATGAATTCATTATCTCTCTCTCTCTTTTAATTTTTTAACTTCCCATTACAATAATAATTACCTGAAATCATGGCGTTTCCTCAAGATAGAAGTCCAATCCATCCCAACTTGTGCACCTATTAGGACAAGCAATTCAAACAACATACTTAGGTTATAAATATAGGTTATAGGTTTAGGTTAAGGTATGGTTCAACTAAGCCTATTTTTGTTTGGGAGAAGTTTGGAATCAGGACAAACAAAGTCACTAGGCAGAATTCAAAGTGGATCACAGATTATTAATTTTTTGCCTTGAGAACGATGGATCACAGAGCTGATAAGCATTGAATCAAAAAAAAAATCACCTCAATTATTAACTCTTTTGGATCTATTTCCCGGGCTCTTAATGCTTGATTCCTGCCAATCATGAACTTCCCAAGCCAGCTACTAAGATTTTTTTAGTAATGAATGCTCTTCTGAACTAGATTTTATAAGCTCTGATCTTAGAAGAACCTAAAAACAGATAAAGAAAAACATTTTTTTAAAAGTAAAATGTGTATGGTGACAATGACAACCAGGGGCAGCAAAAAAGTTTTGCAAAGGCACCTTGTAATTCTCATAAGTAGCTTTGACAATCTGCTTATTCAACAATCTTGAATTAAATTTCTCCAAGAACTTCAAGTACAACTCATGAAAATTTGGCTCAATGCTTGCTCTATCAAATATAATGTCCCAGTAAAGTAAAAATCAGCTGATGAAACTAAAGGTTTGAAGCTGAAATATTATTAATCATAAAAAAAAATCATCTGATGAAACTAAAGGATAGTACTGATCTTTCAGGATATCAGTAAATTCTTTTGATTTCGCATCCGTATTTGAAGCTGAAATATTATTAATCATAAAAAAAAAATCTTGTCTTGTATCTCTGATGAAGGTTCCTTCATGAAATAAACAACAAACTCAAAATTTTTCAAAATACAATCGAGATAATACATGAATAGTAAAATAGCATAGAGTAAGCACAAAACCATAGAGACGCGACTTTTGTCAGCTCAACCCAAACCCGACTGGCCCAAGCTAATTGGCTGAGGTCAGGCTGAGTTCGCATAAGATTTTTGTAAACCGATATATCCTGACTCCAATCTAGAAAGGCCATCCACAGTGAGGACCTTCGTATCAATGGTCTAAATCAAGTTTCATTAACCACATCCAGAAATTCAGGTTGGGGAATATGAAAATCAATCGGGCTTTTGCTGATATGGTCGGGTAAGGTTTGGGTTAACAGCTGAATCGTTCAGGCCAGGTTCAGGTAGACCCAAACAGAGTTGTAGCCTTGCAAAATACAAAGAAGTACTTGGGTGAGATACCTCTATTGGAGTATCCCTTCTCCCAGCAGCAACAATTAGTGTTTCAATATTCAAAGCAACTCCAAAACCTATGATGTATGAGTGCTACGTAGGCATACCTACAATAAGTAGCACTCTAACCGAAATTAGGAGCAGAATAGGCATTCAAATAAATTAAAGGAGAAAAGAAGAATGAAAACAGGAGATGACCATTCATAACTATAAGACAACTTCAGTCATTAAAAATTGCACGACAGTACCTTGAGATGTTATTCCACGAGATTTTCAAATCACTCTCCTTTTATGCTTCTCCACCTATCACCCACATCTCGCAAACTTCTTCCACTATTTGCATGCATTTCCTGGGTCATATGTATTAGTATATCGCTGATACATATAATGAAATAAACCAGGGAAAAGGTCTTCACACCATTAGTTTTATGGATCACTAAAATTATGCATTATTTAAGGACATGGGAAGGCTTTTAAACTAAATGTAAGGGCATTTATGTAATTTGGAGGTGCATCGGTGTTGTCCCCCAAATCTTTTATTGGTATCATGCAAGAAACTTGCTAGAAATAACAACCTATCAACCAAAACAGTGTAGAATAATTGAAAATCTAAATAACAAAATCAATGGATATTCATCAAATAACTTGAAACACCGAAAACTCCATATCTTTCAGCACAAAAATCACTGAAAACAAGTATCCATCACACTAAATTCCCATAGATTTTCATCAAATAATCAAGAACATTTCAAAAACAAATAAAAGTAATCACATGAGATTTCCTTATATACAACAGAAAATATGTACAAGTACTTTGTCTTTAAGTAGTCGAAATTCAAAAGAACATCAAAATCACTCAATGTGCAACAAATAATTAAAAACAATGAAGAAAAACCAATAAATTTCATTGGGTTTTTGTCCAAAAACCTCTTGAAAACAAGTACACATCATCCTAATCTATCATTGATTCTCACTGCATAATCACACAAACTACAAAAACAGACAAAAGGAGAAGTATTCACATTAGATGTCCTTTTAATAACAGAAAACCCATATAGAACTCCCATGTCTTCAAGTAATCAAAATCTGAAAAACATTAAAATCAATCAACATGCATCAAATAACTAGAAAAAGCCCCTAATTACCTTAGTTCAAAAACTGCCAAATGCAAAAGTACCCACATGAGATTCCCTTACATGTAACATAAATGATGTGTACAACACTCCATTAATTATGCCAAGTCCAAATAACACTAAAATCAATCAACTAGCATCAAATAACATGAAAGTGCCCCAATTCCATTGGTTTCAGTCCATGAACACCCAAAAGCAACTACTAATAATCAAAAACTCCCATTGATTCACATCAAGTAATCCCACAAATTTTAAGAATTGATAAATGCAAAAGTAGCCACATGAGATTCCATCATCTAAACCACAAAAAATTATAATAAATCTGCATAACACTTCATTTTTCAACCAATATGCATCAAACTGCTCAAGAACATCCCAAATTTCACTGGTTTTTCATCCTAAAACAATTGAAAACAGCCCACACATTATCCTAAAGTCACATTGATTTTCACCAAATCAAAGAAAGTTCAAAAGGAGAGATACCCATATGAGATTTCCTTCTTGACAATAGAAAAATTATTACGGTAAAATCCAAATGGATTCACATCAAATGATTACACAGACTTGAAGAACTGATAAATGCAAAAGCACTCAAATGAGGTTCTGTTACATATAATAGAAAAAACCCACATAATACTCCTTTTTTAAACTAATCCAAATCATATGAACATCAAAATTGAAAAATATGCATAAATTGCTTCAAAACATCCCAAATTTCACTGATTTTCCAAAAAAAAAAAAAAAAAACAAAACAAAAAAACAACTACACATCTAATAAATCAAATTGATTTTCACCAAAAAAAAATCAAAGAAACTTCAAAAATAGAGATACCCATGTGAGATTCCCTTCTGCAAACAGAAAACTAATTGCAACAAAATCCAAATAGATTCACACGTGAGATTTCCTTCTATACAACATAAAACTAATCTAGAATAGAATCTAAACAGATGTAAAAGAAATATTCAAAAAGCTTATACCTCATGAACAAAGAAAATTCAGGATTTTTTCTCTTCCTAACATTTCAAGAACACAAAAAGATAAATGATTTTTCAGAAAGAAGGGTTCACGGGCAATTCATTTAAGAGCATGCACCATTAGTTTTTAAAAAGAGAAAGAGGAAAGATAATTGTTAGGGGATATTTTGGTTCTTTTTCCAAAAGTTCATTTCATGTTCAGTTATTCAAAATAATACAGGGTGCAAGTTTCAATAGAGATGAATCAAAATGAATCCAAGGAAAGGCAAAATGAATGGAAAGGAATCAATATGAAGAACATACCACTTAAAGAGTCATCATCCAAGATCATATCCAAGGTATAATCATAATAGGGAACTTGTCCTTGTAGTCCACATAAATTGAAGTCGTCTCGTATATAATCCTCATCGACTTCACAAAGGAGCTCATTTCCTCTCAAGCCACAGAACCAAGAGATCCATGATGAATCATCTCCCTCAGAACAGCTAAGTTTTGTCTCTTCGTTGCCTGTCTCTGAGAGGTGTTTGGGTAATGGAAAAACTATTCTTGGATATCCACTTTTTGTGTTTGGGAAAAAAGCACTCTTGAAATCTAGCAAACTTGCAAACATCTTGATATCTCCACGTGCATTTCATGTTTGTGTCTATTATCTGTATATCTATCCATATTGCTATTAGAAGTCAAAACAATTTTGCTAAATTTTCATTTTTATAAATAATTTACTTTTTAAAAAATTTTAATTGACTAAAATGCCCCTTGAATCTATAGCATTTTATGCTATGAGCCCAAAAAATGAAGATCCAAATCTTAGGTGGGCCATATCATCGGAAACAGTGGTGATTCAACATCCTACCATGAATACACTTCCTACGGCCCACTATAATGTTTCTGTAATTTTTATTTGCCATCCAACATGTTGATAAGGTCAAACAAACCTCCATGGATGGTAAAATAAATAAATAACAAAAAAAATAAAAAAAACAAAAACTCAGCTTGATCTAAAACTTTTGAGGCTGATTAATGGCCAATCATCACCTTTTCCCATGTTATTGTCCACCTGAGAATTGGATTTGCTTAAGTTAAAATGATCTGGAAAAGCAGATAAAACAAATACATCAAGGTGGCCCCACGGCAAGGGCCGCACCTAATCTTGTTTAACAATCTGGAAAAACTGATGTACAAAATCACAACATATAAAAATGTGAATGCCAGAAAATGGTTAGGCAAGATCTTTCAATCTAGGAGTGTTTTCAAATATCACAGATGGATACAAGCTTCTAGATTAAACATATAACATTTGAAGAAAAAAAATCACATGACTCACCTTAGAAGGGCGATCGACTGGTGATGAAGCTGGCGCTCAAAAGAGGGAAGGGAGATGAAGAAAATGGCAGTCGAAAGAGGGAAAATGAAATTTCCTCTTTTGAAATGGGATAAAAGATCAAATCCGAAAAATGTGAGTTTTCTATATTTTATAAAATAAACTGTCTTCATAGCCATACAATATAGGGACCATTTAGTGGATGGTTAAGATAATATTACATAAGATAATTATAATTATAAACCATCTACAATAAGACCCATTATTTGGATGGTCTGGATAGCCATATATCAAACCTACATTTTCTATGAATGAGTCACCACTATTTAACAAAAAATGAAAAACTAACAGGTTTTCATATACAAATGAAAATGGTAGCTTAGCTTTGGATCTGGCAGGGCTCTACGGGCCCCACCATAATGTTTGTGTTTAATCCACACCGTAGATCCATTTGTAAACAATATTTTCAGGTCGATACCAAAAAATCAACTTGAAATAATTCTCTAACGAACAACACCACAGGAAAACAGTAGCGATTAAACGTCCACCCTTAAAAACATATCTTTTAGCTACGGATTTTATCCATAGGTAATTCCAGCTAAATCCGTAGCCAAAGCTGCTACACAACCTGTCATGCCCCGAACTCAGAAACCGGGCTCACAAAATTCCCGATCGCCGAATCCGGCACCAACAGCCTCCGTAGAACCCCATTCTCGGCTCCCGGCACCCATTCACCAGGTTCCGATCCTGGGATACTACAAGGAGGATTTATACAACCAACGGTTGTGCCCTATTTTTTAGTAATGAACTGCAAGCCTCCATACAAAGAAGTGATTGTAAATTAAAATTTGTTCACAAATGACTGGCCCATCTCTAATATCTTTTGGTTAAGACTTACAAATATGTTAGACTCTCCAGCTTTAGGAATACAAATGGAATGGAACCATTCGATCTTTGCCATGCACAATTCAAACAACTCCAGCTGTCCAAGCTCAACCGAAATGCTATTAACCATTCATTGTTGTTCAATTGCCTATAGAAGGAAACTATTAGAAATAATTTACACACAAATATCCCCAAAATGGAAATTTTATTTTAAAGTAAGAACCCTCACAGATAGCTTAGCTTGGACATGTTCCCCAATTCAAGTGGAATTGGCCCAGTGAGCTTGTTACTATGTAGGTACCTGAGAAGAATAAATAGGAAACACCATGACCAATCAGCAAGAAAATCCCTGTTGCATGAATACTCAACAATTCCAAAGCCTAACTCTCCCTAACGAAATCAAAAACGATTTCTAGAAACTCAACAATTCCAGCAAAAATAGACAAAATGCAAGAAAAAAAGGCACAAGATTGACTTTTCTGAAACTTTTTCCCATCAAACACATCAATACCCACTTTAAAAACACCGCTATGAAGGATATCATTGATGGCTTAAGCTGGAAGAATGCCATCAATGATATACACACACACACACACACACACACACACACACACACACACACACACACACACACACAATATTTTAAAAAATATAAAAATCTATGTATATTGTAATTAAAATCAATGGTTTTTGATGCCACAAGTTGTCTATTGTAATTAAATTCAATGGTTCGTGGCCACTTAAAAATGATAATTAAATAAAATGAGTTCAGCTCATTTTTAATTGGCACACAAACGGGCTCCTAAGACTCCAATTTCTCAATTATTGGATAACACCGAATTCCTTATTGTGCTAAAATTTTGTATATATAGGCCTAATAGTTTGTTGATCTAGACCATTGGACTTATTCCCCATCATGGATGGATCATACCCAATTTCTCAACTAGTTGATTTGAGCATTTTGGATGATCTAATCTTTGATGTGGACTTTCCATTCATTCCATACAATAATGGGCAATGCTCTTGAAAAAATCACAATGATTGGATCATGCGAAGAAATGTCAAATATATCAGGAAATGATTAATAAAATAGCTAGTAGAAATTTACAAGTTAAATTAACTAAGTGGAAAAAAATAATAATTATTGATTTTCGTAGCTATATGTGGATACTTCAAAACCATTTTCATTTATATGATTGAAATAAGAAAATACCAATATAGCCTCTCTTTTTTTAAGTTTAAAAATAAATAAATAAAACAACATTACCCACGAAGATCCCAATCTCCTCATATCGTTTGAGATAGGAGTTTTGGGTCGGCGCATGTGGGGATGCCGTTGACACGGTTGTAAGAGCACATGACGCTACTAACGTCTCCTTCCTTCACACACATCTCGAATGGACGAAGGAACGTTTCCACCATGTCTTGCTCAGTCACCTTCAGAAAAAATATTTAAAAGATACATTTATGAGGAAGATCCAGCACATTAATCAGGGTTACCACATCATGAACTTACCCAGGCCAAGTTAGCTCATCAGTGGGCCACATTGAATTATGGTCACACAAACATGGTTTTGGGACAACGCAACCATCAGCTTGATCTAAAACCGTTGTGTGCCCGTCCCAAGAAACAGTGTTGATGGAATATCCACCACTGCTTGCCCCAAGAAACAGTGTTGATGGAACATCCACCAAGATTCCAAATATCCTTTAACATCCTGAAAGATCTCACTTAAGATCTTTAGAGGATAATATCGGATCCCGACGATCTTGAGAACCACTCATCTTGCGGACATCCTAGATTACAACTAAGATATCAAGCGAGAGTCCTCCTGAAATTGTATTCTGGTTCTCCTATAAATATAGAGGTACCTCCCACTATCCAAGGTACGTTCACTGAGAAACCCTAAATAGTTGACTGATATCTCTTTTCTGGAGATCCTACCCTACTCTATAAGACCTCGATACTGACTTAGGCATTTGAGAGTCCCCTGTATTGGCCAGGGCCTCCTCTGTTCTTCTTTCTACTTGTGTAGGTCCAAGAAAGGTCTATACAAAGGGTCTGCTGGCAAACTGCATCAACACATTTCATGTACTCCCATCCAAACACAACTAGTAAGTCATTTATTCTCAATTCATTTACCTCCATTTTCATTTTCCATTTAACTTCATTTATAGGCTACTGTATGTGCCCTATACTTGATTCATAACCACGTATTTTTATCTTTTCAATTTTTTGATGCAAGTAGACTACTCGAACTTTTTCTCTGTGTGGAGCCATCAAGGAGCATAGAAGTAGGTATACTGTGTAATTGAGTCGTTGCAGGGCCATTACAATGGCATTGTAAAATCCATATCACACATGTTTGTTGGTTAATGTTATGATGTGAGATGAAAAATCTCGAGTAGGCTATAACACTAGGAAATGTACAATCACCTACCATTGCAACCAATTACATACATTTGGATGGGCCCCATGGTAAGGGCCATCACTACCCAATCCGAGTCCCAGATTAAGTTGATGTTTGTGTTTAATCCATGTTGTCCATTTATTTTTAAAGGTCATCTTATGACATGAGACAAAAAATGAGGCATGTACCAATTTGAAATGGACCACATTGCAAGAAATAGTGTTGAATGAGAGTCAACCATTTAAAACATTCTAGGGGCCATAAAAGTTTTGGATCAAGATGATTTTTGTTTTTCCCCTTCATCTAGGATGGACCCATTATAAGGGCCATCACTACCCATTTAAAGTTTTGTATGACCTAATAAACAGATTGGATGCCAAATAAACAATACAGTGGGCCTTATGAGGATTTTAATGATGGATATCTAATCACTATTGTTTTCATGTGGTGTGGTCCACCTGATATTTATATACCTCTCATTTTTGGGCCCCACCATGATGTATGTTTTATATCCACACCTTCCATCCATTTGGAGAGATCATTTTAGGGCAATATCCATAGTTAAATCCAGAGCTCCAGTGGACCCCAGCACAGAAAACAGTGGGGACTATGACACACACCATTAAAAACTTCTAAAGGCCACGAAAGTTTTAGATCAAGCTGATATTTGTGTTTTACCTTATTTCATGTCTTTTTTTTTAAAAACTTTTGAACAGGTTCGATTTCAAATAAAAATTATGGTGGGCCTTAGGATAGTTTCAATGGTGGGAATCACTCTCTCCAGTGTTTTCTGTGGTGAGGTCCACTACATGTTTTTATCTGCCTCATTCTTTAGGTTATGCCCTAAAATAATATCTCAAAATGGATGGACGGTGTGGATACAACACATACATCATAGTGAGCCCCACAGAAATTGGTGATGTCACTTCAGTAGCCAACTCGCTACTCAACCTGTATCTAATCTGTGTCCGACGTCCAACGTCCAGCAGAGAACCTTTGCTCTCTCTCACACCCTAATCCTCTCTCTCTCTCTCTCTCTCTCTCTCTCTCTCTCTCTCTCTCATCAGTAGCTAATCCGCGTTCCCCTCTCGTCTCTCTCTCTCACCCTAATCCTCTCCCTCTCTCTCTCTCTCAACCTGTCAATAGCTAATCTACGTCCCCCTCTCCTCTCTCTCGCCCTCTCTCTCTCTCTCTCTCTATGTCTCCCTAACCTTTCTTGTGTTTCTTTGATCCACGAACACCCTGCCCATGCACACCCTTGCTCTCTCTCTCTCTCTGAAGCTCAGTTGACAAGGATTTGTCAAACATGAGGTATCTCTCTCTCTCTTTCTCAATGCCGATTTAGGAATTTGGGGATTTAGTAATTTATAGATTATTGATTTGATGTGGACCCTCATTTTGGGATTTGGGGATTTTAGGGCTTACAGATTTAAATGTGGACCCCGAATTGGGGTTTTTCTGATTTTACAAATTAGGGATTTGAGGATTTTGGGGATATGAGGATCCAACCAGAATTAGGGATTTCTGATTTTACAAATTAGGGATGCCTGATTTCCACCATGTCTTTTGATGAATAATGCATTCGTCTTGATTTTAAAATTGTGAGGTTGCTGTTTTGTTTATGAGTTGCTTATACCGTGCTCTCTCTTAATGCTTGGATAATTTAGGAAGAGAATGAGGTTCACTTTCTACTGAAGAAGCTAAACTTTAGTGGTAATTTGAAAAAATGTTGTTAGACCAATTGAAAAGAACAATGAAAAAAAAATCTTGTCTGTCATTGACTTGGCCAAATTGAAAAGAGAAGCTACTGAATTCTCATACCATGGTAGACCAATTTATTCTTGGATTCTGTGTTATGATTCTTATACATTGGGTATTGATATTATCTTTATTGCTTTGTTTAAAACCATTTTTATTTTTATTTTTGGTTTGAAAGGATGGATTTTCCAAATGTAATCCATCTATACAAAATGGCATGCTTGTTTCTACTGCAAAGCCTTCCGCCTTCTGCCTTCAAACCCATACCTGCTGTCTTTTCTTTTTCTACATAAACTTTTCTTCCTAGCTTCATTTTAGAACTCATTTAACTTGTCAACATGTGGATGTAATGTGCTTTTATCTGAGAATGTGCTTAACTTGTAACTGGAGTTAATCTAAAATCAGCTCAAAATACTTTTCCCCAATTCATTTTCTACTCAACTGCAGTTCTTTTTTTTTCTTTTTTGTTTATACCCACATTTGTCTTCTTTTGTTATGGCTTACACTTAATGACAATGTTGTTGATCTCATAATATCTGCATTCACCATCATGATTTGCACGTTTGGGAAGCTCAGATCATGTACGCCTACCATTTTAGAAAGTCTTATCTTGTCACCTTTGTGGGCAGTTTTCTTTTTTCTTTTTAATCATGGTTACTTAATTTACATAAAATGGATCTGTTTTTAATTTTGGTGTATGGTCGAGTTAGTTCTATTCCAAGTCACTTGGGAATCTGGACTCTTGGAAAGGTCTTACTTTCATATCTTTTATACAATCACCCTTTTTCTGGAGACGTAAAAATCTGACCTGATCCATTTCTTTCATTGAATATGCCAACTGCACAACTTGTTCTCCCACTTACCATTGACTACCATTAACATAATATATGTACCTTACTCTGCCACACATTTGTACTTTTCATGTTAATACAGTCTATGTTGTAAGATTTTGAATTCCAATTAGAGTTTTAAGTTTTTTTTTTTTTTTTTTTTGGGGGAAGTCATTCTTATATCTATACTAGAGTTTTGGGGTAATTGATTCTTTTTCTGGTTTTCTACTGATCAATGCAGAGAGGTTTTAGCTGACTTGAAAGCAGCTGGGGCTACTTGGGTGCAGTTCGATGAGCCAAAGCTTGTGCTAGATTTGGACTTTCATCAACTGAAAGCATTTACAAATGCTTATTTACAGATGGAAGAGTCCTTATCTGGTCTGAAGGTTATTGTTGAGACCTACTTTTTTGATGTGTCGGTCGGACCATATAAGTCCGTTGGCATTTTATATCCAATATTATTAGTTCATCATGGTTTGCTTGATTTAGCCTTTCTTCACCATCTTTTTTGACCTGACCCAGTTCACTGGCCTGTTTGTAGGACTATCACTTCATTGAAGGGCATCTTGGCTATTGGGTTTAATCTGGTTCGTGGAGAGAAGACCCTTGAATTGAACAAGAGTTTGGGTTTTCCTTCCAGCAAGTATGTGTTTGCTAGAGTTGTTGACGGTCATAACATTTGGGCTAATGATCTCATAACATCTCTTAAGACGTTGAAAGCTCTTGAGAGCTAGGTTGGCAGAGGTATACACATTTCATGAGTTCTAGATTTGTTAGAGATAAGCTGTCTAAGATTTTGAAATCACTGAATATGTTGTTAACAAAATCAGTAAAATCATCTGTCACAATCTATGTTTACTTATTTTAGCATGGAAATGGTTTCTTAAGTTTGCTCCATCAAGTTGATGCCGTTTTTTCAGAATATTAGTTTTTATTTCTAATTTCTTTGGCCGTAGCCGCCTAATTCCTACATATTTTGGGTTTTGTTTTCATGCCTTTGTAACTGTGACTTTTCTAGTCTATCAAAATTGATACCTAAACTTTGCATGGTGCTCGTCAATTGCAAAAAAGCTTGTAGTTCCCATTTCCTGTTCCCTTCTGTACACATGTTAAGATCACAATGATCAGGTGGTTCTAACCATTGGATCAAACACCTATGAAAGGAACAGTAAGGACTATTTTTGAAATATATTTCAATCAACAATTTCGACCATCTATTTCATAAAGAGAATGATGTATTACCTTCCATTATAGGGAAGCACTTTGATCAGACCATTCTAACCTTCACATTCAGTGGTTGGAATTTGGATGGCTATAAACTTAAGTCCAAATTTTAAATTGATCAAGAGTTTGGGTTTTCTGATCTTTGGAACTGTCCCTTTTATGGTTCTTTTTAGAAGTAATAATTTTAATTTTGTATTATATTTGGTGATTTTTTTTTTTGGTATTTTTAACTGAATTTGGCAACTACATTACCCCCTGCTGTACTAGTTACCTACTTTCCATTGCAATAGAGCATGTTGTTAATTATGCATTAGTTCATTTGTCCACACCAAATATCATGAAATTTCATTATTATCAGTCCAAGTTGCTGTAATATTTCATTAAGTTTGGAATAACCAAACACATCCTAAACCATTTCTATAATTCTTCTTTTAAAAATAAAAACAAAGAGTTCTTCAAAAAATAAAAAGGAGAAGAAGTAAAGACACTAGTCAATGCAAAAGAACCAATTTAATTTTATTATCTTGTTACATAATAAAAGCATGTTGCTTCTGTTAGTGCTGGGATCTAGCCACTTCCAAATTACAAACTTTATGCTGACAATGCTCGCATCTTATAAGCTTTAAAGCCCACAATGCACCCACGCATGCCATCATCGCATGACATCTAAGATTTGTACTAGGTTAGCCATTCTTGTGTGGCAACCTGACTGAAGATCAAGGTGATCATCTCTGTATGAAAACTACTAAAACGTTCACGTGCAGCCCCAACAGATTAGTGAACTGGCATTATATTTGGTCGATCATATATGTAGTGGGCCCACCTGATTCAAGGCTTGGATGCCTTGCAGATAGTAATGGAATGGTTGACTTTACAAAACTCAGTTTTTAGTGGGGGATCCGTGCAGAGATGTGAAACTCTGGTTTAAAATAGCATCATGATACACAATGTTGGGGTCTATTGTGCTTTACTTTTCATGGCAGTTGTTTTTTGTATTTTCATTTAATGTTGGTTGATTTATTTAAAGATCTAGGCCTCAAGTTATAATATTTTTTTAGATGTGCTGTAAATTCTCAGTTATCTGTGCAGTTTTAATTTGATATCAAGGACCACATAATCTCAAAGTCAATGTGTGCATGTGGGGCCACATATATCCTGGCAAATAGCCTGATACCTGATAAGATGCTCAGGAAGACCATCAACCGTGTCTTACAACCAGTATTACTCTAGAAAATGCTGGAAGCTTATCAAATATTCACGGTTTTCATTTCACTGAGGCATGTCCCTGGAAGGTGGGAACTGCTGTTTATGTTTGGGTAAGATAAGATGCATGATTTTCCTTTTCAACAGTTAGTCATAGAGTGACAATACTTGTTTCAATTTTGTTAGATGGATGATGAATGTTTTTGTGAATGTAAATGAAAATAATTAACTCATAATTTATATATATATATATATATGTTATTAATGGAGGATACCTTGTTTAGGGGGACATGAAATTCTTGTAGCTTATGGTATGGTGCCCCAATATTGGTTGTATGTTACTAGTATGTAGTAGATAATACTAGGTTCAATAGTAGATAATACTAGAGAATACCTAAACCCGATCCAAACCCAAAACCGAACCTGATTCCCTAAACCTAGACTTAAGCCTATAGCTTAAACCTAAACTTATGACCTAAACCTAAACCTAAACCTATAACTTAAACCTAAACCTATGACCTATAACCTAAACCTAAACCTAAACCTAACCTAAACCTAAACCTAAACCTAAACCTATAACCTAAACCTAAACCTAAACCTAAACCTTTAACAGTAACCTAAACCCTAAACCTAAACCTTAATCTAAACCTGTTCCCGAACCCGAACTCGATTTCCTAAACCTAAACCTTAACCTATTCTCAATTCCTTAAAGTTGTAACCTATAACCTATAACCTAAACCAAAACCTATAACCTTAACCTAAACCTAAAACCTAAACCTAAACCTAAACCTAAAACCTAAATGTATTCTCAAATCCCTAAACCTATAACCTAAAACCTAAACTTATAACCTAAACCTATACTTATAACCTAAACCCAAACCCAAACCCAAACCTGAACCCGAATTCCTAAACCTAAACCTTAACCTATTCTCAATTCCCTAAAGCTATAACCTATAACCTAAACCTAAACCTATAACCTTAACCTAAACTTAAAACCTAAACCTAAACCTATAACCTTAACCTAAACCTAAAACCTAAACCTAAACCTAAACCAAAACCTATAACCTAAACCTAAACCTTAACCAAAACCTATAACCTAAACCTTAACCTATAACCGATAACCTATAACCTAAACTTATAACCTATAACATAAACCTAAACCTTTAACCTAAACCATAACCTAAACCTAAGCCTAAAACCTAAATGTATTCTCAAATCCCTAAACTAAAACCTCAACCTAATCCTAATCTAAACTCCTTAGCCTAAACCTAAACTTGAAAACCCACACCTAAACCCAATCCCTAACCCGAACCCGATTTCCTAAACCCTAAACCTTAAACCTTAACCTTAACCAAAACCTATAACCTAAACCTAAACTTAAACCTTAACCAAAACCTATAACCTAAACCTTAACCTATAACCTATAACCTATAACCGAAACTTATAACCTATAACCTAACCTTAACTTAAACCTATAACCTAAAACTAAACCTAAACCTATAACCAAAAACCTAAATATATTCTCAAATCCCTAACCTAAACCTACACCTAATCCTAATCTCAACTCCCTAACCTAAACTTAAACCTAACCTTGAAAACCCAAACCTAAACCCTATCCTGAACCTGAACCCGATTTCTTAAACCTAAATCTTAACCTATTCTCAATTCCCTAAAGCTATAACCTAAAATTAAACTTAAACCTAAACCTAAACCTAAACCAATAACCTTAAGCGAAACCTAAAACTAAACCTAAACCTAAAACCTAAATGTATTCTCAAATCCCTAAACCTAAACCTTAACCTATTCTCAATTCCCTAAACCTTAACCTATAACCTAACTTAAACCTAAACCTATATCCTACACTTATAACCTAAAACCTAAATGTATTCTCAAATCCCTAAACCTAAACCTACACCTAATCCTAATCTCAACTCCCTAACCTAAACCTAAACCTAAACTTGAAAACCCAAACCTAAACCCTATCCCGAACCCGAACCCGATTTCCTAAACCTAAACCTTAACCTATTCTCAATTCCCTAAAGCTATAACCTATAACCTAAACTTAAACCTAAACCGAAACCTAAACCTATTACCTTAAGCTAAACCTAAAACCTAAACCTAAACCTAAAACCTAATTGTATTCTCAAATCCCTAAACCTAAACCTTAACCTATTCTCAATTCCCTAAACCTTAACCTATAACCAAACTTAAACCTAAACCTATATCCTACACTTATAACCGAAAACCTAAATTTATTCTCAAATCCCTAAACCTAAACCTACACCTAATCCTAATCTCAACTCTTAAGCCTAAACCTAAACTTGAAAACCCAAACCTAAACCCGATCCTGAATCCGAACTCGATTTCCTAAACCTAAACCTTAACCTATTCTCAATTCCCTAAAGCTATAACCTATAACCTAAACTTAAACCTAAACCTAAACCTAAACCTATTACCTTAAACTAAACCTAAAACCTAAACCTAAACCTAAAACCTAAATGTATTCTCAAATCCCTAAACCTAAACCTTAACCTATTCTCAATTCCCTAAACCTTAACCTATAATCTAACTTAAACCTAAACCTATATCCTACACTTATAACCTAAAACTTAAATGTATTCTCAAATCCCTAAACCTAAACCTACACCTAATCCTAATCCCAACTCCTTAGCCTAAACCTAAACTTGAAAACCCAAACCTAAACCCGATCCTGAATCCGAACCCGATTTCCTGAACCTAAACCTTAACCTATTCTCAATTCCCTAAAGCTATAACCTATAACCTATAACCTAAACCTAAACCTTAAGCAAAACCTATAACCTAAACATTGACCTATAACTTATGACCTAAACCTAAACTTATAACCTTAACCTAAACCTAAAACCAAAACCTATGTGAGACCCGACCCGAGTTCACTTGTGTGCATGTAGGTGTAAGTATGCATTCCATCCATCTTAGTCCCACGGTCCTACCGGTCGAATCCCAGTGACCCATGACCCTTGGATAGTATTTGAGGTCATCCGTGAGCTCAGTCATGAAGACCCAACTCGAATCAAGTTGAGACCTATGCCATTGTGACCGCATCATTATCGCGGTTCCAACGACACATCTTGTGTGTCCATCCGATGTGTGGATCATAAGTTGTGTGCATCTCATTTGTTGAGCATTATCATGTGGCCCACCTAGTGTGGAGGGCACATTTTTTAAGGCAGCCACCCTTTTTTGTGCAAATTCCAACACACACCACCCATACACTACCTAAACCCCCCATATCCTACACCACCTACTACCCACACACTACCTATCCCTACTCTAGCCTAGCAACATAGTTTATATCACCATAGGCTATGATGGTTTTTCTCTTATCTAGGAGAGAGAGTGGTGATTACTCTCCCTCTCTCTCTTTTCTAGCAAATTTCCATAATCTCCCTCTCATTTCTCTCCACTCTCTTCTCTCTTTCTTTCTCTTGCAAAAAAAATATAGCCCCATTTTCCCTCTTTTCTAGCCTCTCCTCCTTCTTTTTCCCCTCAATCCCTTCATTAAAAACCCATCTCAACCCTTCATCTTGCTTCCTTGGATAGTTAGAAGCTTGGAGTGGAGTTTTGATAGAGATCTTAAGGTGGGTGTGCATGCAATTGCAAATTTATATTTCTTCTATTTCTTACACTTTCTTCCCTTTTTTTTATGTTGAAGCTTGTGGGGCCCATCAAATGATGATGGTGGCCCCTAAGATTTCATGGATGGGGCTCATAGCCCATCTTACTTGCACGCATGTTCCATGCAAGGGGTCATTCTTCATGGACCCCTAAATGGCTTTTCCTTCTTTGATCAGGGATCTTTAGGTCATCTAGACCCTTAATCCTTGGTGGAGATTGCATCTCTACCATAGATCTCAAGTAAAAATCCTATGATCATATAGATCTTATATATCTTGTGATAGTGGAATGTGTGTGCATGAGTGATGAGGGGAAGGGCCTCAATGTAGCGGAGACCGTTCTCTTATGGCTGAATCCTTATTTTCCTTTGTTGATAACCTTCTGATCATGAGTGTGTGGCCCACTTTGTGGACCAAAAATATCCAGACCATCCATGGAGGTGGACATTCATGATAGTCCACCCTTGGACATTGGAGCCCCTTAATCCACCTATATGGGGCACATGCAAGGGATGTTTTGTAATGGAAAGGGTCTGGATGTTTGTAGGGCCCACTGAGGTGGTCTATACCATGATTTGCTAGGATTAAATCCCCTTTTAAATAGTGTTTATATTTATTTATTTTCAGTTATATGTTGCTGTCCAGAACTGTCTGGACAGATTTTTGGGTCATCTTGAGGCCAGATTTTTAGGCATTTGGAGGGGTGTTTGGTCCCATGTAATATATGTTTCTTAAATTTGTGGACCCCACCTATAAGTATGCCAAATTTCAGCCCCAACTGACTTCATTTGGTTATCCAAAAGGGTGGGCCAAGAGGGGTGGTCAGCCTGATTTTCTGTTGTGCAGTCCAATAATGTAGACTGTTGTAAACTGAAATTCATAAATTATTTTGATGATGGTGGGCTACCTTTTTGGGTTTCTTCTTATTGTATACATGATGAGAGACCTTGGCCCTCAATTTCTAGAATTTTGGAGGCCCAGGACCGACCCATTGGAATGGCCCAAATTCAACACAGTCATATTCTAGCAATACTCCACCTTGTACAGATTGTATCCTTCAAATTAATTAAAATATTTTTGGGTATCCTAAAATAATAAAAATTTACAGGGAGGTGGTCCACCCATTTTAGGACCCACCTACCAATTTTTAGGGCCAATGGACCCTTTTGTACATCGTGGTGAGGGCCGGACTGGCTCACCATGATGGGACGTCCAGGTCTGTCTGATTTTTTTAGACAGACTATTTTGTTTAAATTAATTAAAATACTTAAGAATATTCAAAATTTTTGAAATTTTGTGAAGGTGTGACCCACCTATGGAAGTATTACTCTGTAAAATTTCAGACCCAACAGACATTTGACTTGGCCGTGGTGTGGCCGGGAGTGGCCAGCTAAGCAGAGATGTCCAGGCTGGGGCGTCCAGCTTGCTTCATGGGCCCACCTTAATGTGTTGTATATCCCAGCCGTCCCATCCATGAGTGGCCCACGTAGGGAGGGTCCACCCTACATGTACATCCCTTGTGGGACCCACTTTAGTATACATGGAGCCCGCCTTGATGTATGTATAGCCAAGCTGTCCAGGCCTTGGACCGCCCAAGCCCATATGGGACGCCCCATGTCGGCTACCTGCTGGACTTTGGTCTAGCAATGTGGCCCACCTACTCCCTTGTGTCATATAATGTAACCCTCTGTGGTGGGGCCCTCTGACTTGATAGCTGGACCACTTGGGCTAATGTCTTAATCAAATAAAATAATTACTGGACTCCAATAGGCCCATAAACCTGTTGGGTTAAAAATCCAACAACTTGTTATAATTATGCTTGGCCTTTGGGCTGAAATTTTGAGGAGTGGAGCCCACCACTTTGTGAAGATCTTAGAGGGAATAATTTATACCTTTGGTTCCTTAAATATTGGGCTTAATAAATGCACTTTTGAGGCCCACCATAGTTGAATTTAATTGGGTTCATGAATGTAGCTAGTTGTTGAACTCTTTAGCCCAATTGGGTTGGAACTTTCCAGATAGGCCCATTGAACTCTTGGGCCATTTTTACCATACTATTGTGTTGGGTTAGTAGGCCGGATTACACAAGTAGATGGGCCCTTGGTTGCCCACCAAATCAACTTTAATACTTGGGCCAGGTTGTAGGCCCAACTTACTTGACTAAGAGCATGACATTTGCCCATGTGGTTTGAGCAATGGGCTGCCCACTAGGCCACCACAATATATGGGATTAGTAGCCTTTATGTTAGGCCCTAACCTTTCCCCTATGGGCCAATAGTGGTATATATGGGTTGGGCTATGTGTGTTTTCCTTGGACCCATGTTTTGGATAGGCCTTGGGCCGCCTTTCTAAAGCCCAACATGAGTGTTTGTGGTATGATTATGGCTGCCTGTTTCTTATTTCTGATGTTGTGTGGGCCTTGGGCCTTGATCCATGATCAATTAGAGATGGGCTACCTCTTGGGGACCAATTGTGGTTGGATGTCCACATTGGTGGCCCTAAGGTAGGCCCACGGACTTCTATGGGTGGTTAAAGGCCCACGATAGACCCTTGTTAGGCTCGTTTCATCTATTTAAGCCTATACCATTATCTCCTTAGTCTCGTGGGCTACCCCAAGTATATGGGCCCCCACTAGAGGTTGTATTGCTTATGAGGAATTGGTTAAGTACGTCGACCCTTCATGGTTAGGTAGAGAGTTCATCTTCACCTCATTGGCACCCATATTCATCTTCATGGCCCACTCCCATACACATCATATGCATGCTTGGTTGAGGTATGATTGGCCATGGTTGTGCCATTGTGTAGGACATATTAGTATCTCCCCGAGAGATGGATGCTTGGGATTGATGCATGGGTGATTGTGTAATTCATGCATCTAGCATTGCATAGCTTGTGGATATCCGCCTTTACTTCATCAGGGCCTTACCTCCACAAGGGTATTCGTGGATGGCTGTATGTGTGGACACCGAAAATATTAGTTGAGCATACCGGGTGCAGAGGATACCCATGGGTGAAATTTTCAAAACTTCCATGGTACCAAGGATCTGCTCTAACGCCGTGACCGGGTGGAATACATGAGCGCATGAGGGCCTTATACCATTAGGCCGCGACTCCCACTGTCGTATAGTCGGTTGGATAGGGGTGTGGCCTTACCTGCCTGGTGTGAGGAGGCTTTGCTAGGTTGAGTGTGACCAGCTTGTAAATGGGTCCGCTACCTTCAGGTCTTGTTGGTGATTGGTTGTCCACAGGCGGATATGAGGTCTCTTACGCTCGTTTGACTGTGCGGGGTCTGCAGAGCGGCAATCATTCAATAGTGCAATAGACCTCGGTGATTTCCTTATGATTGAAAATGTACTTAACTTATGGTTTGGATATGAGCACTGACATTACTTGCATCACATTAGCATTGGTTGTACAAGCCCCTTCATGCATTGCTTTGGTATGGCACCCACTACTCATTGCATTGCGTTCATGGTAAGCCTTGGTAAGGCTAGTGATATGCTCATTGATCATGCTTCTCTTGTTATACCTCCTACTATTCTTCTGTGCACCATTGACACGCACTTTTACCACCCTCTAAGCTTCTGTAAGCTTATGCACGATTATGCATGCAGGAGACTCTAGGTAGGCATCATAGCAGTAGAGCGTGGAGTAGAGTTGAGCAGTGAGGACTCCAGTATTGCTGATTTCTCTCTCTTTTCCTTTTATTCTCATATAGGTCCTTTTGGACCTTATGGATGGTTGTAAAAGTTCAAATTTATAGTGGATTTTATGATGTGTGCCTTTATTATTCTTAGATGTACGTGCTGTGATCTTGGGTATGCTCGTATTGGAAATGATTATACTATTATGAAAATCCTCCTTGTAGGATCCCAGGATCGGAACCTGCCTCAGAAGCCGAGAATGGAGTACTATGGAGGCTGTTACGGCCAAAACCGGCCATCGGGTTCCTTGTTATTCCGGTTACCGAGTCTGGGGCGTGACAACCTAAAACCTAAACCTAAACCTATAACCTAAAGTTATAAACTAAAACCTAAAACTAAACCTAAACCTAAAATCTAGATGTATTCTTAAATCCCTAAACCTAAACCTACACATAATCCTAATCTCAACTCCCTAACCTAAACCTAAACATAAACTTGAAAACCCTAACCTAAACCCGATCCCTAACCCGAACCCGATTTCCTAAACCTAAACCTTAACCTATTCTCAATTCCCTAAAGCTATAACCTATAACATATAACTTATAACCTAAACCTAAACATAAACCTTAACCAAAACCTATAACTTAAACCTTAACCTATAACCTACAACATATAATCGAAACTTATAACCTATAACCTGAAACTTAAACCTATACCTAAAACCTAAATATATTCTCAAATCCCTAAACCTAAACCTACACCTAATCCTAATCTCAACTCCCTAACCTAAACCTAAACCTAAACTTGAAAACCGAAACCTAAACCCGATCCCAAACCGGAACCCGATTTCCTAAACCTAAACCTTAACCTACTCTCAATTCCCTAAAGCTATAACCTATAACCTATAACCTAAACCTAAACCTAACCTAAACCAATAACCCAAACCTATAACCTTAACATAAACCTAAAACCTAAACCTAAACCTAAACCAAAACCTATAACCTTAACCTAAACCAAAACCTATAACTTAAACCTTAACCTATAACCTATAACCTATAACCTAAACTTACAACCTTAACCTAAACCTAAAACCAAAACCAAAACCTATAACCTAAACCTGTAAACTAAAACATAAACCTAAACCTAAACCTAAAACCTAAATGTATTCTCAAATCCCTAAACCCAAACCTACACCTAATCCTAATCTCAACTCCCTAACCTAAACCTAAACCTAAACTTGAAAAGCCAAACCTAAACCCGATCCCGAACTTGAACACGATTTCCTAAACCAAAACCTTAACCTATTCTCAATTCCCTAAAGCTATAACCTATAACCTATAGCCTATAACCTAAACCTAAACCTTAAGTAAAACCTATAACCTAAACCTTAACCAATAACCTATAACCTATAACCTAAACTTATAACCTATAACCTAACCTTAACCTAAACCTAAAACCTAAACCTAAACCTATAACCTAAACTTATAAACTAAAACCTAAA
The DNA here is from genome assembly GCF_029962835.1 of Magnolia sinica. NCBI lineage: Eukaryota > Viridiplantae > Streptophyta > Magnoliopsida > Magnoliales > Magnoliaceae > Magnolia > Magnolia sinica. The sequence goes on from NC_080591.1 coordinate 68,887,064, forward strand.
CTTAAACCTAAACCTAAAACCTAAATTTATTCTCAAATCCCTAAACCTAAACCTAAACCTAAACTTAATCTCAACTCCCTAACCTAAACCTAAACCTAAACTTGAAAACCCAAACCTACACCCTATCCCGAACCCGAACCCGTTTCCTAAACCTAAACCTTAACCTATTCTCAATTCCCTAAAGCTATAACATATAACCTAAACTTAAACCTAAACCTAAACCTATAACCTTAACCTAAACCTAAACCTAAACCTAAACCTAAACCTAAACCTAAACCTAAAACCTAAATATATTCTCAAATCCCTAAACCTAAACCTTAACCTATAACCTAACTTAAACAAAAACCTATATCGTACACTTACAACCTAAAACCTAAATGTATTCTCAAATCCCTAAACCTAAACCTTAACCTATTCTCAATTCCCTAAACCTTAACCTATAACCTAACTTAAACCTAAACCTATAACCTACACTTATAACCTAAAACCTAAATGTATTCTCAAATCTCTAAACATAAACCTACACCTAATCCTAATCTCAACTCCTTAACCTAAACCTAAACTTGAAAACCCAACCCTAAACCCGGTCCCGAACCCGATTTCCTAAACATAAACCTTAACCTATTCTCAATTCCCTAAACCATGACCTATAACCTAACTTAAACCTAAACCTATAACTGACACTTATAACCTAAACCTAAAACCTAAATGTATTCTCAAATCCCTAAACCTAAACCTACACCTAATCCTAATCGCAACTCCTTAACCTAAACCTAAACATGAAACCCCAAACCTAAACCTGAACCCGAGCCCGATTTCCTAAACCTAAACCTTAACCTATAACCTAACTTAAACCTAAAGCTATAACCTAGACTTATAACCTAAACCTAAACCTAAAACCTAAATGTATTCTCAAATCCTCAAACCTAAACCTACACCTAATCCTAATCTCAACTCCCTAACCTAAACCTAAACTTGAAAACCGAAACCTAAACTCGATACCGAACCTGAACCTGAACCTGATTTCTTAAATCTAAACCTTAACCTATTCTCAATTCCCTAAATCTATAACCTATAACCTGTAACCTAAACCTAAACCTATAACCTAAACCTAAACCTATAACCTTAACCTAAACCAAAACCTATAACCTATAACATATTACCCATAACCTATAACCTATAACCTAACCTTAACCTAAACCTAAAACCTAAACCTAAACCTATAAGTGTAGGTTATAGGTTTAGGTTTAGGTTAAGGTTGTTTTTCTTTCAATTTGTCTAGATCACCTCTCATATTTTCTCTCCCTTTTCATTGTTTTTTCCATAGGATTGTTTGTGTTTGGATGGATGCAGTTTATGTTTGGATGAATGTAGTTTATGTCTAGATGGATTTACGTAGTTTGGGTTTAGATGGATGTGAATATGAATATGATGAAATATATTATATAACAGGTGTATATCAGGTAGAATATGATGAATTATATTCTAACAGGTGTATATCAGGAAATTTGAGATGGGATACTTTCTAAAAAAAAAGAAAAAAGAGAGAGAATTTTACCTACGAAATATTTCATATGTAAAAGTCTCGTTAACGTCTTTTAGCTAAGAAAATTTTCGTAGCTAAAAGTAATTTTTAAAAAGCCTTTAGCGATAAAACTTTTCATCACCAAAAGTCTCATCCACGTTTTTTAGCTATGAAAATTTTCGTAGCTAAAAGTAAACCTTTCGATAAAAAATTGTTTACTACCTTTAGCGACAAAAATATTCGTCGCTAAAAGTCTCAGACACGTTTTTTAGCTACGAAAATTTTCGTAGCTAAAAATAAACCTTTCGATTTAAAAAAAAAAAAATTTGTATGCCACCTTTAGCGATGAAAATATTCATCACTAAAAGTCTCATCTACGTTTTTTAGCAACGAAAATTATCGTTGCTAAAGGTAAGTCTTTAGCGATGAATATTTTCGTCGCTAAAAGTCTCATCCACGTTTCTTAGTTACAACAATTTTCATAGCTAAAAGTAAGCCTTTTGATTTTATTGAAAAATTGTTTAGTCTTTAGTGATGAAAATTTTCGTCGTTAAAAATCTCATCCACGTTTTTTAGCTACGAAAATTTTAATAGCTAAAAATAAACCTTTCGATTGTTTAAAAAAATTGTTTACAGCCTTTAGTGACGAAATTTTTCGTCGCTAAAAATCTCATCCACATTTTTTAGATACGAAAATTTTCGTAGCTAAAAATAAACCTTTCGATTGTTTTAAAAAATTGTTTACAGCCTTTAGCGACGAAAAGTTTCGTCGCTAAAAGTCTCATCCACATTTTTTAGCTACAAAAATTTTCGTAGCTAAAATACAAAAATTGTTTACAGCCTTTAGCGACGAAACTTTTCGTTGCTAAAAGTCTCATCCACGTTTTTTAACTACGAAAATTTTTGTAGCTAAAAGTAATCCTTTCGATTTTTTTCAAAAATTGATTACAGCCTTTAGCAACGAAACTTTTCATCGCTAAAAGTCTCATCCACGTTTTTTAGCTACGAAAATTTTTTATAGCTAAAAGTAAACCTTTCGACTGGCTTTAGCGACGAAAATTTTCATCTCTAAAAGTGACATCCACATTTTTTAGCTACGAAAATTTTCGTAGCTAAAAGTAAACCTTTCGACTGGCTTTAGCAACAAAAATTTTCTTCACTAAAAGTGACTTTTAGCTATGAATTTAAAATTTCATCGCTAAAAGTAAACTTTTAGCAACGAAACTTTTTTTTGTCGCTAAAAGTCACTTTTAGCATTGAAAAAACGTTTCGTCACTAAAAACCCTCTTTCTTTTAGTGTATGTACATCACTTGGGCCTCATACATGGGCCTCAAACACATTATAATGGGCCTCAAACACAGGCCACATATATATCACAATGGGCATCATTACATGGGCCACATATACATCACAATGGGCCTCATCACATGGGCCTCATATACATCATATGGGCCTCAAACACAGGCCTCATATATATCGCAATGGGCCGCATCTCATGGGCCTTATATACATCAAGTGGGCCTCATATACATCAAGCAGGGCCATTCATCTATTTTTAGAGGTGATTTTAGAGCATTACCTAAAAAAATAGATCATATCGAAAGATCATCTGGACCATACCACAAATAGCAGTGGAGATAATGATTTTCACTATTAAACAATTCACAAGGCCAACTATAATGTTTATTTCCATCCAATCTGTTCATAAGGTCACAAAGACCTGAATTAAGAGGAAAACAAATTTCATATTGATCCAGAACTTTTATGACCCCAAACAGTTTTAATGGTAGACGTTTAATACCTCACTAATTTTTGTAATGTGGTCCACCTGATAGATAGATCTGTCTTGTTTTTCTTCTCAACCCTTAAGACGAGCTTGCAGGGTGGATGGATGGTTTGGATATAACACACCTCATGATCAGAACCACTGAACTTGCTGACGTCAATATAGCAACTATATAGCTGGCGTAAGCGTACACCAACCAATCCTCTTCTACAGAGGTGGGTCCCATGTGGGGCCCACCAAATATACATACATATATATATATATATATATATATTATGTTATATATTATTATAATAATTATTATTATTATTTATTTATTTAAAACATCTAAGCCCTGGACGTCTATTGACAGATGGCTTGGACATAGATTACATATACGCAAGGTGGGCCCCATCCCCACACGTGCTGCATGTGTGGGGTGGGCCCCACAGCTACCAAGAAGACGGACGGTATGGGTATAATACATACCTCAGGGTCGGGTCCATAGAACTTGCAGATGTCCATACAAATGGATGGTTTGAAAATAACAGATACAACACGGTGGAGTCCCACCATCCTAGGATGGATGGTGGATGATGTGGATCAACAACGTGAGGTCCATGTGATGGACGACTTTGATAAAACACTTACATTAAGGTGCCCCAGCACTGTCCTTTGCTGGACGATGTGGGAGCAACACATAAATCATGAGACCCACAAATGGACGATGTAGATAAAACACATATATCATGTAGGTCCCATGGACGGTATGGATCCCATCTACACTTAAAGGTGGCCCCACATCCAAGCAATGGATGGTGGGGATAGAACATATACATCAAGTACAGTCCCACCATCCAGGAACTGGACGGTGGTGAGCTCCACAAGAGATTTGCATATGCCTCATCTCTAGATGGACAATGTGAAATGCAACACATACCTCACGTGGGTCCCATTGTCCACGGACGGTGAGGAGGCATGTACATTAAAGTCGGTCCACGTAAGTGTGGCCCACCCGCTAGCTCAGACTGATATTTTTGTTTTCCCTGCCCTAGCCTGTCCAAACGGACAGGAAGCGTGATGCTCCATATACATCACGTGGGGCCCCACCGTCCAGGATCTGGACAGTGTGGATATACATGAATACATCAAGGCGGGTCCATGTTCCATCATGAGAGAGAGAGAGAGAGAGAATCGAGTGGTGATGGGAGCTCCACCACTATGAGCTCCCCTAGGTGGCCATATACAACATATACAACAAGTGGGTCCCATATCATGTGGGCCCTAAATCAAAATCATGATCTGGTGCTATGAACACCCACCGATTTCACTTCTTCTTGGCTCATTGATCTCCCAAGCTCCTAAGCTTCTTCTTTGATGGAAGATGATGATGGTTGAAGGGTTGGATGATGAGATGAGAGGGTAGGAAGTGGGCCACACACTTGGCTCTCTTCTTACTTGGAAATGCTTGGACGTCCATACTCTTAGGGTTGCTTGGGATGGGTGGAGAAAGAGAGAGAGAGAGAGAGAGAGAGAGAGAGAGAGAGAGAAGGTGATGGGATGAAAGGGATGGGTGAGGGATGCGTGATATGGGTTGTATAAGAGAGTGACATGAGAGGCATGAGTTGTGTTGACTTTTGGTTAAGAGAGGGATGGGTGTGATGGAATGTGTACTTGACTAGTATTAAGTGATTGATGTGATGGGTTGTAGAGATTCTTTCAGAATTTATAACGTGCGGCATTTTTCTCAAAATAAACGTGGGCCCACAACTCCTAACTTAGGTACCGCATCAGTGCAGAAGTCGCAGCGTTGAAACTGCGGCAATGGCGCGGTCGCTAGGGTACAAGTCTTGGGTCGAGTTGACTCAGATATAAGGGATGCGACTTAGGGTCACAGGCAAATGCCAATTATAGGTCGTGGGTTGCCAGAATTTGACGGGGATGATCGCGGGAGTCTAAGGAATGGTACGGCCTAAGATACGGGTCTTACATTAGGCATAATCCTGAACCGTCAACTCATCAAATATACTCCTTCCTCAGTGGCTCGCTCAATTTCATCAAGGCCAGGGTCTTCTTCTATGGCCTCACCTTCAGTGCCCCCTTTATTAATAGTCAAGTGAGTTGCACAGTGTTGAAGCCTAGATGGGCCGCTCCTATTGGCTGCAGAAGGTTGAGGATGTCCTCCTATTGGTTCTTTTCCTCGTGTCAATTTTGAATCCTGAGTGGGACCCATCATGGGGAGCCGAGTTGAAGGGTAAGGCTGAATATGAACTCTTACAAGTTGTGTTTCTACCCTACCTACCAACTGAACTACTTCATCCATGGTCCCGACTGAGTGTATCTGAAGTTGATCTTGAATCGTCGATCGCCACCCACTCATAAATCGTGCTACCTTCTGTGATTCTGTTTATGACAAATTGTTTCGTGTTGCCAACCGCTCGAATTCAGTGTAACCTATGACGATTCGATTCCCCTGTCAGCAATTTTAGTATTTATGGAATAATACCTACTTATAATCACTAGGGAGGAATCGTGATTGAAGAAGGCATCTCATCCGTGGCCATGATGAGATGGGTGCCTTGTTTTGTTGTGCATGTGAGAGTTGTAATTTCTCCCATTATGCAGAAGTACCAAATTTTAATTTAAATGCTACTAATTTACCCTTTTATGATCTGACATGTCCATATAATTAAAATATTTTTCTACTTCGGCTAGCCAATCGAGGAAATCTTATATACATAATAAACTGTTAAAACTAGAAAGTTCAGCCTTACCTCAAGAGTCTCTTTCAGCACGATCTAGACGATCGCCCCCATGGATTGGTCGTCGGGGAAAGCTTTCATTAAGTTCATTGTCATTAGAACTCGAATTACCTGGTGTGGCCCTACGATTAATCACTGGTAGTACTCTACAAAAATCATGATTGTGTCGTATAACAACTACAGGTAGTTGAGCATCGCCTTAGGCTCGGGGTGGAATCAGCGCATCCGCAAAACAGCTGAGGGTTTCCTGTAGCCCTTGCATGGTCAACTGACTCTCCCTATGGAAAGCTTTCATTCTTTTCAAAAGATAACGAATCCTTGGATCACTGTCCATAGGATTTTGGTTCATACATTCGTTGTTTGCCATCAGCCTGAAGGAAGTCCTCGCTCGGATACTAATTGATGCAATGATGAATGTGATGAGGTCGATCACTGTCTTCCTTAAGGATAATTACTCCAAATCCATGGAGCTTCTCTGAACTCCTCACAGAGACTTCTTGAATCCACGAGGAAAAGAAATAGAAATAATTTTAAGATATATGAAAAAAACTTCTTAATTGATTGATAGATGAAATTAATGAGCCTACAACCCTTTAAATAGGGATACCAAAACTTGGAATAAGTTTAGGAATTAAATTATAACTAAAACTCCCTAAAATTCTCAACTTACTATAAATAGTAAATTTACTATTTATAGTAAGTGTCCTATGTGGTTTAACCACATTATTCTCCTAATTTTTCTAAACACTTTTCATGTTGGACACAACTCCTAAAACCCAACAGATGAAGAGTTATAATCAAACTAAAACTTACTAAAAATAGTAAAAACATAAATAAACATGAAATTTGACTGCCGATAGGATAGAATCTCGCAAATTCGGCATGGGAAACCTTACATAGCCGGGTTGGTTGGCTAAATTAGCCCGTCCTACCCCAAAATCACTTATGGTACATCGAGTAACTCATTCCGATTTGCAAGATATGCCTGTTTTAAGGTTCTGACGGTCTTAATGACTTCTGCCTCTGATCAGGCCTTCTCTGATCCATCTTGGACATGAAAATTTCCGCGGCCCACTCTACATCACAACCCTAGCCATGAGGCCGAAACACTCAATTTATAAGTATATCTAACCCACCCCAACATCACCATCAAATAAGAACTTCCCATGGGCACTCTCCCCAACCTCACTCCAACCCCTCCAAACACCACCATCCCCCACCATGAACATTAAAGCAGACATTCTTGGTAAGGGATGGTGCCGCTCCTGGCACTGAGGTTACTATTTAGAGGGATGGGAGCAAAGTTGCAGAAGGTGCATGTGGGAAGTTCTTATTTGTTATTTGATGTGATGTTGGTTGGGTTAGCAATGCTTGTAGATTTTGGGTATTTGAGTCTCATGGCCAGTATTTTTTTTTAATTATTATTTTAAATATTAAGTCTCTCTTCTTTTTCATTTCATTCCTTTCATTTTTATTTTATTTTTTTGCATTTAATATTAACCATTCATTTTTATTGCAACAGTGTGGCCTATTTGATGACTGGATCTAATGATTTCAGTGGCATCATGCTCACAGTGAGTCCTGCCTAAAGAACGTCCAAGATCTTACAAATGTGCACCATATAGTTGATATTTGACATAGATGTGTGACTCATTTGATGATTATCCTACCCTAATTTTTGCAAATTGGATATTCATCTCTCACTGTACTTGATGAATGGCTTCAATCTTTGATGTATGTGTCGTATACAGAGAGCTATGTGATGGACCTGTTTTTCAGGTTGATCCAAAAAAGTCACTTGAAGATGAGGGTGGCAATAGGCCAGGTATCCCAACCTACTAACTTGGCTACAGCAGGGCTCCGGCCTCACCTACTAATTGCCCATATTTGGTGGTTGCCGATCTTTAAAACAAAGTATATAAACACATCTTGGATTTACTTGGAACTTCTCAACGGAGTTCAAGAATATTTTTGTGTGCGTGTGTACGTACAATCATTGGGGAAGCCTATTTCTCCTTAAATTTTGTGATTTCTTCTCTCAACTACGCCAAAATGGCCAATTTGAGATGTATTTTTGCCTCTTGGTTTAACGACGGATTTAATCCGTCGCTAACGGAAAAGGTCTGTCACTAAGCTCGTCTTTCTCAAATATCCGAGTCCTAACGTCGCAGAATTTAGCGACGGACCAAAATCTGTTGCTAAAATCTGATTTACAACGTATTTACAATGGATTTTTGTCCGTCGTAACTAGGCGAAGGATGAAATCCATCGCAAATTTTGATTTGGCGACGGAGAATGATCAGTTGCAAATTCCCGCCCAAAATTCCAAATGGCACGCTTTTCAGTTGCTTTTGCGACGGATCATGCTCCGTCGTAAAAGGACTTTTGCCTTAACATTATTTTTTTCATTTTTTTTTTAAGAATATGGTGGAAAATTAACTTTTTTTGTAGTCTAATAATTGTTTTCTAATAGAATTTCAGTGGTTTAATTGTACATATTTGTATCTAAGATTATTTTTTAACAATTGATTGAATGCAAAAAGAAAATTTATTTTATTTTTATATCAAATGAGTGGAATTTTATTTTTATTTTTTTAATTTAAAAGTAATATTTAAATGATTTGTAATATCACATGAAAAAGAATATTAAGAAGTTAAAAAAATTTAACAATGTTTGAGAAAAAAATAAAAATCGTGATTTAATAAAAATCTATTTTGTGGGAACAAAAAAAGAATATTTAATAAAGTTGATAAATTTGAAAAAAAAAAAAAAAGCATTCGATTTTGAGAAAAAAAAAATATCCTGAAAAAGGAAATTAAAAATATATTTAAAAATGTGAAAATTTTCACAATGTCGAAAAATGAAAATATTTTTAAAAAGAAAATGAGAGTTTGAAATTTGAAAAATAAAATAAAATTGTGAAGTTCAATAAAAATTGACAAGTTCGAATAAAATGCTTTTAAAAAAAATGAAGAAGTGAAAAAGAATTGAAAATTTTAAAATAAAATGATATTAAAAAATCGATACTTTATCAAAAAATAAACATTTTGAAACGAAAAATAAATAAGTTGAAAAATTTTGTGATTTTGAAAAATAATTGAAAATGTTTAAAATTCGAAATTAAAAGAAAAAGTTATTTATTAAAACACTAAGATTTTGAAAAAATATATATAATTTTTTAAAAGAAATGAAAAGTTGAAAACAACATGATGCTTTTGAAGAAAAATAAATTGGCATTTTGGAATTTTTTGGGAAAAAAAATTAAAAATTGTGAAAATTTAAGATATTTTGAAAATAAAAATTTAGAATTTGTATTTTAATTTATTTTTTGAAATATTTTATAATAAAAATGATATTTTGTTAAAAGTTTTCAAAGAAAAATTAAGAGTAAAAAATATATATTTTGAAAAAAAAATGTTATTTTTAAATGGAAATTGAAATTTATCTGTGAAAAAAAATATTTTTTAATAAATTATTAGGCACATCCACTAATTGAACATTTAACCATTTTTGGACAATTAAATTAGTCCCAGATTGAAGAGTAAATAACTTCATATGTTTAAATCAAATTTCACTCAAATTGTAGATCAATCTTGTATTCCCAATACTTTTCTCACATGTAGCTAGCCTGATTGGGGCAAGTAACTAGTCAAATTGAGTATATTGATCAGTAAAATAGAGTGAATAGACTATAAATATAAAATGGGCTAAATATTATTGCTAAAATTGTGACCCAACTTATTGACCTCGCGAGAACCTATGAATTGATGTTAATAAGTTTTGTGGGCCCCATCATGATGTGTGTCGAACATCAACACTGTGCATTTAATGTGTCCCCTTTAGGTTATGAGATATCTCAAAAATCATCTGTAAACAAAACTCAAGTGGGCCATACCATCTAAAACCAAGTCAATACATCTTAAAAAATATAAAAGCACTTGGTGGGGCCCACATGAGTTTTGGAGGCGGCTAAAACTTGGTCTGACCCCTCATCCAAGTGGAACACACATAATGAGTGGGTTAGATATATGAATCACATTAAGGCAAGCCCAATATATGATTATGAATGTTTTAAGGAAACCCCTCTACATTTAGGTGAGTTACTCATTACCCTTACCAGAGTAAACTCTGTGGGGTCCACCATTATTATTTATTTTATCCACTCCATTTAACCATGTTAACAGATAATTTGAGGTCTAAAGAACAAAAATGAAGCATATCCAAAGCTCAAGTGAACCACACCACAGGAAAGTGTGATTGAACCTCTACCATTGAAAAATTCTTGGAGGCCATAGAAGTTTTGGGTTAAGCTGATGTTTGTGTTTTCTCTTCATTCATATATATTTGATATTATGAATAGGTTGGATGGCAAATAAACATTACTGTGGGCCCAAGGAAGGTATCAATGGTGGAAATCATTATTCCACATTGTTTCGTGTGGCATGGTCCACTTGAGTTTTGGATTTACCGAAAATTTGGGATCAACCCACATTGTTCAACCATTTTTGAGATCATTTCAAAGAATTATTCAAAAAATGAATCATATCCAAAGATTAAATGAACCGCACCACAAATACCAGCATGGATGGGAACGGATTGGCTACTCCCCTGCCACTTGCCCGTTGGCTAGTATTCGGTGCTATGTGGGCCCCACCATGATGTATGTATTTCATACATTATGTTCATCCATTTTTACCGATCATTTTAGGGCTTGATCGAATAAAATGATAGGGATATAAACCTAAGGTGGACCACATCATAGGAAAACAATATTGATTGGATAGCCACCATTAAAATCCTCTTAAGGCCCACAATACTGTTTATTTGACATCCAATTTGTTGATTAGATCATACAGGCCCTGATGAAGGGAAAAAACAAAGATCAGGTTGATCCAAAACTTTTATGGCCCCCAAAAGGGTTTCAATGGTAGACGTTCAATCCCCCACTGCTTTTTTCAGTGTGGTCCACTTGATGGTTAAATCTGTCTTATTTTTTGTCTTAAGCCTTACGACGAGCTCACCGGTTGGATAGATGGTTTGGATATAATACATACCTCACGATGGGACCCATAGAACTTGCTGACGTAAGCCGACTATTCATCTCCTTCATTTGGCTGAAAACGGATTGGCTACTCCCCTTGCCACCAGCCCCGTGGTTGGTGGTCGGTGCTCTGTGGGGCCCTTTATGATGTACATGTTTCATCTATTCCGTTCATCCATCTTTTCAGATTATTTTATAGTTTTATACTAAAAATTAGCAGGACATAAATCTCAGGTGGACCACACCACATGAAAACAATGGCGATTGGATATCCACCATAACAATCCATCTTAAGGCCCACTGTACTGCTTATTTGACATCCAATTTGTTGATTAGGTCATACAGGACCAGATGAAGGGAAAAACCAAAGATTAGCTTGATCCAAAACTTTTATGGCCCCCAAAAGGTTTTTAATGGTCCATGCTCATTCAACACTGTTTCCTGTAATGTGGTCCATTTGAGATTGGGATATACCTCATTTTTGGTCTGATACCATAAAATTATCTAAAAAAATAGATGGACGGTGTGGATGAAACACGAACATCATGTTGGGGCCCACAGAGCACTAACCACCAACCATTGGCCGGTCACCACTTTGAATAATGGACGCGGATAAAGCCCTTAGCGTGAAGTTCCTACGCAAGATGTTAAGTGGGGCCCAACACCATGTGTTTGGAAAATCTACTTCGTTAATCCATTTTTAGAGATCATTTTAGGACAAGAGACCAAAAAAGAGTTGGATCCAAAAATCAAGTGGGTCACACGAGAGGAAAGAGTGGGGAAACAAATACCTACAGTTGAAAACTTCATGGGCTCCACCTTGATGTTTATATGTCATCCAAACAGTTGATAAGGTCATTAACACTGGGATGAAGTGAAAATACAAAAGAAATATATTAAAAAAAAAGCCTGAAACAAAGCTTTTTATGGCCATAAGAATGTTTCAATGGTTCTCACTAAATCCCCACTGTTTCATCTCGTGTGGCCTACTTGAGTTTTGGATCCAGTTAGTTTTTGGTATATTTTTCTAAAATGATCTCTATAAACGGATTAACAGTGTAGATTTCCCACAAACATGGTGGTGGGCCCCACCCAGCATCCTTGCGCAGGAACTTATCTGCGAAGGCTTTAGCATGAAATCCATGTCCCCTAAAACGTGGAGACCCCTGTTCTCTCTCCCTCTCATCCACTCTCCTTTCCATCTATCCCTCTCCCAACACTGGCCCTAGAGATCTCTCTCACACGCCCTCTCTCTCTCTCTCTCTCTCTCTCACTGAAGCTCGGTTGAAGGCTAGCTCATTGACAACCGTGAGGTATCTCTCTCTCTCTCTCAATCTCTTCAATCTCAATACCGATTTAGGGATTTGGGGATTTAGCAATTTGTGGATTCCTGATTCGATGTGGACCCTCATTTAGGGATCTGGGGATTTTAGGGCGCATTACTTCACATTGTTGAGGATTTGGGGATTTTAGGGATTTGGGGATTACAGATTGGAAGAGGCACTTTTTATGCCTTTCAACTTGAAACTGGATACCTTTTCGATAAACCAAACAACCATTTATTTATTTATTTTTATTAAGATCCCTTCCAATGAGAAGGCAAAAAAAGCAGGGTTTTACTGCTACATGCAAATAAGCTGACTCATGTAATGATAGCAACGATATTGCAGCTAAGAGCATTTACAGGAAGCATATGGCACTTTGGTTCATCACTGATGCAATAGACCAAACTGCCACGTGTATTGGCATGTTTGTTGCGTCAGCAAGGACTAATCTTTCATTTTAGTCTTCTTGTTTGGCTAGCAGATAGGTTTTTTAAAACTCCTTTATTATTACCTACCTGCTGAAAAGGTGGGATTTTATGAAATACACATGTGGGTATGTTTTCTATACACTTTAGATATATGGGTATCTTTTATGAAAAGGTGGGATTTTATTTCTTGAATCATTTTTTATTCTTTGATTAATTTAAAGTGAGGTATAGGTTGATATTATGTGGTGATGTTGCCCATGTTTAAGATTCTATATTTGTTAGACACGTCCTGCGGCTTCTGCCTCAGCTGGTGTGGCATAAGGTCTAGGAACTATATATATGTTGTTCCCAAATCCCAAGCTCATAGATTGAAATGTTAAAATTGCATGGACGTGTCTTAATTTCTACAAATTCATTGATTGCACATGCCAAGATGAATTATAAGAGTTATAAGCAGAAGATATGATGCCTTTCATTCTACCATTTAAGGATAAAAACTGGGTGTTGAGTCAAATTAAAATGTGGTAACTATTTATTGAGGATAAGACTTGGGTCTTCGAATCATAGAGTAGTTCTGTATCTAACTTATTTTATATGGGATGTATGACAAAACCTTGACAAAGCATGGTATTGTTTTATCCTGTCTACTCATAGTTCTAATATTTGTGAGTCAAGAATTGTGATCTCCAGCTACCATCAAAACAAAGCTTAACAGCTGACGATGCTCGTGAATTTTATAGACACCAAGTCTGGTATTACCTGCTGATATCTGTATCTTTCAAATGTGTATGTCTGTTTTTGTGTTGTTTTGTAGCATAGAGCATGCTAAAAATAAAATTTTAGTTATTGATTGACTCCTACAAATAAGGGAAGTAATAATTGACATCGACAATTGTATCTTAGTGCTACATTAAGGTAGATGAATTCCATTCTTGCATCTTATTATCAGTTCTTTTAATTTTCTCATCTTTAGTGGAAAAAATCTAGGAGTTCATGACAGGCAGATCATCCTTTTTCGTAAGTAAATATTTGTGTTCATGACTGGTTGTGGATTATTATTTTTTCAAAAGTTAAATTCTATGATCTAAGTCAACAAACTTAACAATTTAAGTTAAAGCTGAGAGTTCTTAAAGCGGATATGCATTTCTGATCAGGGATGCATTTGTATCACATGGGCATGCAACTCAGTTAGAAGCATCAAGTGACACTACTCACAATAAGATAATGTTGAAAAGGAGGGCACTCCATCATACGTGCATGCTGAATGCAAACCATTGGCATATTTTGAAGACCATCCATTGGGTGCATGTTTGACCCACCTGATGAGTTGACGGACTGATGCATGACTAGGATGTGTCCTACACAGGTTAGCATGTGTGACTTAATCTGTACTTTCAACAGGCTAGGTTTGTCTTGATACTGGTGTACACCTGTATCCAGGCCCATTTGAGGGAATTGGATTCGAGTCCTGTCAGGTGCAGTTATGGGTACAATATATATTGTAATAGATCCATATCTGATTGGATCTGGGTAGCCCAAATGTAATGAATTGCATATATATTGTAATAGATCCATATTTGATCGATGATTAATTATCGGAGTTAAATCGTACAAATGTTATTGAATTACATAGCATTTTTCCTTTAAAAATACTTATTCTCTCTCTCTCTCTCTCTCTCTCTCTCTCTCTCTCTCTCTCTCTCTCTCTCTCTCTCTGCACTTGAACAAATCTTACTTTTGTTACAATATTGATACATTAGAGGTTCTTTTAGATGCACCGCTGTCTTAGATTTGAGTACAACAGCTCACAATAATCCATTTTGATTATGACCAAAATCAGTCTTTCTTTGTAATTTAAGTTCAAGGCTTAGAAACCTACCAGTCAATTTGGAATTTCATCTAGTTGACCTAATTTATCCAGCCTTCAGTATGGAAATCCAAATGCTGATTTATAAAACAGGACGATCAGTCGAATTAGGGGACTGAAATACCAAGTTTATATCATATTCCAAGTTTTTTTTTTCCATATTCCTTTCAGAATTCCTTTTTTTTTTTCAATATTCTGCTCTTTAACTCTAGGTCTGGGTGCATAGAGCTTTCAATTAATTGAATAGTTAGTGATCCCTGTTATCCTACGAAAAATCATTGAGAATTGGATGTCGTCAACACTTCTATAATTATAGGCTTACCTTTAGCCTTCTTTGTTGAATTGTACTGTTTTAAGATGGTGAAGCTTCAGTTTTTTCTTTTGTAGTAGTTTCATCATGCTATTACATATTTTCCTATAATAAATGAAGCTTTATTGTTCAATGTTTTGTGATGCAAGTGGAATGGAATGATGAATTTCACCTGATAGATTTGAAAATTAATTTGTTGATTGTTACTTCTATTTCAAGATGGATTCTCAGCCAAATGTTATTAAAGGTTTGATTCTCATAGAGGCTTGATTTTGAAGGCTTAATTAGAACTTCTATTCTAATTAACAGTTCCTTTTAACTTCTATTTATACATTACAAGCCAAAAAATGCTTGTTTATTTTGAAACTTAAACTAATTCGTGCTTTCTCTGCTAGATTTACAACTTAGGTTGGTCAAATCTGTTTCAATCTCTTTAACAAGGGCCTGTTTGAACATCTCTCAAATGAAATTAGGATTTTTTTTTTTTGAATTTTTTCAGAGGAATCAATGATACAAATCCACCTTATCATTTGGATTGGGTCACAAAATAGGAAACACATTGGGCAGGCGCCTGTTTTTCTTGATTTTTTTGCTCCAGAGTAGTTGCTTGCCTCTTGACATGCTATTGCTAATAAAACCATTGTCTTATGCAGACAACATATGGCTTGAACTCTTGGATCATGGGAGAAGTTAGTTATATCGTCCCCAGGTGTGGGAAGTGTAGGAATTATTTAAACTACTCCAATTTTATCTTTGTTAACTATAGTTTGTGTTGCAGGTTGTGGAATGTGAGTTGTCGGTGGTCCATGCAAGTGAATTACCATACAAGGGACATGACCCAGTTGAGGTATGCTTCAGTTGACTGCTGAGGTTCAGGCTTCTCTTATTTTTATGGTCCTTTAAGAGCATTTTTATTTATCATTGGGGTATTTAAATGGTCCTTCAAGAGCATTTTGTAGAAGTTGCTCATATTGTTAGTGTCATGCAGTGCATTTTCAGCTAGGAAAAATTACCTAGGAAGTTTTTTTTTAAGGACATTTATGGCAAAAAATGCGTTGCATGGCAGTTGTCATGCAAGCAACCTGCAGGTGAACTCAATCAGCTTTCTGCCAGGAGTAAACATGAGAAGAACAATGTCTTATAGAATTGACAGTTAACATTGTTCAAGACTCCATTTGTCATTTAGAGAACGTGTTCTGCCTATCACATGCAGTCTCCAACATCTCAAATGAAAATCAACAACAACAAAGGCAATAAATTCTACCAAACTAGGTTTGCAAAAACAAAAATCCCATTTCACAATTCTAGAATTATGAAAATCCAACTGCCTACAAAAGAAAGTAAAAAAACCAAATGAATGTTCTTTTAAACAATCATTCTTTCCTAAAAGAATGAAAAAACAAGACCATGATTTCAATTAAATCAGGTCACAAGCTCACGATACACAATATCATCAGTTATGTACTTGCCCAATATTATTCTTTTTCAAATGCCAAGCCAAGTTTAGAAATTTTATAATAAAATGTAGGATGGGTTTCTGAATTTTTTTTTTATCAAATTGGTGTTTGGCTGCCTTGATAATTTTTCCCACAAAATTCTACTTGTCGGGCTTTACTGCAACAATTTATGCACCCAAATGTTATCTTGTGTACTTCTTGTCCTTCCTAGTTTTCTATGATAAGCATGGTTATTCACATTAATAGTTGGATGGATGATGAATGTATTTACGAATGTAAATAAAAATAAAGAACTTATAATGCATATATATATATATATATGCTATCGATGGAGGATACCTTGTTTTGGGGGACATGAAATTTTGTAGCTTATGGTATGGTGCCCCGATATTGGTTATATGTTACTAGTATTTAGTAGATAATACTAGGTTCGATAGTAGATAATACTAGGTTCATCCTCAATATTGATCGGAGTTACCTTTCGTGCTATTTTGCACTGCAACAGTTGCCCCATTATCCAATTATCCATTGAACTTGTCATAGAATCCATCTTGTCCATTATTTGCTATAGCATCTTCATCACCATATTGTTCTGATTTTTGCCCGCCATCTTAGGACTGAAAGAAGTCTCGCTATTTGTTGGCTTAAAAAATAATATCAGATCAGTGTGAAGAATAGGTTGGGGTTGAGATAGATCTTTTAGGGTTGTTTAGGTTCAAGAGAGATGGGATTAGTCTGTAGGGTTTCTAGTTGAATAAGGACCAATTTGACAGCTGTTGGATAGTTTCATGGGCAGGATCAATGGTTGGAAGTGAACCAATTTTGGGACAGTTTCTGGTCAGTTTACAGGCTCAATTAAGAGCTGAATACAGACAGATTTTGGGGCAGTTTTCTGGACAGGGACTGGTCTGAGTTAAGGGCTGGAAGTGGACAAATTTAGAATAGTTTTCTGGATAGGCTTGAGAGCTTTTTCTTGACATGATAAGGACAAATTTGGTGCAGTTTGAATGGGTTGGGTTATGGCTAGAAGTAAATAGACTAGTTAATTTGGGCCAGATTACTGTTTGGGAAACTGATTAGAAGCTACTTATCAAGCCACGGGCTGCTACAACCTCCTATGCTATGATGTGCAAAATGGTAATAATGGGATTGGCACTTTCACTTGGGTTGAGTTGTTTAGTTATTAATGGATGGGTGGAATTTTGGTAGTCAAATTGCATTGTACCCAATGAGGTTTGGGCGAATGGTCTTCACTGTAGGTTTGCTCCCTATAAGTGAGGGTTCGATTCCCCTCCTTGGCTTTACCCAATACATGAGGTTGTGGGTGATTGCGTGTATCCGCAGGGATTAGTCTCATTTCAAAAAGAGGTGGGGACACCCTGTGTCTTCAAAAAAAAATACATAGAACGCCTTTATTAAAACTGAAAATAAAATATCTCAATTGGTTCGCTCTTATATTGAACTTAGTTTCATGAGTAAAATATGAGAGCTTAAAAGTCACAAATCATTGGGTAATGACTAGACCATAATGTAAGAACTTGAAAACTTGACTCACCTAGAACATCTGTTGAGTCAAGCTAAGTTTAATGACTCTAATGAGTTCGAGTTGCATTGACCGATCAAATGGCTTGGATTGTTCATCCACACGGTGTCACCCATCCATAGGATGGCCAACCAAATGATCAATTTGGATACTGAATGATGGACCTTCACTTGCACTAAATGTTGGATGAAACGAAATGCTGGTAATTCAGCAGATCATATTGTATTGTTTATTTCTTAGTGAAATTGTATTGACCAAAATTTCTCTCTAATATTTTTTTCTAGAGTTGCTTTACAATCAGCATTGTGCATACTTACATTTGAGGTTCTTTCATATCTACAGATATCAATTTCATATATTCATGTGCATCCCATTTGTTTCAGGCAGCCGCTGTTGAGGTACAAAACTTTCTCGTTTCTGGTAGAAGGAAAGAGGCTCTATGGTGTGCACAAGAAGGTCAGTTGTGGGGCATATTTTTATTGATTTAAGCATGCATATGTGGTCTTACGAAGCAGTTGGACTTGTGATCTTTTGACTACATTAGCCATCATCCGGACCTTGCTTTGCAGACCACAGCTGCAGCAAAAGATCCTTGTCACGAGGAACTGACACATTGTGTGGTGACTCCTCATATGCCTTCGCTGCTTTGAAAAATGTCTCTGCTGCTGCAGATAATTTTTAGGATGCAAATAAGCTTAGACAGACTGGATTTGGGCCTGTTTATAAGGTAACTTCGATGAAAACATAATTTTGTGGCCTACTACATATCATCGTTGTTTTGATCTATCACACTCAATGTAATCACAAGTACATAGCTAGCTTGTAAAGAGATTTAGGAGTTGGGTCTTTTGATAGAAAGGATGATTCATGGATTTTTTTTCCTATTTTCCCAGAACTCATGCAGTGCAACTGTTAGAACATCACACAACCCTGTAGCAAAAAGAAATCCATGGTCATATCAGCTCGTATCTAAAGCAAACATTTTTTTCCTAATAATGGGTGAGTTGATTGTTGACTCAGATGGTGTTTTGGATTGGTAGTCCATTATAGTTTTAACCTTGTCATTGGTGGAAGACGTGGGACCCACCCAATAAGTGATAGGACCCTCTATTTTTCTTGTAGGCACTCTATTTTAGCCTCGAATAAGAAGCTAAAAAAGGTGAGCTCTATGGTTTTGGTGCACTAAAATGATTTTTGTTCTTTGCCAATCTTTTAATTTTATTCATTTATAATTTTATTTCACATGTACTTGTGAGAAACCCACTGTGCATACACATGTAATTGTATTCATGAATAGGATGGCTTAAACTTTTAGTTGTTTGGGTTAACCCCACTTCGGCCATTTCCTCTTTATTGAATTGAGTTGTTAGCAATTATGTGAA
Organism: Magnolia sinica; assembly: GCF_029962835.1. NCBI lineage: Eukaryota > Viridiplantae > Streptophyta > Magnoliopsida > Magnoliales > Magnoliaceae > Magnolia > Magnolia sinica. The sequence goes on from NC_080591.1 coordinate 68,906,471, forward strand.
TAGGATTCTTATTAAACAATCGTGTGAATTTTTTTTGAATGACTATCAGGTGTAAGATTCCAAAAAGAAAATAAATAAATAAATAATTTGAGGATGCTTTTTTTAATGTACAGATATTTTAGTGACGGACCAAATCCGTCGCTAATTTCTAAACAAAATGCATGTCAACGACGGATTTGAGTCCGTCGCCAATATTTTTAATGACGAATAGTTCAGGTGGTTTTTTCAGAATTTCAGCGACGGATTGTTAATTTTTTGCGATGGATCTTATCCGTCGGTAATATGCGATGGACCTTATCCGTCGCAGATTCAACGATGGATTTTATCCATCGGAAAAAAAGACCTAGTAAATAGCGACAGACCAAGCAACAAACAAAATCCGTCGTTTTTTTGGTTTTGCGACGGATTTAGTCCGTCGCAAATCAGCGATTTTGGCGTACTGCTCTCTCTCTCTCTTATGGTTTATACATAGAAAAGCATGTATAGAGGTATAGGATTTCTTATATATGTGGAAAGAGGTAAATCTTGTATTTTTGTTTCTCATATAAAGAAGAAAAAAGTTTTATATCACTACTAAAGTAGGCATGTTGCCGAATCACGTAAATACATACGCTTTTTTTCTTTTTTGGTTTAACCATTTAACCTTTTATTTGACCTTAACTTCTATGTTTTGGCCTCACTTATATTGATTATGTGTAGGTGTTTTTCCGAGATAAATGAATAGTTTTTATTATTAGATTATTGAGCATGTGATCCCCACTGAAATGAGACATACTATATTTTATGTCCGACACGTGCAAAAAGAATGAGAGAGATTGCCCATTTTGTTGGTTCTTAAATTGCTTGGTACCCCAGCCACAAGAGTTTCTTGTGGTTAGAAGCTATGTGTGGCCTACAATGATGCTTGTAACAAATTAACTCCATTCAACAGTTTCTCAAGTTTACAATAGGATAGAACAAATAATAGATAAATAAAAAATCTTAGAGGTTGGTCATTGAAGCTAAGGATATCAACCTTCATCTTAAACTCTCGATCTGACCGATCTGCTCGATCATTACATTGTCTAGGATATTAGAGGATCATGTCACTGATCTCCTCATCGCTGGATTCCCCTCCCTTAGGAATGATCCTTTGATTCATTGTTGGCACCATCTTGCGATCAAGGTGGTTGCGAGTTCCAGAAATTGTTGGTGGTGGATCACCACTAAGAACATGGAGTTGCCCTATGGCCTCCGTCAAGCAATCGATGACAGTCTATAGCCCTTGCATGACTTGCCGATTCTCTCATTGTGTTGCTTCAAAAGTTACTTTAAAAATCACCGCTATTAAAGGATAATTCCCTGGAGTACCATCCATGTGATTGTTGCCTGACTTGTCATTAGAAGTCATAAATCTGAGGTACCAAACTGACGCAAAGGAGGATGTGTAGAGGACAAGCACCATTTTCTTCGAAGGGATAACTATTCTGAATCCACAGATCTTCTTTGGACTCCTCACAGAGATACCTCGAATCCATGAGGAGAGATAGGAAATAGAAAATAATTTTAATAAAATTCATAATAATTTGATTGATGATGAAAAATGAGCTTACAACCTCTTAAATAATAACGTAAACCTTAGGAAGAAGTTTCGGAATTAAAATATAACTAAAACTCCTAGAAATCGGGACTTAACATAAATAATAAACTTACTATTTATAAACGGTCGTGATTTCTACTAGTGCGCATGGTTTTCAGCCAAAAATAGTAAGTGTCCTATTTGGCAGAATCGTGATGTTCCCCTAACTATTCCAAGCACTTTTCATGTTGGGCGCAACTCCTAAAGCCCAACGGATGAAGAGTTATACTTAAACTAAAACTTACTATAAATAGTAAAAATGAAATTAAAATAGCAATTTGACCATCGATCTGATGGCATTCCATAAATTCAGCATGCGCAACCCAGCATAAGAGGGTTGGGTGGCTAAAGTAGATCGTCCTACCCTATATGGCACATCAGATAACTCATTTTGGTTTGCGAGATACGTCCGTTTTAGGTTCTGACGGTCTAGATCACCTCCGTCTTCGATCGGGTCTTTTCTGGTCCATCTTGGCCATGAAATTATCCGTGACCCTCTCTACATCAAAGTACCTTCATGCCTCACTCACTCATGTGACCTAGACGTGCATGCTAAAAACATGTTGATGTGGACTTCGCTACAGATATTGCAGTTCCACCTGATACGGTATTCCTGATTAACCTCTAAAGGTTACCATTCCTCTGCACTTTTATTACTATGAGTACCCTTTGAAATCTTTAGGACATGATCAAAATCGCTGAATTTACACCAAATTGCCTCAAGAGCACCAGAGAGATCAGATTCTTCCGTAGGTCAGGAGTGTGTTTCACATCTGTAAAAATACATTCCATCCCATCAAACATCCTGATGCACACCAATCTGATTCCAACGACCTTACAAGCAATATCATTGCACATAAACACCTGGCCACCCCCATGCTTATTGTATGTGCTAAACCAATCCTGATGCAAGATCGTGTGGCATGATGCACCCTATCCAAAATCCACTCGTTTATGAGATAGCTGGATTTAGATGCGGTCAAAACATCACTAGTGCTGACATCCTCACTCGATTTCATTACATTAGCCTCCTTTAGTGCTTCATCTGGTTTATCTCCCTTTCAGGATTTAGGATTTCGATAATCGTTCTTCATATGCTCTTGTCTTCCACGGTTCCAGCACTTCATCTTTTCCTTACCCTTAAACTTGGACTGTAAATGTGATGAGTTTCCCTTCTCCCGCTCAGAATTCCTTCCCCTATCTACCAAAGTATCTATAGAGGAACCTGTGTTGCTATTTTTCTTTCTCAACACCCTCAACTAATGGGCTGAGATGATAGTCTCAACATTAATGGTCTCTCTACCATGGCACATAGTGTCCACGAAGCTATCATAAGACTTTGGAAGAGAGTTTAACAAAATTAGGGCTTGATCTTCTTCTCCAATCTTCACTTTCACACACATCAATTTACAAATGATATGATAAAACATGCTGATGTGGTCATTAAGAACTGACATTTCCATTAACTTCAGATTATAAATTTGTTTTTTCAGATACAGATGATTCGGTAATGATTTCTTAATGTACAAGCTAGCTAACTTCTTACAAAGTGCTACGGTGGTCTTTTGATCAAGGACATCATAAATGACATCATCTGCCAATCATAATTGGACCAAGGTTTTCATTCTTTCATCCAAACATTTTTACTCTTCATCGCTCATAGACAATCCGCGCTTCTTAATACTAATGAGTGCATGTTCCAACCCTTGTTAAACTAGAAGGCCTCTCATCTTCATTTTCCATAGTTCAAAGTTATTTTTCCTGATGAACTTATCCATTTCATACTTCACGTTTGATCCCTTCAATGACATATTTCAAATTCAAATTCGAAACCCAACATGGTTCTAATACCACTTGTTGGAGAATCACGGAAGCAAACCTCAAATTCAAATCAAACAAAAGAGACAAACACATACAAGCACCACAGAGAACACACGAATTTATGTTAAAAACCTCTTGTGGAAAAAATCACGGCATAAATTGACAATGAATCCACTAGGAAATATGAATTACAAGAGATGGATGGACTTAGCAATTTAAACAACTCTTAAAATCCCATTTCAAAACCCTAATTTTGCTCTAGAACACCTTAAGAATGTCTTAGCATACCCTAATCCTGATTACACCCTTAAAATCATGCAATTTTATCAATAGGACCTTCGATAGGATTGACAGCCATTGAGGCCTGCCGATGGAATTGAAGCCACCTTCGATAGGATCGAAGAATGCTTCAAAAACTAGGGAAAAATCATAATTTTCTCAATGCGATCAAGTGGTATGTCAATGAGATTGAGTGGCACAGACAAATCCCTATTCCAGTCAAATTAAAGATATTACCACAAGTTTATCTTACTTACCATTTGGATTGGACTGAGTTTTGATGTTTGTTGTGAATATGTGAAGTGAATATTAAGAGATTTAGTCTGTTAGCCCCAAAAGAGGATGGAGTCGGTTTTACATATTGCTACCTTAGGGTGGCTCACTTGAATTCTTTCCCCTTTAGTAATGATTGGCTGCCTATTCTTAGGGTCTTAATAGGAATACTTAAAATGAAAAAGATACACACTAAATTAATTACTTTATTTAAAAAACTTATGCTTTTATGTTCAAACACATGAATATTCCTATCCTTCCAAATTTAAGAAACATAGAAAAAGTGAAAAGAGTATCCATCTCTTTTTATCCGAACGAGGTGATCTACTAAATCATTCATGCATCTTTGGCTAAGAGAGTGATTATCAAATATTAAACATTCCTAATAAAGCTAAAGTGGCACAAGATTCTCTTACTAAACGCTTTTCTACTTAAGAGATAATTGATGCTTTTTGCCTTCATTGATACATAATAGAATTCAAATCCTAAAGAGCTCTCTAATGACCATAAAAAATAAAATAAAATAAATCAGTGGCACTAATTAGCTCTAAATCTAATTATTCCAAAGTTATGGTTGACCTCTAGATCTCATGAAATTCCATAGAACTTTTAGGAGACATTATCTTCATGAAACCTATGAGACAACATTAGAAAAAAAGGACTTAAACATGTCTTGGACCAAGCAAAAATGACTTTTAAAAGATGAATATTCCAAGGTCAGGATATTTTTGATAAAGAGTCTTTCAGGTATGCCGCCCATATTAGATACCTTCACAAGGAAAGAGAAGGCTAGCTACCAACATCAATGAAAAAGTGTTACATGTTCCTGACAAGCATGAGACCTTAAAACATGATAAAGATTCTCAACGTAAAATAATAATTTTACTATTTCACTATAGGTCTCATGTCTGTCATGCACACCATTCCTTTATTCATTTAGATGTTATTAGACCAGATGCATCTGGTGCTTTGTAATAAATGCAATCTGTGTTCCTATCCCTCCAAACACGCCAACTAGCTAGAGGCACTTCCATTAGAATATCTCTTGTAAACATAAATTGATCCCGATAGTTTTCAAATGAATGGGCCCACTTCCACAATCATCACAAAATAACTTATTCTCAATCTTCATTTTATTTCATTTGACCATAAGCAAATCATATACACATTTTCTTGTGTCCATCCATACACACAATCATAAGCAAATAACGATATTGGGTGTGAAAGATGGGCCCACATCTGTCATGCATCAATGTAGGGATTTCATATGCTGCCCAGATATTCATGGACTGTTTGTGACAGCTCCCACATATGTACGGCACTTTTAGGGATCAACATTCACCACAAAGATCTCAAATTGCACATGAAAGGAACTAGTGGGCCAATATGAAGAAATGGGCCTAGCTCAGATACAAGGCTGTCAATGGGCCTTGACTGGTATTGGCTTCAGCTCAGATTTTGAATTATTCGGTGTGGGCTTGCTCGAAATTTTGATTTTTTTTGGCCCACTCCCAGTCCATCAACAGCCCTACCTGCTGATGTGTTAGCATTCACACAATCATTATAGCAGACCAACGCGGTTCTTGTGCCCACATACATATAGAAGATCTTGATAAGATAAGGCTTGCTTACCTTGACCCAGTAGTCACAAGATCCACGTGGATCATCAAAGATTCGTTGATATGATGTGATGATATTAATTGATGGCGATAATTTGATGTAGGACGTGTCACGGATACATTTCTAGCATGGTTGGGCCAAAAGACTATGAATTGTAAATTGACCATAACTTTTGATCCAAGTATTGTTATGATCGTCAGAAAAAGCGTGCTTTTAACTCAAAGACAAATTTTTAAGGAAAATTGTTATTTTTAATAATTTTAAATTTTAGAGTTTTAGATTTTGTTTTCCTTTTTAGAAACAATTTGTAATCTGGACTCTTCTAACAAAAGTTTATTTGAAATTTTTATTTTTAGAAATTAGACTTTAGAAGAGTTTTATTAGAATTATGATTTTTATTAGGGTTAGAAATTTGTTATTTTTTGTAATTACCATTTTTTTAATATTATATTAAGAGTGTAATAGGGATGCATAGAGATTAGACAATCATCAATCAATTTATTATGTGGCTTCGAGGTATTTATGTGTATTCGAAATAGTTATTCCCTCGGGAAGACGGTGCTCGACCTCAACGCATCCTTCCCTACGTACAATCTAACAATCTGGATTTGCAGGATGTGTTGATGTAAGGTTGTGATGCCATATCAAGGTACAATTCTAAAGCTCTGATTTGTGCCGGTGAGATATGACAGATCTAAAGGTTTATGATCTAAGGACCTTTCCAGATATGATCAGTGGTCTGGTTGCATTCACCTCTACAATCCAATGGTTTGGTTGGCCACTATATATGATCAGCGGTTTGGATTATACGATCAAAATGTAAGAAGCCATCTTGATCGTACGGCCAAAAGCTAACAGGTAGCATCTCTACTTAGGGGACGAACTAGGTGCAGCACCGACCTCATTAAACATGGTGCAGCCCTAACCCTGGGGCCCACTTTGATGTATGTATTATATATCCACGCCGTTCATCTGTTTTTCCCCCTCATTTCATGCCATGGACCTAAAAATGAAACAGATCCAAATCTTAGGTGGACCATACCACAGGAAAGAGTGGTAATTGACCATTAAAAGCTTCTTGTGGGTCATAAAAGTTTTGGATCATTTTTTTTCATTTTATCAGTTCCATGTGTCCTTACAAATAGATTGGATGGAAAATAAATATTATGGTGGGCATTACATGGCCCCTGGAAAATTTTTATGGTGGGCACTCAATCACAACTTTTTCCTGTGGCGTGGTCCACTTGGGATTTAGGTCTAATTCATTTTTGGTTCATGCCGTGAAATGAGCTGGAAAGATCGGATGAACGGTATGGATATACAATACATACTTAAAAGTGGCCATGATTTACAATTCAGGGCTGCACGTGATGAGTAGACATGCTGCACTCCCCCTGCTGAATAACTGTATTTGTGAAGTGGGGCCATTACTGGACCACCCGACATGGCCATGATTTACAATTCAAGTTGCACTTTATACATCACTGATTCCACAACACCCTTTCATTCCACTCGACCCTTTTTTACTCCGGCTGCATATGAAGCTTGATATGTCAATGCTCAGAAATTATACATGCAGTGCAAAATTTCTCAAAATTGAAAGCATTCGTAAACAATCCTAACCTTTAATTTGAGGACCATTGGATATTTTTATTTTAACTATCCAATAATTCTCTACCAATAGTAGTCAGCTAACGTTGGAGATTATGTAGTGGAATCACATAGAGATGAATCTAGGATAGCAATCCAAGAGCACTAAGCAAACACTAGAGAACACAAATATTTAACGTGGAAAATTCTTTTGGGAAAAAAACTACGGCACAAATCGATAAAAATTTACTATGAAAGCATAAATTATAAAGAGAAAAGACTTACCTGATTCGAATAACCTCGAATCTCACTATTTGCTACACCCTTTGAAACCCTATAACTATTTAGAAACCATCTGGAATAGTTTAGGAAACCTTAGAATATCTTAGAATGACTCTATTAACACCTTAAGAACTCCTATTTATAGTTGGGGAACTCCAAATTTTACACTGACATGGAATAATTTGGAAATCGCCTTAAATTTACGCAGTCCACGCACAATCCACGTAACTTCTGACTAGTCGAATTAGATCTCGAGCTAGTCGAAGGGCACTTCGACTTGTCAAACATATCCTTCAACTGGTCAAATTTCTCAGAAGTTCCAAAATACATTGTCGGTGGACTTTCACCTGAACTTTCTCGAGCTAGTCGAATTTCCTCAGATTTAAGACATCTGTTAACAACAATCTCCACCATGTCTTCAATCTTCAAATGTGTAGCTTCTTGACCTCTTCTCTTATCTCTGTTCACATCATAGCTCCAATCAATATTTCTCATGCACACTCCATCTTCCTTTTACACCATCACCAAGCTCAGAGAAGTTGCATAGAACTTGAACTTCTTTATAGGAAAGACCTTTGCAAGCATGTTTGTTGGATTCCTGATGGTGTGAATTTCTCTAGAGTTACACTTCATTCTTCAAGCATTTGTCAAATAAAGTGGTGACAAACATCAATGTGTTTAGTAGGAGAGTCATGAACGGAAAATTTAGCCAAATTTATAGCATTTTTGCTGTCACAATTAACCGGCACAGCTTCCTACTAAAACTCCAACTGATTTATCATGACTCTCAACCAAACACCTTCCTTAAATGCTTCTGTACTGCCATATACTCTACTTCGGTTGTGGAAAGAGCCACTACAGATTGAAGCTTTAACATCCAACTAATTGCTCTACCTACTAGTATAAATGAGTAACTAGAAGTCAACTTCCTGGAGTCCACACTGCCTATGTAGTCTGAATTCACATATCCTACTAACTTTACTTATGTTTTCTCAAAACTTAAGACGTACTCTTTTATACCTCAAATGTATTGAAGTAGCCATTTCACCACTTCCCAATTTTATTTGTCAGGGTTTGACATGTATCTGCTCATAACACCGACTGCCTGTGAAATATCTGGTCTTCTACAGACTATGATATACATTAAACTGTTAACCACATTCGAATAAGGCACATGAGACATAACCTGTTTTTCCTCATTTGATTTGGGACATTGTTTTAAGGAAATCTTAAAATGAGCCTCATGGGGAACGCTTAATAGATTTGACATACTTTATCAGCATCTTTTTAAGGTATTCTGCCTGTAATAATTAAAGCTCGTTCCTCTTCCCATCTTTATGAATATCTATACCGAGAACCCTCTTTGGAGCCCTCGGATCTTTCATCTCGAATGTCCCTGATAATTGAGTCTTTGGTAAGTTGATTCAGACATATAATGACAGATGATCAATATATCATCAACTAGAATGATGAATTTACCATCACTTAGTGTCTTGTAATAGACATAGAGATCGTATTCACTCCAAGTAAAATCAAATTTCTAATACCATTGCCTAAGCGACTGTTTTAGGCCGTACAACGACCTCGTTAACCTGCAAACTTTTTTATTTACCCCTTTAACTTCGTAGAACTCTAGTTACTTCATGTAGATCTACTCTTCCAACTCCCCATGTAGGAATGCAGTCTTAACATTCATCTGTTCCAGCTCGAGATTGTATTGGGCAACCATCGCCAACACGAATATGATGGATACTTGCTTAACCACTGGCGTGAATATCTCTATGAAGTTGATTCCTTCTCTCTGAGCATACCCCTTTGATACCAGCCTCATTTTGTATCTATAATATATCCTTTTGAATGACCACTTGCATGCGATCGCTTTTCGGTCCACTGGAAGTTTTACTAGCTCCCATGTGTGGTTTTTGTGTAACGAGTCCATCTCATCATCCATAATTGTCTTCCACTTTTCTGCATTATACTCATTAAGAGCCTTCTGAATAGTTGATGAGTCACCCTCATCTATAATGAGGGCATATGCGATATTAAAGTTGTCCCTGGATCTTGTCGGTAACCTTTGATCATGCATTGTGTTCCTTCTTATAAGTGGCTGCTCCACCTGTTCCTGTACTTTTTTCTGCACATCTAATTTTTCTTGAGTATCATATGTATCAATTTGGACATCTACGACCAACCTTTCTAGTTCCTCTTACTCATCCTGATCATTTTTGTGGAGTAGGGAGCTTTCATCAAACCTGATGTCGCGGCTAGTGATAACCTTACGTATGAGCTTGTCGAATAACTTGCAACCTTTCACACTAATACCATAGCTAACAAAGATGTACCTTTGAGCTCTATGGTCTAGCCTATCTCTCTCAATTAATGGTACATTAGAGTAAGCCTCACAACCAAATATACACAAATCTGAGTAGTCCAGCTTATGACCACTCCATACTTCCTATGGGATTTTATATTCAATTGCCATAGACGGGGATCAGTTCACCAAGTAATAAGCCGTGTTAACGATTTCAGTCCATAAATCCTTTCCCAACACAACATTACTTAGCATGCATCAGGCCCCCTCTCCAAGAGAGTCCGATTCATCCGCTCAGCCACACTATTTTGTTCGAGCGTGTGGCACACTGTGTTGTGCCTAATAATCCCTTTATCTTTGCAATATTCATTAAACTCAATGGAAGTAAATTCTCAACCATTGTCAGTCCTTAAAACCTTTATTTTTTACCCTGATGATTTTTTTACCATTGCCTTCCATTGTTTAAATATGGTGAAAACTTTAGATTTACGTTTCATGAAGTAAACCCAAACTTTCCTTGACTAGTCCTCAATGAATGAAATGAACTATGACGACCCCCCGTCGAAAACCTCTGGCGATGACCCCCATACATCAGAGTGTGCACAATCAAGCACTCCCTTACATTTATGTTTTCCAGATTTAAATGATAATGTAGATTGTTTACCATATATACAATTCTTGCATATATCTAAATTAGAATTCTTAAAAGATGGAATCAAACAAAAATTAGATAGTACCTTCATGTCTCGCTCGCTCATGTGGCCCAGACGAGCATGCCACATACATATAGAAGTGGAATCTACAACAACCACTACCGCTCTACCTATTGAAGTGCTCCTAATTAACATGTAATGGTTTCCATACCTTTGTGCTCTCATAACCACAAGTGCTCCTTTTAAAACTTTAACGATACCATCAATACCGGTAAACATGCACCCTACAACCTTGAGTGCATCGAGAGAAATTAGACTTTTCTTTATATCAAGAATGTGCCTAACATCAGTCAAGGTACACTCCATCCCATCAAACATCTTGATGCTCACCGTACCAATAGGTACAACGTTACAGGCATTGTCATTGCCCATAAAGACCTATCTAGCATCGCATTCCTTGTAACTAGTGAACCAACTCCGATGAGGAGTTATGTGATATGATGCTCCTATGTCGAGGATCCACTCATCTCTAAGATTGTCATGTAAGTGTCTGACCATAGACACAGAGAGAACATCACCTCCACTTGTTTCTTCATTAGATGTGACAACATTTGCCTCCATGGAAGAAGCCTTTGAGTTTTTTTATTCTCTATAGGATTCGTGCCATCCTTCTTCATGTGTCCGTTTATCTCATAGTTCTAGCACTTTAGTTTTCTTTTGCCCTTGCCCGTGGATTTAGATCTAGGTCTTGAAGATTCTATACCTCACTAAGTATTTCTTTCTCTTGTAAAAAGTGCATCAAAAGATGACCTAAAGCCACCATTCATCTTTCTCATGACCTTCCCTTAAAGGGCTGAGATAACGGTGTCCACCCTTAGGGTTTTATTTCCGATGCACAATGAGTCCCTGAATGAATCATACGATGGCGGTAGAGTATTTAACAATATACATGCCTGATCTTCATCTTTGATCACTTCCTCCATGTCCATCAATTTGCAAATCAGTTTATTAAAATTACTGATATGGGCCTCCACATCTTCACCATTTGTTAATTTGAAGGTGAACACCTATAGCTTCAAGTGTAGATGATTCTCAGTGGATTTTTTTAACATAAATGTCCTCTAACTTCGCCCATAAACTAGCTGCAATTTTCTCCCTCAAACATTATAGAGGACATCATCCGTGAGACATAAACAGATCGAGGATAAGGCCTTCTTATCAAGAGCATTCAATTCATTATCATAGTAGACTTTCTCTCCTTAAGAGCACCATCCTCACCTTGCTTAGTTAAAGAGCTGATCATCGTGATCTTCTATAACTCAAAGTTATTTTTTCTTGAGTACTTCTCAATATCATACCTAGTTCTTCCCATTGATGCTAATCCCACAGATTCAGATCTGTGTCCCAACAATTCCTCTGATACCACTTGTTGAGGATCATGCCATGGAGTCACATAGAGATGGATATAGGATAGCAATCCAAAAGCACCAAGCAAACACAAGAGAATACAAAGATTTAACATGGAAAACGCTTTTGAGAAAAAACCACAGCACAAAGCGACAGAAATCTACTATGAAAGCATAAATTACAAAGAGAAAAGACTTACCCGATTCGAATAACTTCCAATCTCATCCTTTGCTACACCCTTTAAAAACCCTGAACTATTTAAAAACCCTCTGGAATAGTTTAGGAAACCTTGGAATATCTTAGAATAACTCTAGGAGCACCTTAGGAACACCTATTTATACTTGGGGAACTCCAACTTTCGCACCGACTTGGAATAATCCGGAAATCGCCTCAAATTTACTCAGGCTGCGCACAATCTGCATAACTTTTGACTAGTCAATCCAGAGCTCGGGCTAGTCGCGGGGCACTTCGACTAGTCGAACTTGTCCTTCGACTGGTCAAATTTCTCAAAAGTTCTAAACTAGATTGTTACTGGACTTTCACCCGAACTTTCTTGGGCTAGTCAAATTTCCTCAGATTTAAGACATCTGTTAACAACAGCTAATAATGATACATTTAAAGTGGGACCCATAATTTTGACTGTTTAATTTAAAATACTTGTATTCTGTGAATGTAATTTCTAAGTAATTCCTCAGTCCACTGGGTATAATGCATCATACTCTGTCAGGATATCAAAGTCATAGCCTTAGAGGACACAAAGGCCATGATTCTCTCTAGATTCATTGTGAGTATGGCCTGTCCCAAAAATCAATCAAATCCAATCTTCTAATGATCAGGATTTTGTAATGTCTACAAATAGATGGCTAAGATTTATATTTTTTTTAAAGAATCAAAAAAAGAAAGAAAGAAAGAAAGAAAGAAAAGGTCAAAGAGAGGAAATGAATAAGAAAAGAGGCATGTTTCTTTAATGGCCATGAATAGGGTTGTCAAGGGCCGGGACTGAGTAGGTCTCAGCCTGGATTTGAGCTTATTCAAAATTTTGATTTTTCATGCCTGAACCTAACCCATTGATGCCCTTAGCCATGAGACCCAAACAGTCAAAATTTACAAGCATAACTAACCCACCTAGCATCACCACCAAACAAGAACTTCCCACAGGGCCTCCCCGAATGCTAGAGTAGGCATTCTTGGTGGGATATGGTGCCGCTCCTGACATTGAGGATGTTTGAAGGGATGGGAGTGAAGTTGTGGAAAGTATATGTGGAAAGTTCTTATTTGTTATTTGATGATGATGATGATGATGAGTTGAGTTAGCTATGTTTGTAGATTTTGGGTATAAATTAAAAAAGTGTCTCTCTTCTTTTTCATTTCATTCCTTTAGATCTTTTCTTCTTCTATATATGTGTGTGTGTGTGTGTGTGTGTGTGTGTAATCTTAATCATCCATTTTAATTGCAACAGCGTGACCTGTTTGATGACCGGATCTAATGATTTAAGTGGCATCAAGCTCACAGTGAGTCGTGTGAAAGAATGTCCAAGATTTAACGGACATGTGTGACTCACTTGATGATTATCCTATCCGATTTTTGCAAATTGGATATCCACATCTCACTGTACACATAGAGCTATGTAATGGACCTATTTTTCAGGTCGATCGAAAAAGTCACTTGAAGATGACGGTGGTAATGAGCCGGGTAGCCCAACTTACCTAGCTTTGGACCTTTTTCTTTTCCTATTAGCTTGTTAGTATACCCACTGTCAGATCATACTTCACAGTTAGCCACCCTCACTAGGGAATCGATGCTAAGACCTCGGTGTTGAAATGAGTTATCTTTCACTCAGTCTACCACTTGAGCTATGCATCTGGGTGTATCCTAGCTTTGGACCTGCTAACTTAGCTGTGGCAAGGCTTCGGCCTCACATACTATTTGCCTATAATTTGTGGTTGCCAATCTTTAAAACAAAGTAGGAACACATCTTGGATTTACTTGGAACTTCCCAATGGGGTGCAAGAATATTTTTATGTCTATATACGTATGCACGGTCATTGGTGAAGCTTATTTCTCATAGTTTTTGGTGATTGCTCCTCTCTTGTAGGGTTTATATACATACAAGCATGTATACAGCATATACATTGTTCCATTAATTTATTTTCTGAAATATTCCTTGGTGTGGGATTTCTTATATGAGTGGAGAGAAGTAAAACTTGTATTTTTGTTTTTCTTATATAAAAAAGAAGAAATCTTTATATTACTACCTCCTAAAGTAGGTGTATTGTTAAATCATGTAAATATTTAAGTTTTTGTCTCCGGTTTTGGTTTAATTATTTTGTCATTTTATCTGGACTTTACTTTTGTGTTTTAGCCTCACTTATATTAAATATGTGCGGGCATTTTTCTATGATAAATGAATAGTTTCTATTATTAGATTATTGAGCATGTGAGCCGCACTGAACCGAGCCATACTATATGTCCGACACACAGATGCAGAAAAAACGAGAGAGATTGCCCATTTTGTTAGGACTTAAATTGCTTAGTACCCCAGCCACAAGAGTTTCTTGTGGTTGGAAGCTATGTGTGGCCTACAATGCTACTTGTAACAAATTAACTCCATTCAATAGTTCCTCAAGTTTACAACAAGATAGAAAAAAAATTAGATAGTTTAAAAACTTAGGTGGGCCACGTCGCATGAAATAACCCGGATTGAATGCCCACCATTGGAAATTTTGTGGAGTCGCAAAAGTTTTGTATCTACATAATATTTCTTTGGACAGTTATATGAGTGATAATAAAACCCTTTGAACAGTTTGGATGCCATATGAAACATCATGGTTGGTTTTAGGAAGGTTTCAACTGTGGACATTTTCCTTCTTGCTATTTGTGCGGTGTAACCCACCTGAGTTCTGAATTTTACTGATTTTGGACACCTATACTATTGTGATCTTAAGAAACTTATGGATAGAGTTGATTTGTCATGGTCATCTTTTAAGCTCCACATAGCTTTCGACTATACAAATGTGAAAATGAATTACGAGAATATATTATAAGAGATTGTGTAGATACCTAGATAGAATCACCTACTCGTTGTTATGGATCTAGAGTAGGTATTAGATGTTGACACGTGTGCAGCCATTCACCTCTTGTACTCGTACTAGGGTCCACAGCCCTGATGCATCACGTTTAGTAAATAAGTGTACGCTACCCTCGAGGTTTGCTAGCTTCGCAAGTACCCTTATAAAACAGTGTTCTTGCCAACCTATCGGGTGTGTGGGAATTTTTTGCTCTTAGACGTTCACCGGCTTCTATTACAACACCAACCTCTTCTAAATAGGGGTGTAATGGGCCAGCTAGCTTCTGTCCAAGCCCATCCCACTTTGTTTAATATAATTTTTAACCCAACCTGGGCCGACCATTGTTCTCGTGATACTCATCATGAATGAACAATGCCCCCAATGTTTTTTTTTTGGATAGGAAGATCCTACAATCGTTGTGCTTCTATTACTAACCATATGAGGTGACATTGGAAGGTTAGGATTGCCAGTCACACATAGAGTTGGGCATCCAATTGAGTCGGACTAAGTTAGGGCTAACTCGACTCGATCCGATTTTGAAATAGGCCTGACCCGAACTTGATCCGACTCGATACCGAGTCCAACATACTTGACTCGATCCGACTCCAGTCTAGCTTGGAATGATCCGGACTAAGTTTAATCTGGTCAAAAGTACTGAGTCAGGTCGAGTTGGCACCGAGTCAGATTAAGAGATGAGGGAGGGAGAGACCGAGAAAGTGGAGAGGAGAGAGAGGAGGAGGAAGAGGGTGATGGTGGTGGGTGGTTACTGGGCTTGGAAGATGAGGAGGAGGGAGGGAGAGAGAGATTTGGGATCAGATTAGGGTAGGGTGAGGTGGGTAGGGTTAGAGAGTCGGGTTTCGGATCGAGTCGGGTCTAACTGGATCAAGTTTCCAGTTAAGTCGGGTCGAGTTACTAGGTAACTCGAACTCGACTCGGTTTGAGTTCGAATTGGACGGAGCCAACTCGGTTCGGACCGACTCATCCATTTGGTTCGGGTTGAGTTGGATCTGAACGAGTCGGACGAGTCAAGTTAACTGGATCGAGTTGTCCGGTGCCCACCTCTAGTCACACGTAGGGGAGAGAGAAAGAGAGAGAGAGAGAGAGAGAGAGAGAGAGAGAGAGAGAGAGAGGTGTCAGTTGGGGGAGGGAGGGAGAGAGTAGAAGAGATTATTAAGAAAAATAAATGCAAACCCTAATGGGCTAGGATGGGATGATGAGCTTTTACAAATCGAAGTCCAACCTTGGCCCGATTTAAAAATGCGCTTTACTTTTAAGCCCTAGCCTAGCTCTTGAGCTTGTACTCCAACCCAAGTCTAGCCTGAGGCAGGCTAAGCTCAGAAGCCCGATGGGCTAATTTGGCCCTTTGACTACCTATTTCTCAGAGCTTTATTTCCTCGCCTTGCTATTAAAGAGTGTTTTTTTTTTTTCTTTCACTTATTCTCCTAAAATTAAGAGTGTCAAGCAATCTAAGCCATTTTTCCTTTCTTTTCTTTTAACATTTGCATCGGTTTTTTTCCTCTTAACCATCTATTTTTTAGATATGGCAAGCCCTTTGTGATTTCTGGGCCAGGTCATGCTCTCATCGAGTCCCGCCTAAAGGATATCTAGGATCTTGCAAATGATGTCAAGGCTAGTTCATTTTGCTATGTGCAAATAGACTTGAATTTTCACATGAATGAATGGTACCATTCAATTGCTACACTTACTCATATACTTGCACAACCACATTCCATGGCCATTTACTAGGCAAGTTTTAAAGTGTATGTTATTGTTTGGATTGAAATTCGGTTTTGCATATGTGTGTATGGTGTCGGCCATGCCAGAACTTTTTATAACTTGATTTGAACATCTGAACACCTTTGACCCCAAGCACTAAGACAGATAGAGGGACTGAATAGTCATTTGATTAAGAACTGAAGGAGTTCAGTTGTCTATTTAACCACTCATATATGCAATCACGCAATTTACATTAGGGATGGATCGTCCATCTAACGAGTTCTTTTTGTCTATCAGATAAAAGCACTTTTTCTCACCATGATAGAAAGGACGATCCGATACTTACTATACGTGAGTAAAATGAACTACATTGATGACGTAAAAGCAAACTTATAAGAGATAATTCCTTTGTGATATAGTGTCTACAACATAGATGGCGAGGTCCTAGATCTAAGTCTTCCTTATTTTAGAGATGAGAGTGTAGACGAAGGGAATTACACTAATGAAAGTGAAAAGTAAAGTCTTCCTTGCCATTTAGAGCTCAATATAGTTGGAAGGAGATTACACTACTCTTAGTCAAAATTGGTCCAGCATAACAGCATAGATGGATGAGGTTACACTACTCTTAACCTAAAATTGGTCCATTATAGTAGTATATATGGGTTGTCCTATGCTAAGATAAGATATAGGATAAAATTGATAGCCAGCACTACACTCTACATTTGATTATATGTGTGTTGGGTTAGCGAGGGCCCAGAGTTCTTTGATCTTCCTCTTATTTTATAAAACCTTGAAAACAGATGTGATAAGAGATCTTCGCAGCCACTTCTCTTTTTTGCTGATGTGGAGATAACCATCTGGATACATAGACAGTCATGGCCTATTAAACAACAAAATGTAGACTAGTTGTTTGTCATTTGTTGGCCTATGAACGCTTCTGCCGAATGAGCGGCCATCGCTTTCATGTCTGCTTATCAGTTGTGCAGAACGAGGTGTTCAATTGACTTATATATAGAAAATGTGTTTGATTTTTGGAGTCTCCACTAGCCAAATAAAGCTCAAAATCTATGACCGAATAGATACCATAGAATCACTTTGCAAATTTCTTTGACTTAAGTGACTTAAGTAGTTGATTTGTGACCATTAATTCCAAGTAAGGGTCTCGACGATAGAAGAGGAAGGGGTTAGACACCCTCTTCTGCATGCATAACATGTAGTCTTTACTTTATGGGATTTTATGATCTTAAGGGAATTCAATATAATTTTGGTATTATATATCTAACCATAGTTCGCATAACCCACGAGGGGTTGGGCAGGTAAAATAAAAGATCCTTAACCTTACTTCGTAAAGTCCAATGACTTCAAAAGGCAATGTGAAAATTCACTAGAAATCAATATCACAACTGCCATTTGTGGTATGGTCCAGATGATCCTTTGGATATAATTCATTTTATCTTTATATATGTGTGTGTGTGCGCGCACTCTATAACGACCTTTAACAATGGATGAATGGCCTATTGGAATCAACCCATTTGAATCGGCCCATTTGATTTATATGAGGCCCAATGAGACGTATGTGAGGCCTTTGTGTGGGCTGACTGTGATGTATATGAGGCCCATTGCGATGTGAGATTCTACCATGATGCATGTAATGATGTTTTGGCGGCCATGCCTTGGGAGCAATGATGGTTTAATGTCCACATTGTAAGAACAATGATGGTTAAATGTCCACATTGTAACTCTCCCTAGGGCCCATTGATAGGCCCATATTTGTAGTGTGTAGGCCGTCTAAGCCCCTCTTCGTTATGAACAAGATCCATCACCACATAACATGCTTAGTATAGTTCAATGATTCATACCCATACACCTCATATGTATGCTTGATATGAGGAATGTAAGCCCCGTATCCTAAACAATACCGTTCATAGACTTTCGCAGTCTTCCCGGTCGAATTTCGGTAACCTTTGACCCTTAACCGATATTTGCGCACGACGTTGATTCTCATGCCGTCAACCCGAGTCGACTCAACCCAAGACATTTACCATAGCGACCGCGCCATCGCCACGGTTCCGATGCCGCGACTCGCGCTTCGAGGTGATACCCTGGTTAGGAGATGTGGGCCAGCGTTCGGTGCTAGAAAAACACCACGCATGCGAATTTCGAGAGAATCTCTATGAGATGTCACCTCAATCAATCTGTCCCATCATGTCAAGTACATGTCGAGTACAAATCACCTTTCACCCATCCCCAAGCAACCCCAAAGTCAAAAAGTCTCTTACTCACCCATGCCTTTCTTATACCAAGCAACCACAAAAGTCAAAAGAAGCCTTACTCACCCATCCCTCTCTTCCCATCCATCACTCCATCATACATCACCCATCTCTCTTTACAACTCTCTCTCTCTCTCTCTCTCTCTTTTCTCAACTTACTTTCCAAGTAAGCAAGGAAGAACTCCACACGCCCTCCCATGGAGAGAAAAATGCATGTGTGAGGCCCACCTTTCCATCCCTAGATCTCCCATCCTAGCCATCCATTTCTCATCTTCCTCCATTAAAGAGAAGCACAAGGAGCTAAGGAAGCTAAGGGAGCAAGAAGATCAAGCGGTGGGTTTTTTGATAGGGTAGTTTTAATTTTTTTTTAAGATGGGCCAAGTGAGGCCAACCGATCAATGGTTTGGATCTCACTTTGGACCCAAAGATGTGGCCGATGGCCCACTTGGATCATCATGATCATTCCATGATGGGGCCATTCTCCATGGACCCTATCATGATGTTTATTTTCCTTGCATACCTAGGGTCATCTAGACTGTCTATTTTAGTGGAGAAGGGATCTCCACTGTTGGATTTTGATTTAATGGGCCTATGTGTAATGGGATCCACTTGATGTATGTTTGGTTGCAAGGGAGGGCCCATAGTGCCGGGGTCCCTCCATCATGCGTGTCCCACTCTCTATCTCTCTCTCTCTCCCTCTCTATTTCATTTTTTTATGTGATCATAACAAGGTTGTATGGCCCACTTGGATAGACCCCACCCTGAAACATGTATTTTATCCAAACCATCTTCAAGTGGAGCCCACCTTATATGTATTGCACCCACACCAGCTACCCTTTTGTGGCCCACCTAAACAAGGATCACCTTATGCATGTGAGGCCCAGACCGTCCAGCGTCTAGGGACGCTGGACGTGCATGGAAAACACAAATATTAGCTTGGTTTCAAGCTAATGGGGGTGGCCCACTTATTTTGGCCCCACCTTGATGTATGTCTTCAATCCACGCCGTCCATTCCTTTCCCAACCTCATTTTAGGCGTTGAACCAAAAAATGGTGTCAACCCGAGGTCCTGGCGGGCCATACCATAACAAATGGTGATTTTCACCATTGAAACCTTCCCTAATATATTTATACACCGAAATATGCCCAATATTGGGCTTGTTTTGCTTATCTGGAGCCATGAAGGGCCATTGGACGGAGTGGATTCTCTAGATGTGTACCTCACCAGTGAAAGCCACAAAAAAAGGCTTGAAATAAAATAAAAATATATATATATAACAGGGATGGGTGGGCGGACAGCACCCATGGCCCTAGCCGTGGGCCCCACCTTGATGTTTATTTGTCATCCAAACCATTCATATAGTGGGCCCTCAGGGCAGTGGGCCACCCTCTAAAATTCAGGTCCATCCAAGACTCACGTGACCCACATTATAGGAAACAGTGTGAATTGAACTCTATCATTGAAACCCTTTTTTTGTGTCCACAGAAGTTTTGGATCAAGCTGAAATTTGTTTTTACTCTTCATCTAGGTCTGCGTGACCTTATGGACAGAATGGATGGCATATAAGCATTATGGTGGGCCCCACATGGGACCCACGGTGATGTATTTGTTTTATTCACACCGTCCACCATGGACGGTGGAACCCACCATAGTGCATGTGTCTTCACCACACCGTCCAGGGCTGGACGGTGGGACCCATCCCCCACGTGTGGGACGGCGGATGTGTATATGTGTGTATGTATATATATATATATGTAGATATTATATAGATTATATATTATAATATAAATATAAAATATTTGATGGTTGGCCTTCATGTGGACCCCCATCATGAGGCAGGTGTTGCATCCAACCTGTCCATCCATTTTAAAAAGTTTATTTTATGGCATGGGCATAAAGAATGAGCCAGATCCATAGCTCAAGTGGACCCCACCTTGGTATGTGGATGAGGCCCATCTTAATTTATCTGTGGTAGTCCATTGGGGCCCACTTTGATGTAGATGTAAGGCCCATGTTATGAGGCCCATTCGATGTATTGGGCCCTATGGGTTGAGGCCCATTTGATGTACATATGGGTCCAATTAGTGTGGCCCATTTGATACACATAAGACCCATGAGATTAGGCCCATTTGATGCATTCTAAGGCCCACGGGTTATGGCCCATTGCAATGTACATAAGGCCCATTGGTGCGGCCCATTGATGTGGCCCACTTGATGAATATAAGGCCTATGTGATTTGGCCCATTTGATGTATTTAAGGCCCAATGGGATGTACCTAAGGTCCATTGCAATGTTTGATCCCTGCAATGTGTGATCCTAACATGGTTTATGTAATGATGTTTATGACAGTCGTGCCTTAGGAGCAATGTTGGTTTAACGTCCACATTGCACGTTTAAATGTTGGTTAAACGTCCACATTACGACTCTCCCTAGGGTCCATTAATAGGCCTGTATTCGTTGTGTGTAGGCCGTCTAGGCCATCTGCGTTGTAAGGATAGTGCATTACTTCATAACATAATTAGTATAGTTCCATGATTCATGATCATACGCATCATATGTATGCTTGATATGAGAAATGACTGATCATAGCATATGCCTTCAGGCAGATTGTTTAGGGGCTCCTGGATAAGCGGTGTTGCCCTACATGAGCGCACGATACGCGCAGGATTTTTGCATGACTGGATAGTGTGATTCATGCATTCACATTGTGTGACATGGTTATCGTATGCCCTAGCGACATCAGGGACATGGCCTCCACAGGCGTATCGTGGTTGGCAGGATTGGATACCGAAAATCTTGTTCTACATGGGGTGCTATAGATATCCCTGAGTGAAAGTCCCTAAACCCTTATGGTACCAAGAGGTTACTCCAACGTCTAGACTGAATGGGTGCATGAGCGCCGAGTGCCGATTACCAGACGGTTGCGCTTTCCACTGTGTCGTGGTCGGTTGGAAGGGGGTGCGGCCTTACCCGCCCGAGAGTAGGGGGCAATGCTGGGCTGAGTCTGACCAGCTCGAGGAATGGGTCCGCTATTGACGAGCCGAGCCCGATATTGGCATGCGGATAGTGAGGTCTTTTTCACTCACCTTATTGCACACGATGGGGCGGCAATCTGGCTTAGAGTGTACTAGACCCCGGTGATATTTCAGATTTTGAGCTATATTGATATATGGACTTAGATGAGGATTTGTATGCTTGAGTTGCATTTCACATTGCATGGCCTTGGTATGGCCGACATCATTCTTTGCACCGCATGGCCTTGGTACGGCTAATAGTATTCTTGGCTTTCATCAGCATGTTCTGCATTACTCTGATACTGCATAACTGGATTACCACCTTGAGCACACACTTTCACCACCCTTTATGCTTTCTATAAGCTTATGCACAACCGTTGCGTGCAGTTGATGTTAGATCGCAGCAGCGCTGAGGCTTGGGCACATGGCTGATTATTTTGGAGTTTTATTCATCATCATTGTATTTTCCTTTATGCTCATTGTACTTGTAAAGTTTTTGATCATAATGGAAATGTGATGGAGTTTTTGGTTGTTGTTTGTGGGTTATGCCTTTGGTTATGCTTATTACGAATCAAACTGATGTTGAAAATCCTCCTCGTAGCATCCTAGGAACGGAACCTGGCAAATGGGGGCTGGGAGCCGAGAATGGGGTTCTACGGAGGCTGTCGGTGTCGGATTCGGCAATCGAGAATTTTGTGAGCCCGATTTCTGAGTTTAGGGCGTGACAAGAAATGACTGATCATAGCATATACCTTCGGGTAGATTGTTTACGGGCTCCCTGATAGGTGGAGTTGCCCTTCATGAGCGCGTAGTACGCGTAAGATTATTGCATGACTGGTAGTGTGATTCATGCACTTCGCATTTGTATGACATGATTTCTATATGCCTTAGTGACATTAGGGCTATGACCTCCACAGGCACATCGTGGATGGTAGATTTGGACACTAGAAATATTGTTACTAAGCATCGGGGCGCTATAGATGTCCTTGGGTGAAAATTTCTAAACCCGATAGTACCAGAGGATGACTCCAACGTTGAGACCAAGTAGATACATGAGCGCACGAGGGCCAAATACCAGGAGGCTGCATCTCCCACTATATCGTGGTAGGTTGGAAAGGTGTGTGACCTTACTTGCCCGAGGGTAGGGGGCATTGCTAGGCTGAGTATGACTAGCTCGTGAATGGGTCTGCTATCGACTTGTCAGATAGATATTGACAGATTATTGGCTAGGAGGATAGTGAGATTTCTTACGCTCACTTGGACTGCGCGCCTGGAAAAGGGGCAGTGCCATTTGGAGTGTACTAAACCCCGGTGATTATCCAAAATGAGAATTGTATAGATATTTGATGCTCTAGTGATGAGCTACATTGATATGTGGATTTGGATGAGGATTGGCATGCTTAAGTTGCATCTCGCATCGCATGGTCTTGATATGTCCGATAACATTCATATCTTGCACCGCATAGCCTTGGTACGGCTGATTGCATTCATGTACCCATCAGCATGATTGCGCATTACTCTGACATTGCATTCTGAGCCCGTTCATACTACGCATACACTTATACCACCCTCTAAGCTTTTTATAAGCTTATGCACGGTTGATACGTGAAGGTGATGCCCGGACGCAATTGTAGCTTCACCACAGTTGGAGTGTGTAGTTGAGCTTTAGGAGTTTCTATTATTATCATTATCTTGTATTTCCCTTCATACGCATTGTACTCAAAGTTTTTGATCATAGTGGATTTTGTGATGGCGTTCTTGTGGTTATTGTTCGTAGGTTATGCTTATACTGAATCAAATTCATGTTTGAAATCCTCATTGTAGAATCTCAGGATCGAAAGCTAGTGTATGAGTGTTGGGAGCTGAGAATGGAGTACTATGGAGGCTGTTAGTGCTGGATTCGGCAATCGGGAATTTTGTGAGCTGGTTTCCAAGTTTGGGGCGTGACAGATTGTTTCTTCATAGGTGGCCTTTAGGGTCAAGCATGGCATCAACACTAATCAAGAATATCTAAGTATTTGAAATGGACCCACCCTAATGTCACTTTCTCAGTCCCTCACTTGCTTTCTCCGTCTCTTTATCCCTGTGCCTCCTAGAATGGTAGCCATGATGCTACATTTATAGACCAAGATCATTGGCTCATAGTGAGACAACGGTGTGACACCTTTCCTATTTTCAGATTTTGACATCTTTAGGGTTCATATATAGATCTTGGTTCGGTAAAAAGTATGACAGGTGGCCGACAATCCACGTGACACTATTTTATTTAACAAAATAGGCTCATTTGAGAAATGAAAGCATTGATATGATGTCATCGTTAGCTCATCATGAGCCTACTTTTTTATTTTGTTGATTTAATCCATTGGTTGTTTCTAAGAAGTGTTGTGAATCCCAAATATACGACCCGTTTGGATTTACGACGCTTTACGGGTTAGATAAAGACAACTTTTATTGAAATAAGGCACAAACATGATTTCTTGGAGAGTTAGAGACTAGCCAGGATTTGATCTGTTAGGTTCTAGATCTTCTGATCAAGTCTGTCTATTGTTCCTATGACACACCGAGAGTCCTTCCAATTTGATTGATTAGATTTTTAATGATCCTACGGACTATTGCCCAGGGATAATTTTATCGAAGCTCATCGAATTTAAGAGAGTAGTTTAGTCTCTTTTGGGTGGTGTGTCTACATGGACATTGGTTACGTGCACATCATATTCTCATTGTTTGAATGGGAATATTATAGTTTTGGTAGTCTTATGGACTATCATACATATTTTTCTTTATATGTTTATTAATATATATTAAAGAGAGATGTGTAATCAAACCATAATCTCAATTAGCTCTAGATCATATGACATGAGAGTTAGGGTTTGTATAACTCTAACCCTAAACAAAAAAACTCCAGATCCGACTATCATTACCACCTCTGCTACCTTCTTCTCCAACGAGATCCCGCCGAAAACCCAACACTAGCCACTTCCCCTGCACTCCCGTTAAAAACCCAACCTCTAAACAAGGTCTCTCCCACTTGATCTCTTTCCGGCAAGATAACAACCATCAACCAGTTACACCATCAATCGTCTTCTTCAGTGAACTCTCTCTCTCTCTCTCTCTCTCTCTCTCTCTCCGGTCAAGCACTCCGAGATGCCATTGCTGCCCATTGCAACCCATATTTGGCAAGATAACAATCGTCAACTAGCCGCACAACCCCTGCCCCCTTCCTCTCCACGAGGCCCCTGCCCACCCACTGCAACCCATCACCCGCACCCTACCTGCACAACCCTCAAGCCTGGCCCTTCTCCTAGCAAACTCTACCCGCACAACCCTCACCCCTTCCTCTCTGACCCTACCTGCACAACCTTCATCCCTTCTTCTCCAGTCATACCCTACCCATACAACCTTCGAGCCCGGCCATTATAACTCATCCATAAACTCACCATCTGCCAACATCCTGAATACCCTAGTATGTAAACCCCAAAATCATCAAAATTCACTGGAAATCCCAAGCATTTGTTGAAACCCCTCATATATGTTGACTCTAGTGTGTCATGTCCCCCATCTGCTTCTGCTCTTTTCTCCACCTCTCGCCTAATCTTCGATCTATTGTTGTAGGATAATTTTCCCACGTTATGGAACCCCATCACGATCACTTCTAAAATCTAGGTTGGCCACTCCTTATTACTTATTATATTACTTTGATTATTGGCACAACCTCTAAGAGGCCGATTGTGTGCTTCTTCTTTCTATCATGGGTAGTACCAGTGTCGATATGAAATCTGATGCGAAATATGAGATTCAATAAATAACTTTGGTAAAACTAAAATAAGTCTCTAATGTCCTTCCCTAGCACATTCTATCAAGCTTTTCTTGAAATTTGAATGGAAGATTAAACACTTAACAAATGATAATCCTTTTGAGGATTCCTCCTATCTTTAGAGGAGTGAGAAAGATGCCCAAGTTATGAATAGGTTCTATGGGAGAATGGATGAGACAGTATATACTATGGTAATGTGTTATGAGGCTGCTAAAGAGTATGGAAGAATCTGCACTAGTTATACTAGATTGAGAAGAACATACATCGTCCCTATGACATTTTTCAAGAAATTTGTAAGATAAAATAGGGAGATAATCTCCATAAGCATTGTGCCTGGTTTAAAGGGTTGTTTGATGAGTGGATTATGCACCATTCGTACACTATTGATATTGACTAGCAAAGACAGTTTTGACAAGAGCTTGGGGTTGTCCTAATTCTAATTAGGACATTGCACCCCTATCTTGAGCATGTCGGATCTCAGAAATTGGGGAGTGATAGTGTACCTTCATTGACTAATGTCTTTGGTTGTGTACTTCGTGTCTTTCCTCTATCTCCTACTTCCTCTCCACTACCTTTGATGACACCTTGACTTTTGTAACAACTTTTGGAGGTTGGGGTGGTCGTGGGGGAGGACGCAGGGGATGGGTAATGGACGTGGCCATGGGCGTAGTTTCTCTTCTGGTCTTATTGGATAGCCAAGCTTATGCACTCACTATAGAAGGAGAAATCACACTGCTTTGCCTTCTTCATGATCGACCTCCCAGGCCGCTCTTGGCCAACCGAGCAACATATTCAGATGGTGGACCTTCTATTGATACTTCTACTAGCCCTACTTCCATGGGTGATTCGATCACCATCACAATCGCTCATGATGTTTATGAGAAGATGGTGGGTACGCATATGGTGATGCCAACTCCATATACCTCCATTGCAACTCTAGCTGACACAAGCAATTCTCTTGTTACATCCTCTAGTACCACCCCTTGGATGATTAACTTAGGGGCCATAGATTATATAAAAGGTGTTGGAGCACAAAAATCAAATAATCGTGAGAAGATAACATTGTTGTATAATCGTGAGAAGATAACATTATTGTAGAGGTGAGTTGGGCGACCGCGCAATGAAGAATGATGTTGGGAGTGGATGACATTGGGTAATCTCCTACACTAAATAGAAGCCTTGTTGCATGCCCGCACAGCATGGGTACATTGCGCGACCACGCAACGAGGACTTGTCACGCAGATTTGACGGTTCACATGTGTAGAGGCTTATAAATACCCATCTCCCTCTCTCATTCAAATGATGAGAAAGGTCTAAGAAGCTTTTGGGAGTCCTTGGAATTGAGAGTTACAATGTTCAGGTATCTCGCGGGAAGCAGCACAAGAGAAAGGAAGGAAGGAGATTCAAGCAAGCGATGACTGCGCAACAGGGGCTCCAATGGCCCATATATTATGCAAATTTGTAGATTCATCCAAGATTCATCCTCCTATGCACATACTCTTGAATATCATAGTGAAGCAAGGGTTTTAAGTTAGCATAACTCTTCTGTCATTACGACAGATGCCACACAAGCCGAGATGCTACTAAAATTATTATTAAACTATTATCAATTATGTTGATTAAAGTGTAGTTTGTTTTAGAATCAAGGGCAATGCGAGGGATGTAATAAGAATTCAGATTAATGAAATAAAATGATGATATTTATTCTTCGACTTTCTTTGGTTATCATTGAATGTGGATATTATAACCTTCGATACTTATTTCTAGTTGAAATAAAATGGTAACTTTGCTAGGGACTGAATCCAAAATCTCTAGTTAAAATATATATGTTTAATACTAATAAAAGAACAATTAAAGAATACTTATCATTAAATGGTGCAATAATGGTGCCAAAATGGTGACTCTCAATGGGAACATCCCCCCTTCATCTCTAAAACAAAGTACAATTTGACTTAATTGGAATAACTAATAGTATGTTTTGGACTTCAGGGCACTTTATTCCTGCATAAGCTAATGGCCTCCCTTCTGACCAACATAATTATTTATTTGATGCCCAATGGATCAGCTGTGGATTATATTGGTAATGTGTGATTGCTGTCTAAGAATGTACCAGGGAAAGTTGAGTCGACTGCGATTAGAAACAAATGATAGCAGGTGATGTCTGGGGTGATCTTCACCTCACCAACAGTGCAAAAGGACAATAAAGACTGGATAGCAGTAACGTCCAAAAGGTGGAATGCTCGATCCCCTTCCATGAAAAGCATGGCCTACCAAGTGTGATAAGAGGATCGATCGTGCGGAATATCACAAAGTGCAATCCCTCTTTAACTTCTGATGTAAAGCGGGTTGCGGACACTTTCATGTCCAAGATGGACCAGAGAAGGCCCGATCGAAGGCAGAGAAGTCATCAAGACCGTCAGAACCTTAAAACAGTCATATCTCACAAGCCGGAATGAGTTACTCAATGTACCATATGCCAGGTTGCTCACGCCGAATTTGCAAGATTCCATCAAATCGAAGATCAAATTCCCTATTTATTTAAGTTTTTATTATTTTTGGTAAGTTTTGGTTTGATTGTAACTCTTCATCCGTTGGGCTTTAGGAATTGTGTCCAACATGAAAAGTGTTTAGAAAAATTAGGAGAATAACATGGTTAGTCCACATAGGACACTTACTATAACTAGTAAATTTACTATTTATAGTAAGTTACGAATTTTAGGGAGTTTTAGTTGTAGTTTAATTCTAAAACTTCTTCCAAGGTTTTCTATCCCTATTTAAAGGGTTGTAGACTCATTTATTTGATCTATCAATCAATTTACTAATTTTCATGAATATTATTTCTATTTTCTTTCTTTTTCCTTGTGGATTTGAGAAGTCTCTATGAGGAGTTCAGAGAAGCTTCATGGATTTGAAGTAGTTATCCTTGAGGAAGACAGTGATCGACCTCATCACGTTCATCCCTGCATCAATTTTGTGGAGGAATCCAAGGAAACCATTGAGGTGTACACCGCAATAGTAAAGGGCAAGGAATCGAAGCCCCTAGACATTCCTCCAAGTTTAAGGCCATTCCTGAATGCATTTAAAGAAGTCTGGCCTGAAGATTTAATCGATGGATTGCCCCCCATGAGGGACATCCAACATCACATATGCCTTGTCCCTAGGCCTAGCTTGCCCAACTGCCCACACTATCGGATGAGTTCGAAAGAATATCAAATCTTGCAAGCACAAGTGAAGGAACATATATATACTAGTCAAGTTAAGGAGAGCTTGAGTACATGTATTCTTTCAGCTCAAGGGCCTAATGTAAAGTATAAAAAAAAGGCTGATAAATATCAGCGCCAAAAATTATTTGAGCACCATGAGCGAAGTCCATTGAATAACTCAAGGATGAGTTTATTTCCAAGTGGAGGGGTCTGATTTAGGACATGGCATAGATACATTCCTAACATGGTTGGACCAAAAGAAGGTAGATCATAAATTGATCATAACTTTTGATCTTAGTATCATTACAGGGTGCACCTGACCAAGTATTCATGAATAGCAGCAGGACGAGAATTTAAGGACGAGTTCTTTTGAAGTGGAGGGGACTGATGTAGAGCAGGTCACGGACACTTTCATGTTCAAGATGGACTAGAGAAGGCCCGATCGAGGCAGAAGTCATTAAGACTCTCAGAACCTTAAAACATACATATCTCGCAAACCAGAATGAGTTACTCGACATACCATATATGATTTTGGAGTCGGACGAGCTACTTTAGCCAACTAATCTAGATATGCCTAGTTACCCAAGCCGAATTTGTGAGATTTCATCAGATTGATGGTCGAATTCCCTGTTTATTTCTGTTTTTACTATTTTTTGTAAGTTTTGGTTTGATTGTAACTCTTCATCCATTGGGCTTTAATAGTTGTGTCCAACATGAAAAGTGTTTAGAAAAAGTAGGAGAATAACGTGGTTAAGCCACATAGGACACTTACTATAAATAGTAAATTTACTATTTTTAGTAAGTTAGGAATTTTAAGGAGTTTTAGTTGTAGTTTAATTCCGAAACTTCTTCCAAGGCTTGGTATCCCCATTTAAAGGGTTGTAGACTTATTTATTTGATCTATCAATCAATTTACAAATTTTCATGAATATTATTTCTATTTTCTTTTATTTTTCCTCGTGGATTTGAGAAGTCTTTGTGAGGAGTCCAGAGAAGCTTCATGGATTTGAAGTAGTTATCCTTGAGGAAGACGATGATTGACCTCATCACGTTCATCCCTGCATCAACTTCACATTCATTCTACTCGGGAATGACTGAAATACTCTTAACCTCATCAGATTTCCCAGCACTGCCGAGTATGACGGTAAAGACGCCTACCATAGATTCATTAAGGGTCTAGAAGGATAAAGGGAAATACATTATGATAAGTGAACCTTTGCCCATGGTACCTCTTGGCGATGGATTTAATGTAAGCTTCTATATTGAGAATATCTCGTTTTGAGTCGAATATGTGCTTGAGACAAAGATGTGCTAGTTTCAAGTCGAGCCGTAGTTCATTTTCCTTAATATCATCAATGGCTGTGTATTCATCTCCTCCTCCAATATCAGACTAATCAAGGAGTATATAAGAAAAAGTCTTTATACTGGGCACTATTCAGATTGATCCACTTCCACCAGATAAGTGCATAGCTCAGATAGCACGCATGTAACCTTCTTGATAGAAGAACGTAGGAACCTTCAATAGGCATTAGTGACGTTAACCCACAACGTGACTCAGGACCCTGCTCATCTAATGACAGCTGCCATGAATAATAATGAACAATAGGTGAAAGGGTAAATCGAAAACGATTGTGTCGAGCATATTTTCTTT
This sequence comes from Magnolia sinica, assembly GCF_029962835.1. NCBI lineage: Eukaryota > Viridiplantae > Streptophyta > Magnoliopsida > Magnoliales > Magnoliaceae > Magnolia > Magnolia sinica. Next base: position 68,937,062 of record NC_080591.1, read on the forward strand.
TTAATGTTCAACAGTGTTCCAATCACATTGTCACACACATTCTTTTCAATATGCATCACATTCAGATTGTGTTGCAACAAATTATGCTCCCAATACGGTAAATGAAAAAAGATACTCTACTTCTTCCAGTTATATCGATGTTTCGCATTATCCTCTCTTCTTCTCTTGCGCCAATAATTGCCAGGAGTCTTCTTCTCAAATGTGACATTAATTCCTTGTAATTGATCCAACACATCAGACCCAGATAGCAAAGTTGGTGCCTCAATATATTCTTCTGTATCATCAAAAGATCTGTTATTAATTCTAAACCTATGATCAAGTTCAAAGAATTGATGAAGGCCCATATAATAAAACTTTCGACCACGCTTTACGTGTTTAGATGAAGTGCCCTTATTATAGTAAGGACAAGCAAGGCGTCCTTTAGTTCTCCATCCAGATAAGTTCACATATGCAGGAAAGTCACTGATAGTCCACAACAATGCTTCACGCATTCGAATATTTCATTGCTTGAGGCATCATAAGTGTCTCTGTCAACCTTCGACAAATCATCCATTAAAGGTTGCAAATACATTTCAATGTCATTATCAGGTCCAGAAAAACTAGGAATAAGCAAGGACATTATGAAATAAGGTTGTCTCATGCACATCCATGGTGATAAGTTATATGGTATTAGAATAACAGGCCATGTGCTATGAGCAATACTCATTGTCTTGAATGAATTGAAACCTTCATTTGCTAACCCAAGTCTAACATTGCAACTATTTGACGAAACGGTCAGATGGTAGTGGTCAAAAGTTTTCCATGTTGGGGAGTCAGCCGAATGCTTTAACATTCCATCTTCAGAGCGACACTCATAATGCTATTTTATAGAGGACGTTGTTTTAGATGACATGTACAACCTCTGAAGCCTTGGTTTTAAAGGAAAATAGTGTAATATTTTAGCTGAAATTTTTATATTTTTTGCAGATGAAGAAATTGCCTTGTCATCTGATTGATGTTCAATTGTTTTCCATCTAAAAGCACCATATATACCACATAATTGCTCATCAATAGCCTCCTTCCAATACAACATACAATCATTAGGACAAGTATCAATTTTATTGTATTTTAAGCCCAAGTCCCTAATAATCTTCTTAGTTTTATAGAAAGACCTTAGTAAGGTTTCACCTTTGGGAAGTGCATCCTTCAGCAATATTTCAAGTAACATCATGAATGACTTATCGCTCCATCCACCAAGGAATTCATCATCTAGCTAACTAATAACAGAATGCATTTAAACTAAAGAAACAAATTGAGAAGAGAATGAGATTGAATTTAATACAAACTTAAGTGCCTTCATAGGTATAAGCATAAAATAAGACTAATAAAGAAAAACAAAAAACACCACATTGATGAGAAAATGAAATTGAATTTAATACAAACCTTTTGTTTTTCTTTTCTTTTTTCTGATTACTTGTTAATGCAGTTAATGCTTCATGGATCCAGAGGGTGTCTCGAATCGTGGCTCATGTTGAATGTGTCTCTCTTTTAGACTCAACGGGCAGATCTGGTAGTTCCATGCTAAGACCCTTGGGTCAAAGTGAAAGCAGACTCCAAAGGAGCTACTGCTCAGGGAGCACGACTAGAGGTGTTACATCTTCTACCAAATGGGCTGTTGTTCTAAAGAAATTTAAACTAAATGTACGCTAGAGATGTTTTCAAATATTTTGGACATCAAAACATTAAAACTATATTTATATCATGATAAGAAACAAAGATGATCCGATCCTGGCCCTGGAAATTGCACACAATCAACATTTAGCAGTGTAAAACATGATTTTACTAGTACAAAAAATGGTGGTGAAAAGAGGAAGCTTTGTGCTTCCTTAGACGTACAAGTTTAAGCCTTCTTCTGTAACCCAAGATGGAAAGCTTCCTAATAATTGATTGTATGATAAATCTCGGCAAATGGTACAATTTTCAATTACTCATTCAAGTTCTCGATATCAGTAATCAAAAACTGAAATTCTAATCTCTATGTACACATTAATCATATCTAAGAAATACAAATGACATTACTGTCACTGCCCATAGGTTAGCTGATAAGAGTTACTATAGGCGGTGAAATTCTAATCACTTGCTTTGGTGGTAAAATCTTAGGAGTTTCAACACTCGGTCAAGGGTTCGAGTATTCATAGGTGGTGAAATCCCACTAAGGCGTGAGTGTGTGGGGTGTGTGTGTTTGTGTAAATAAAAAAAATAAGAAAGGATCCAGCCAAATTAGAATATTTAAGTGTCATTAAAGAGAAAGGTAGTCCTTGAGTCTTGTGGGGTCCATAAGTTGGAGTTGGCCAAGTTGGTGCAACTTTCTAACAATAGGGGTTGTTTGGAATGGGGTTTGCTCAAAGCCATTCACAAGTTAAGTATTGTAGGTGCTAGAGGAGCATGACCTATCATGTATGGAGCTTCTGCATCTAAAAAATGATGGTGTGATTTTGACAAAACAAAGTTTGTTGGATTGACAACAGTTTTGTTTCAATGTACCACTTCGATGGTGTCATACTTAAGGAGATTGCTGGATTAACAATGCTGGAGCTATTAGACTTAAGGGCTAATTACTTGAGCGGAACAATTCCAACAGAGATAGACATTTGCAATTAAAGACTCATAGGTACTTAAGTGAAAGCATATTGCCTATGTAATTTTGGTCTAGTTGTATGTGTACAGGTAACTGACATCAATCGTGAAATCCGGTCCATTGTTTATAATTCCATGTTCCACCAAACGCACTGAATCCCATCAGACCTCCGTAGTTAAGCATGCTTGGGGGAGAGTAGTACTAAGATGGGCAACCTCCTGGGAAGTCCTCGTGTTGCACCCCTCCCCTTTAAAAAAAAATGTTCCACCAAAAGCAGGCTTCACATGATACAATATATTTTCCAAAAAAAAAAAAGAAAAAGAAAAAAAGAATTTGATCTCAAACTTTAGATTGATATTTTTAAACACATAATCATTGAGCAATAATGGGGTTAATTCCATCAAAAGCAAATCCATACCATTTAATCCCACAATCCAAACAGGCCATAAACTGAATGAAAATATTCATTAGAGTTGGATATGTAACAATTGGGCATGCATGATTGAGTTTTACGCCATGTCATGCTTAGCAAAGTATCGTTCGACAGGAGAAATGATACATACCACATGTTATATCAAATCGTGGTACGTCTCCAATAAATATTTACAGCTCATGTCCAGCTGAAAGGGAGAGATAGATGATCAGATGAACCTATTTCTCCTTCATTGAATTCTCATTAAATCTCGTACCATATTATTTTTCTACAATATAGGGAGCAGAATCCCTTGCAAGTAACACATGTTTTATGCAAGCTCAAAAAAATAAAATTCTATTAACCCATCATGTTGAAGTGTACTCCTCAATGCTAGGTCTTTGCCATATAAAACGAGCCAGCCGCAACACATGGAACATGGGAACGAGGAATATTTGTGTATGGGATCATCATAGCAATGGATATTTTAACTTTTTTTATATTATTTTCATTGGCGTGGCCCATTTTACTTTTTTAATGGGGTTGATATTTGTATGTACAGTGTAAATATAGGTTCTCTACTGGTGGGTGGAGTGTATGCACATCTTGTAGAGGTCGTGAAAATTTATTACTACTACTATTACTACTACTACTACTACTACTACTACTAATAATAATAATAATAATAATAATAATAATAATAATATTTTTTTTAATCTTATCTTTATTTTATATTTATTTTAAATCTATCTTATCTCCTATCCTATCTATATCATTAACCCATATACTTTAAATATACCTCTAACCCTCCCCGCATCTCTCAAGATTTAAATACCCAAATGTAAAAAGAGTTCTCATCGAAATTAGATATTAACAAAAAGGCTACCTGCGACAACAGAGAAAGGGAGAAAGAGAGTTTTGGATTGCTTAGATCAGGTATGTATATCGTTCTCCTTTTAGTATTTTTTTTATTTAATGTATTCTATGTATGCAATGAATGGTGTAGATTGGCCACACGTTCATTGTATTGAATTATGGGTAGATACAATGTAAAGGTGAGGGGAGTATAGAATTATATAATTGTAATTGGTGTGCATCTGATCAAATTAGTTAGATCCGTACTAATCATATGATCCCTAAGGCCAAAATATACAAGGGCCTTAATTTTCAGATCAATCTGACATCAGATGGGCCACATTAGTTAGATCTAAAAGTGTTTAATAAAGGAATCTTAGATTTTTGCACAAGTATAGATATCACTTGGTGTAGAAGGTTGAGATGGGCCATTGGTGTATGTGTGGTTAGATCTACACCATTCATCCAATGTGTAGAGGCAAAACATAATAAGACATCAAGAATCTGAATGATCTAATAATCTGATGGGCCACCCTGATCAAATAATTTCCAATCAATTTTATAATCTTAAAAAGGAAATAAAAGATACAAATATAAAATAAAAATTTTAATTATTTGATTATTTTGGATCTGGCCACCTAAGATGTTAATTAAAGGTGGGCCCCACCATGTAATAAAAATAAATGAATAATAATATCGTTGATATAATTGATAGAACCTCGGAATTCAATCCAACCCAATTACATTGCAGAGTTTATACCACCAGACTTAGGTGAGTAACCCAACTTGTCTCATAATTTATTAAAATTAAAATAAATCGTTGTGATTGTTTGATTGATTTACTGATTTGAGTATTTTGATATGATAATTGTACGCTAAATTCATATGTGAATATTCTGATTAAGACAACTATGCCAAATATGAAAAATATGCATTTACATATTATTCATCATTCATTACATTTGCATAATGCATGGTCAATCTTAGGGCCCCTCCCTAGAAGAAATGTCGATCCTGGTAGAGCGTTACTAGATGCAGGCTATGCCCATGCCTACCGAAAAGTGAAAGCTTACCCAATGGGTGGATATGGGTTGACGACCTCCAACCCAAGCAGATGGACGATCATCCCATCTGATGCATTACATCCATATCATTGTACATAAATTTTTGTATTATTTTAATTGTTATGGTTATGAACCATGCCAGGTTATTTCAGTAAGCCTGACCAACTTACATTTTTATTAATGAAAAAAAATCGTACAGAGGATATATTTGCAGATGATGTGGTGCAAGAACCAGAAGGATTTACAATGCCTGAACATGACCCACGTGAAACATGGCTATACTTACCTAAAATGAAGTGGCGGCATTAGACAATTTCTGATTATGTGATTTATTTGTTAGCATAGTTTAATTAAAGCATAATGCACATCAGTATTGATTTTAAGGTTTTAAGAGATTATTTAGATTTATTTCATTGAAACAATGTTAGCATGAAATAAACATAATCATAATATGATGGTATAATAAATGAATGATTTTTAAGGTTTATTTTATTTTAAGGGTTGTCAAGATATATCTGTGCATAGTTGATTGGTGTTAAGTGTTATGTATGTATGATCAGGATTATGGTAGAACTTATACTGAATGTAATAATCACATCTAATTAAATGGATTAAGGAATTAAGTTAGTACACTTTGTGTACGAGTTACAAACTAAACTCGGGTCTGAGGGTGCACACTCAGTACACGGATTTTGGGAAGTGACACATCTACACTACAGTGGACCCACAAAGCTGAGCGGCTTAGATGCCTCGAAATATATGGTAGTTGACCATGTGTGGTCATACTGAGAGCATGCCTACTGCTAACTAAGCACCACGTGTGGGAGTAACTAAGTACCATGTGGGGGAGAATATGCTTCAGATCCACCCTGTCTACTAGGTGCACTGCTAGATTCCACCATTGATACTAAAATCCAATCCAATTCAAGACTAAGGTGGGCCATACCAAAGGCAATGGTGTAAAATCATGCATAAAAACTCTAAATTCACCCGTTGGGGCCCATAGTCTTGTAATATCATCATTTTCTACCAATTTATTCATCCTGACATAGTGCATCAGATGAGTGGATTGGATGGCACACACATCATCCTCGGATGAGTGAATTTGATGGCACATACACATCATCCTGAAATGCTGCCACGTGTACGCATTGCCAAGAAAGCAATGCAACTTTGACCCTGGGTGTCCATTCAAATGAGCCCACAAAACTGGTTGGTGTAATAGATGTCACACGAACATCACTGTGGCCCCAGAAAGCTCGACTACTATGGAAAAGATTGGATGCATAGACCTATCTCATTATTTCTTTACCTCAGTCATTTCAACCTTGGTTTCTCATGCATTTGATTATATATGGTCTGGCAAATCATCCCCTCTAACATCAGCTATACCCCTCTAATTAAAGACATGGTAGATTAATGCCCCCAATTTTTTTTTCTAAAAAAAAAAAAAAAAAAAAAAAAAAAAAAAAAAAAAAAAAACAGAAGTTTTCATGACAATTTCCCTTTTGAATAAATTAATGCAAAAAAAAAAAGAAAAAGAAAAATCTATTCCCTTTTGAATAAATTAATGCAAAAAATAAAAATAAAAATAAATCTACACATACCACTCCTTACATCTAGAATCGTTGTGCTTTGATCAATGTGTCAATTTTTTATTTTTTATTTTGAAAGTAGAGAGACTATTGCATTCATTTAGAGAAATATACATTTTTTCAGGTGGGTAACACAAAAGGACAAATGCCTGACCTATCTTGTGGCTCTACTATTTATCTACAAAGGATTAAAAAAACTAATACCTCCATCCTCAGCCCAACCTGATTGCACCTAACCCCACCTTGTTGAGGAAAAAGGAGCCTCGAGTATGAGAGCAGAGGTCCGCTACTATGTGGTAAAGCGTCCTACCGGACCTCACTCCCAACTTTAGCTAGAATGTCGGTCACGCCATTGGCCTCTCTACTGTTTTCCATCTATATGTACCACATTTATTTTTATTATTTTTAAAGGTGGGGGGGGGGGGGGGGTGTGCTTTCATTCATATATCAAAAAGATGTACAGAGGATGAAAATAGGCACCTAAGATTCGTGCCCTCACCACATATACTACATGATTGCTCGTCGACAACCTCCTTCAAATACAACATACAATCATTGGGACAACATCAATTTTATTGTATTTTAGGCCCAAGTCCCCAATAATCTTCTTGGTTTCATAGAAAGACCTTGGTAAGGTTTTACCATCGAGAAGTGCATCCTTTAACAATTTAAGTAACATTGTGAATGACTTGTCACTCTATCCACCAAGGCACTTTATGTGATATAGTCGAATAACGAAAGAGAGCTTACCGAACTTCTTGCAGCTTGGGTACAATTCCTTATCAGCGTCTTTTACTAATTTGAAAAATTTTTGTGCTTCGATATTAAGCCCATGCGTAGGTCTATATACTACATCACTCTCTTGATCATCCGGGTCTGAAAAATCAAATGCATATCATCATTTGGATCCAGATTAAGCATATAAGAAGACGTGACTTCCCCATGAAAATGCCAATGAGTATAACTCGTATTAAATCTATCACACATGATATGATCGTATGCTTATTGTCGAGATACTCAGAAGTTGTTATTGCAGTTCTTACATGGACATAGGATCTTTTGTCTATCACTTGTATTTGTAAATGTAAAATCTAGGAATTTCGTAGCTCCACTTAAGTATGCATTGTTTACCCTAAATAATTTAATGCAATTGGAGGACATGTCAAACAATGTATCTTAACCATTGGGCCAGTACAACTGCAAGGAGAAGTTACTGAGATACCTTGACAAATGAATCCAACTCTTATCGATCACTATGTTCCTCGGTCACTTCGACAAGTTAGTCGAAATACAATGCGAGCCTGATAAAGCTTCCTATGAGAGATAAACTAGAATGGTTATAAGAAAATTTAAAGGAAGAGTATTAAAGAGACAAATTAGAATGAAGAAACACTACGTGAAAAATAGAAAAAAAAAATTTAGACGGCTCTTGACCGTCTCTAATATTATTTAAAAATGTCGAATGTCTACAAAGCATTTAAGACGGTCGAAGACCGTCTTATATGCGGTCATCTGAGACGGTTAAAGACCATCCGCATTAGAGACGGTCTTTGACCGTCTTATATGTGGTCATCTGAGACAGTTATTGGTCGTCCGCATTGAAGATGGTCATTGGCCGTCTTTTACTTGTAATTTGAGACTGTCAAAGACCGTCTCTATTAGAGATGGTCCTTAGCCGTCTTATAGCCTTGTCAAAGGCCATCTCTATTAGAGACTGTCAAAGACCGTCTTTATTAGAGATTGTCAAAGACCGTCTTTATTAGAGACTGTCATAGACCGTCTCTATTAGAGACTGTTAAAGACCGTCTCTATTAGAGACGGTCCTAAACCGTCTCTAATACTTAGGTAAAAAATTAAGAAGCTTAAAACAATTATGAATTTCGAAAAAAAAAATAGTTAAAAAGCTTAGAAAAATAATTAACAATGTTTAAGAAAATTTTATATTTTGAAAAAAAAAACTGTCGATAATTTTGAAAAAAAAAAAGATTTTGATAAAAAATGATATTTTCAAAATTTTAAAAAATTAAACAAAATTGTGAAAAAATTGACAAATTGTAAAAAGAAATATTTTTTAAAAAAGAAAACTAGATTTTGTATTTTGACATGAAAAATTGAAAAGTTACATAACAAAAGTGAGATTTCAAAAAAAATGATATTTTGAAAAAGAAAATTTTAAAAATTAAAAAAAAATTATGAAAAAATTGACAAATTGTAAAAAAACATATATTTTAAAAAAGAAAACTAGATTTTGTATTTTGACAAGAAAAATTGAAAAGTTAGATAACAAAAGTGAGATTTCGATTAAAAAAATGATATTTTGAAAAAGAAAATATAAAAAATTAAACAAAATTGTGAAAAAATTGAAAAATTGTGAAAAAGTATATTTTTTTAAAAAAGAAAACTATATTTTGTATTTTGATAAGAAAAATTAAAAAGTTATATAACAAGATTTCGATAAAAAAAAATGATATGTTGAAAAGGAAAATTTAAAAAATTAAACAAAATTGTGAAAAAATCGACAAATTGTAAAAAAATATATTTAAAAAAAAAAGAAAACTAGATTTTTTATTTTGAAGAGAAAAATTGAAAAGTTATATAACAAAAGTGAGATTAAAAAATGATATTTTGAAAAAGAAAAAAATGATGAATTGTAAAAAAATATATATTTTAAAAAAGGAAAACAAGATTTTGTATTTTGACAAGAAAAATTGAATAGTTAGATAACAAAAGTGAGATTTTGATGATGTGTTGTATATCCTTGCCGCCCCTATATTTCTCCAACCTATTTTTGGGCCGGGTATAAAAAATTGTCTAGATTTAAATCTTAAGTGGACCACACCACTGGAAAGAATGATAATATAGTACCTTGCTATTAAAAATTATAAAGAGCCCATCGTAAGGTTTTAGTAATGTTTATTTGCAATCCAGCTTGTTGATAATGTAAAGAAGATCTAGATGATGGTAAACTACAAAGATCAAATTGATCCAAAACTTTTGTGGCCTTCAAAAGGTTTTTAATAGTTATTCATCAATGTTTTGATTGGTATAGCCCACCTGAGATTATTGAGTTCTTATGATTTGAAATCACATCCTAAAATATAATGGAAAAATATATGGACGATGTCGATATACATAAAATATATCAAGGTGGGCCCTACACGGTTAGAGTAACACCCATGAAGGAGTTACCTAAATAGTAAAATGGTACTATAAGGTCACCTCATGGGAACTTCCAATGAGGTTAATCTATGTGCACCCCACCATGCATTTGATGTGTCCCCTTTAAGTCCAAAAATTAGTTGTATATGAAACTCATGGTGGGCCATAGCATCTAAAACTATGTGAAGACGAATCGAGGTTTTGGGCATAAAGATTCCACTGACCTGTAAAAAGTGGGCTCAACCCTTGGGGATACGGTAATACGTCTAAGAAATTATTCCATTTGACGTACTCCCCCCTTGATCCAGGAATAGCGACATGAACTAAATGTCTTGTCCAAGCCAACGAACTTACTCCAAAGAGTCCTGACAAATGATGATTAAGATGAGATTCGGCATTTTGGAACCACGAAATGCTTGGTTTCTGTTTGAGTTGTAGGTGTAACCAACCCGCAATTAAGGATATGGCAAAAAGAAATAATAGAAAAAGAGCTCCAGTATAAAGATCTTCATTAGTGCGTAAGCCGATTGTATACCACCACTGATAAACACTAGAATAAGCGATATTCACTGGGCCGAGAGCACCTCTTCGAATAAAGGCTTCTACAGCTAGTTGACCAAAATGAGGATCCCAAATAGCATGAGCAATAGGTCTTACATGTAAAGGGTCCTGTACCCATGACTCAAAATTTCCTTGCCAAGCTATATGAAACAGATTTCCGGAAGTCCACAAAAAGATTATTGCTAACTGCCCGAAGTGAGAAGCAAAAATGTTATGATAAAGATGTTCCTCAGTAATATCATCATGACTCTCGAAATCATGTGCGGTAGCAATACCAAACTAAATACGACGGGTAGTGGGGTCCTGAGCTAAACCTTGGAAATCTTAATGCTATAATGCCCTTCAAATCCTCATAGCCATTATCCTACTACAATAATTCTTGCTAAGAAGAATGCCCATGTTATGGCAATTCCACCCAGAAGGTAATGGGTTACTCCTACAGCACGTCCTTGTACAATGCTCAAGGCTCTTGGCTGAGTAGCAGGAGCAACTTTTAATTTGTTATGAGCCCAAACGATGGATTCAATGAGTTCTTACCAATAACCACGACTGCTGAATAGAAACATTAAACTGAAAGCCCAGATAAAATTAGCACCCATGAAAAAAAGGCCATATGCAGATAATGAAGAACCATATAAGACTGAATTACCTGAGATGCCTGTGCCCATAAAAAATCCCGGAGCCACCCATTAATATTAATGGAACTCTGTGCAAAGTTTCCTCCTGTGATATGAGTTACCACCCCTTGATCACTTATACTACCCCAAACATCTGACTGCATTTTCCAACTGAAATAGAATATGACTACCGAAATTGCATCGTATATCCAGAATAGACCTAAGAAGACATGATTCCAGGCAGATACTTGACATGTCCCTCCTCTTCCAGGTCCGTCATAAGGGAAATAAAAACCAAAATTTGCTTTATCAGGTATCAAACGTGAGCTACGAGCAAATAGAACACCTTTAAGTAGTATCAATACGGTCATATGGATCGCAAATGCATGAATGTGATGTACTAAAAAATCTGCAGTTCCTAATGGAATACTAAAACATATAAAAGCATTTAATTGGAGGGGCCCACATGAGTTTTGGATGTGTATGAAACTTGGGCTGACTCCTCATCCAAGTGGGATACACATAATGAATGGGTTGGATCTATGAACCACATTTAGGTGGGCCCAATAAATGATTATGAATGTTTTAATGGGAGGGTAACCCTCTCAACTATAGTATGTGGTGTGGCCCACCCAAGTCATGGATTGACTTTATTTTTAAGCTCGTGGCCTAAAGTCATGGTTTATATATCCACATTGTCAATCCATTTTTCCAAATCATTTTAGTGGTTGAGTCCACAATTAAAGCATATCCAAAGCTGAAGTGGACCATACCACAGGAAACAGTGGGAATAATGATTTCCACCGTTGAAATCTTCCTATGGCCTACGGTGATTTTTATTTGTCATCCAACCTGTTCAATAGATCACAAATACATGGATGAAGGGAAAACTAAAATATCAACTTGATCCAAAACTTCTGTGGCCTCCCAAATTTTTTTAATGGTAGACATTCAGTTTATACTATTTCCTATGATGTGGTCCACTTCAGATTTTTATAGGCTTCATTTTTGAGCTTATGTAATAAAATTATATGTTAAAATGGATGGATGGAGTGGATAAAATGAATAAATCATGGTGGGCCCCACAAGATTTAGTACGCTTGGGAACGGATTGACTACTCCCCCTGACACCAGCCAATGGCTGGTGGTCGGTGCTTTGTGGCCCCCACCATGATGTATGTGTTTCATCCATGCCGTCCATATATTTTTACAGATAATTTTATAATATGAGACCAAAAATGAGATATATCGAAATCTCAAGTGGACCACATCATAGGAAACAATGTTGAATGAGCGTCGACCATTAAAAATATTTTGGTAGCCATAAAAGTTTTGGATCAAGCTGATTTTTATTTTTTCCCTTCATCTGGTCCTCTATGACCAAATCAACAGATTGGATGTCAAATAAACAGTATAGTGGCCTTAGGAGGATTTTAATGGTGGATATCTAACCACTATTGTTCTCATGTGGTGTGGGCCACCAGAGATTTATATCCCTCTAATTTTTGGCAGAAAGCTCTAAAATGATCTTTAAAAATGGATGAAACACATACATCATGGTAGGGCCCACAGAGCACCCTCCATGTCCCGCTCAAAATTGGGCGCGCGCTCAAAAAAGAGCCGCGCCCATTCCCTCTGCCCTCTCTCTCTCTCTCTCTCTCTCTCTCTCCCCTGCCCTCTGCCCTCTTTGGCTCTCTCGCCGCCCTCCCTCTGCCATCTCTCTCTCTCTCTCTCTCTCTCTCTCTCTCTCTCTCTTGCCGTCCCGGATGGACGGTGTGGATATAATACGTACATCACGGTGGGGCCCACAAAACTTGGCGACGTCACTTCTGTTACTCTGTAGCATTAGCAGGCGTCTTCATACAAGCCCAATCTCTCTTTGCTTTTCTTCTCTTTCTTTTCTTTCATCAGTTCCGACTCTCCTTCCTGCGAAAATGAGAGAGTGCATTTCCATCCACATCGGTCAGGCCGGCAATGCCTGCTGGGAACTTTACTGCCTCGAGCACGGCATTCAGGTCAGTCATCTTCCTCAGATCTGATGCATTTCCTTTCAATATCTGCTTTTCCTTTCGATTTTTTAGAATTTTTCTTTAGATCTGCTTGTTTTTCTGTGTTTTTTTATTGATCTCTAGCCAGATCTAGGGTTTTGTTTGAATAATGCTTTTACGTTTTCAATGATGCTGTGTGCATTGTTGTAATTGATAGATCTAGGGTTTTCGCATCAGAAGCCATTAGATCTGTTCGTTTCTGTTGTTTTCTTTGCCTGATTTAGATCGATCCGCTAGCATTTATATCTGCTTATGCATTTCATGTGATTTTTATCAGATTTACAGATTTTCATACAGATCTGATGATTTTCTAAGCGATTTATAGCTATTTAGAATTTTTTCAGTATTTTCTTTTGTTTTTTTACCAGATTCGGTGATTTTATATGTGATTTATGAATGCATGGAGATCTTTCTGCATTTTTGTTAAGATCTGATATCTTTGGTTCTTGAAATCTCAGATCTGATCTCAATGTTGGTTGCATCCATCCCTGCTATGTTGTGGTCCAGTTGAGTTTTGGACTGGCCTTTTTTTTAAAATAGAGAAAAGAAAAAAAACTCAGGTCATAACGTAAGCTTGGGCAACTGATGGATGGGTGGATGCCACATATCCATCATGGTTGCCCCATAAAGCTTATTGTTGAACATGATCCTGATACTATGGACATTAACACTTCTTTCACCTTTGCCCTCCAAGAAATCTGCTGTACAGGTGGTTGGTTAATAGTATAGAACCCATGCGGACAGGAGTCTAGTTGTAAGCAGAAGAATCAGATGATCAGGACTGCCCAGTCAATGTAATTTTCTGGTATTCACAAAAATTCAGATGATAGATGATAAAAATCCAATGATTCCTCTCATTCTAGCATATAACGAAACGATTTAAGAACATTTTCCACCACATGGGTTATTCCAAAACCAAAATCATAGAACATCTGTTGAAGAAAGGATAAGGGAAAATCTAAAATACCCTTCTCCATGACATGAATAATTCATATAGAAAGGAATTCAAATTGAAAGCTCAGAAATCCATCGTAACCTATCATTCTACCATGTAACAAAGAAGAAAAAACATAAAAGATTTATTTCAGTGTCATGGGTCATTCATATCAAACAAAATACAAACATACATAAACAAAATCGATAGGTTTATATTATTCTAAAAAGAACAGAAATCCAGAAGACCTCTTCTGAAGACACTGATGCTACTGGCGGTCTTGGGAACCTTTCCAAAGATCTTGACTATGATTTCATTTGTTTTTTTTTTTTTATTTCAAGTCACAGAGTGGACCTTTATAGACAGATTGACTTGCGGTGTGAGGAGATGCTTATAGGTACTCTCTGCAATTGCATATGGTATGGTATTATCTATTATTTCCTAAGGAATATTGTCTGCTTGGGAGATGCTTACAGGAAATGAACTAATTTGCATGGAAGTAGGAAACTGACTTTGCTATTTATTCTAAACAATCTGTGTATAGATGTGTACAGTGCACACATGTGAATAAGGCACATGTGCTCAGTGCTCACATGGATAGTCCATGTATTTGATGAATTATATACAAGCCGCTTGATTACTTTTACTGGTAGTATTATCAATAAGATCAAGTGTCAAATTTTTTATTTTAAGGATAGGTTTTTATTTATTCAAATGAGATTAGGCCTCCTGGCTCTAAAATTTTGGCATACTCTTTGGCATGGCTGCCAATCTTTGTATGGCTAGCCAATATCTATCTTCAATTGCATTTCAAAATACATCTAAATGCAGACATTAGTTGTACCAACTCATATTTTATTGTCATGAAGTGTTCTAGGTGTTACTTCCGGTAGTTGGTAAGATATTGTGAATTGCTGAAGGAATGTACTTGGCTAATAAAGTCGGTGTTGCTTCATAATAAAACAGATGCAACTGCCAAAGTGCCACCTATTGAGTTCAACATCAGATCATGAATCCTCTATTTACTTGTCCCTGTATCATTTTTTCTAGGAACTCCTTTCCTTCTAAATCTCTCTTACTCATTAGGGGGATAATGTCATTGTTGTCAGATATGTTGATCTAAAAGCAGCATCATTTGACTGCCTGAGAATAAGGATGTGGAGATAAATAATATCATGGTTTGCCATGCAGGTAAATAAAAGCAGCATCATTATTCAATAATACACTTATCTTGATTATACATACTGAAGTAAATTCCAAAGAACTGTGTCTATTTGTGCAAGTTGAAAACCTGTACATGTCATATATCTTCTGTTATGGCATTGTTAACCACCTCCTTTTTTGTTAGATGTGTTGTATGGTTACTGAATTGCTTTCTATGATTGGCTGATTTATTTTGCAAACAGAACATTTAAACACCGTAATTTCATCAAGGAATGCAAGTGTGGATGGTTGGAATACATGTAGAATCATTAAATGTACAAACGCATGCCTTAGATCAGATTTTTGCATCTCATTTTCTATTGTTTTTATATTTTATTTTCAGCTAAATTTTCAAATGAATGGTGTCAGTTCATAAAATTCAGAAAAATGAGTGTTTGAACTATAATGGTGGTTGTTGGGAAGACGAGGTTGCCAACATTACTGGTTGCAAGGTATTAAAGGGTACAATTAGCCCAGCATACAAGTTGAGATGTTTCCATGTATGCTGATAGTTGCTTTGTTTCTTCAGGATACATTCCGTGGAAGGGTGTGTGAGTGTCCGTTGGTTCAAGAAGTGCAGTTTAAGGGACAAGCAGAAGGTTGTCAAGGTAAACCTCTCTCTCGCTCTATATGATGGATGAATGTGCAAGCCTTCATTACTAGCTATAGTTGCTAGATCCATGTATATGATGGATGAATGGAATGGTCTATTTGAATGTAAAACTGTCATGATATGTTCGTGTGATGTCTGGACAGTATCTGTAGGTATTTCACACCCTTTTATCATACTTATCTGTAAAATGCACTTAACCATGCATGGCGTGCATTTGAAAATAGCGAGTGTAGTTTGGTTTAAAAATGACATTTCGCATGCGTGGCATGCATTTCTTTTAAGACGGTAATTTAGTTTTATTGAAGACAATTGAATTACATAGCCAAGTGTTTAATGTAGGGAACTTCTCTGAAAATCTTATTCTGAATTTATAATATATAACCTATTCTTAAATCCCAAAACCTATAATTTTTTTTAATAGCTGATTGCCGCCTCTAGCATGTTTTAGATACATGATGCTCTACATATTATTCCCCTTTGGTTGGATCCTTGTCAAATAAATAAACAATATATTATGGTTCCTTTCAGTTTTTGCTGATTCTGATTTTTCTGTAGCTGATAAATTAACCTGGGGTGTCATCTTACTCCCATATATTTGGCTTTTGGCAGATCCTGTGTTCTTCTTTTTCTCTATTAGTTACTTAGACTATCAAATGTTGATTTTCTTTCATTGTTTAGTTTTTGGTGTATGTGATTGTCTGCATTACTATAAATTACTATTCATTTTACCATTTTTGGAACCCACACAAATGATCTTGGCTCGCTTAAGTTTGTCTCAGAAAACTTGCCACCAATGCTTGTTACTAAAACTAAAGTTACTGATGAGTACAATCCAATGATTGAATCTCTTTGGTGGTGGAAACTCTTTAAGTACTTGAGACTGTGTTCCCTACTTCTTAGCTCCCTCTTGATCTAGCATATACGAAAACATGGCCACTTTGATTGCAGTAATTTCAGCCTAAGAGGAGACATGCAGTTTCAGTTTCTTTTATATTAGATTTTTTTTTTTTTTTGTTTCATTCTTTCTCTTTTTTCCCTTTTTGTTTGGACAATTGGGAACTGTTAGAGAAATTGGGCTTCCCCTTATATCTTCTTCTATTATCCAATTTCATAAACACTTACATATAACATGTGTTGATACTTTATGATCTTAGTGAAAGTTTAAAGTGCAAGGTAAACTCACTTGATTTTTTTGATTTCATTTGATTTTTTTTTGTATGGATGCATCATGCATGGTTTTATGATAAAACACATGTATGTATGTGTGTATATGTATGCATGCACACATGGATGGATGAAACGTATGCATGCATGCATGGATGGACAGATTATGCATGTGTGTATGCATGCATACATGCATGGATGGATTTATGTGTGTGTATATGTATGTATGCATGCATGGATGGAAGACTGGATGGATGGATCATCATGCATGTGTGTGTATGTGTGTATGTGTGTATGCATGCATGGATAGATAGATGGATTGTTAGATCATGGATGGATGGATCATCATGCATGTGTTTATGTATGTATACATGCATGGATGAATGGATGTATCATCATGCATGTTTGTATGCATGTATGTATGTATACATGATCCCAAACCTAAACCTGACCCTAAACCCGAACCCAATTTCCTAAACCTAAACCTTAACTTATCCTCAATTCCCTAAAGCTATAACCTATAACCTACACCTAATCATGTGCATATATTTGCGGATATATATAGATCCATGTATCGGTTGCATGGATCTATATATAGGTTGCATTATAGGGAAACATTTAATGATGTGTCATATAGGTTGTGGTTATCAAAGATATAATATCACCTCCTTATAGGGAAACATTTAATGATGTGTACAGGTAAATTCATTTTTTTTATTCCTTATATTGTTTCCCAGTTATATTTGTGTTGGTTTCAGAGTACAGGTAGCAATAGAAAGTGTTGGTCGATTGTGGCTTATAGACAAAGGGATGAGTAACCAACAATACGAATATGGGAGGCCTTCCCCAGGTATCCAAATGCTTTTAGATACAATTATGTTGTTTTTAAATGTATTAGATCGAAATTGATGGAGCAGACCCGGATGTGCGTCGGAGCTATCCGGATGTTGAGTGGGGGTCCTTGGAAGGTGGGAACCGCTGTTATGACCATGATGAAGCTGTCCATTTCCTATGGACAACATTGGAGTGGCCTGACCATTTGGACAGGCCATGTTTATGTATTAACTCGAAATTGATGGAGCAGACCCGGATGTGCGTCGGAGCTGTCCGGATGTTGAGCGGGGGTCCCTGAAAGGTGGGAACCGCTGTTATGACTATGATGAAGCTGTTCATTTTCTATGGACAGCATTGGAGGGGCCTAGCCATTTGAACATGCTGTGTTTTTGTATTTAATCGAAATTAATGGAGCATACCCGGATGTGCGTCGGAGCTATTCAGAAGAGCAGGGTTCCCTGGAAAGAGGGAACCACTATTATGACCATGATGAAGCTGTCCATTTTTTATGGACAGCATTGGAAGGGCCTGCCATTTGCGCCGGATGGCCGTGTTTATATCTATATTTGCAGGGACCATACCCTTAACCTAAACCAAAACCTATGACCTAAAACCTTAACCTATAACCTAAACCTCAACCTTAACCTAAACCTAAACCTTAACTTAAAACTTAAACCTAAACCTAAAACCTAAATGTATTCTCAAATCCCTAAACCTAAACCTACACTTAATCCTAATCTTAACTCCCTAACCTAAACCTATACCTAAACTTGAAAACCCAATCCCGAACCCGAACCTAAACCTTAACCTTAACCTATTTTCAATTCCCTAAACCTATATCTTATAACCTAAACCTAAACCTTAACCTATACCTATAACCTTAACCTAAACCTAAACCTAAACCTAAACCTATAACCTTAACCTAAAACCTAAACCTATAACCTAAACCCAAATCAAAACATATAACCAAAACCAAAACCAAAACCAAAACCTATATCCTAAACCCAAATGCATTCTCAAATCCTATAACCCATAATCTAAACCTAAACCTATAACCTATAACCAAAACCAAAACCTATAACCTAAACCAAAGCCAAAACCTATAGCCTAAACTCGAACCCATTCTTAAATCCAAAAACCTATAACCTAAACCGTTAACCTATAACCTAAATCAAAACTTATAACCTAAACCAAACCTAAACCTAAAACCAAAACCTAAAACCTAAACCTATAATCTATAACCTAAATCAAAACATATAATCAAAACCAAATCCCAAAACCTAAACCTAAACCTAAACCTATAACCTAAACTCAAATCCCTAAACCTAATCCTATAACCTAAACTCAAATCCCTAAACCTTAACTTATAACCTAACCTAAACCTATACTTATAACCAAAAACTATTCTCAAATCCAAAAACCTATAACCTAAACCTAACCTTTCCCTAAACCTATAACCTAAACTCAATTCCCTAAACCTAAACCTAGACCTAAACCTAAACCTAAACCTATAGCCTAAACTCAAATCCTTAAACCTTAACCTATAACCTAACCTAAACTTATACTTATAACTTAAAACTATTCCCAAATCCCAAAACCTATAACCTAAACCTAAGCTTTCCCTAAACCACTAAGCTAAACTCAATTCCCTAAAGCTAAACCTACACCTAATCCTAATCTCAACTCCCTAACCTAAACCTAAACATAAACTTGAAAACTCAAACTTAAACCCAATCCTGAACCTGAACCTGATTTCCTAAACCTAAACCATAACCCATTCTCAAATCCAAAAACCTATAACCTAAACCTAGACCAAAACCAAAACTTATAACCTAAACCCGAACCCATTCTCAAATCCCAAAACCTATAACCTAAACCAAAACCAAAACCTATAACCTAAACCCGAACCCATTCTCAAATCCTAAAACCTATAACCTAAACATAAACCTTAACCTAAACCTATAACCTATAACCTAAACCCGAACCCATTCTCAAATCCCAAAACCTATAACCTAAACCTAAACCTTAACCTAAACCTATAACCTATAACATAAATCAAAACCTAAACCTAAACCTAAAACATAAACCTATAACCTATAACCTAAATCAAAACCTATTACCTTTCCCTAAACCTTAACTTAAACCTATAACCTATAACCTAAATCAAAACCAAAACCAAACCTAAACCTAAATCTAAACCTATAACCTATAACCTAAACCTAAACCTAAAACCTAATGTATTCTCAAATCTCTAAACCTAAACCTACACCTAATCCTAATCTCAACTCCCTAACCTAAACTTAAACCTAAACTTGAAAACCCAAACCTAAACCCGATCCTGAACCCGAACCTGATTTCCTAAGCCTAAACCTTAACCTATAACCTAACCTAAACCTATACTTATAACCTAAACCTATTCTCAAATCCCAAAACCTATAACTATAACCTAAATCTTAACCAAAAACCTATAACCTAACCTAAACCTAAACATATAACCTTAACCTAAACCTAAACCTATAACCTTAACCTTAACATATAACTTTAACCAAAACCTATAACCTAAACCTATTCTCAAATCCCGAACCCGATTTCTTAAACCTAAACCTTAACCTATTCTCAATTCGCTAAACCTATAGCTTATAACCTAAACCGAAACCTAAACCTATACCTTAACCTAAACCTATAACCTATAACCTATAACCTAAACATAAACCTAAAACCTAAATGTATTCTCAAATCCCTAAACCTAAACTTACACCTAATCCTAATCTCAACTCCCTAACATAAACCTAAACCTAAACTTGAAAACCCAAACATAAACCTGATCCTGAACCGGAACCCGATTTCCTAAACCTAAACCTCAACCTATTCTCAATTCCCTAAACCTTAACCTATAACCTAACCTAAACCTAAATCTATAACCTAAACCTAAACCTATAACCTAAGTGTATTCTCAAATCCTTAAACCTAAACCTACACCTAATCCTAATCTCAACTCCTTAACCTAAACCTAAACCCGATCCCGAACCCGATCCTGATTTCCTAAACCTAAACATTAACCTATTCTCAATTCCCTAAACCTATATCTTATAACCTAAACCATAACCTAAACCTAAACCTAAACCTATAACCTATAACCTTAACCTAAACCTAAACTTAAACCTGTAACTTATAACCTAAACCTAAACCTAAAACCTAAATATATTCTCAAATCCTTAAACCTAAACCTACACCTAATCCTAATCTCAACTTCCTAACCTAAACCTAAACCTAAACTTGAAAACCCAAACCTAAACTCGATCCCGAACCCGAACCCAATTTCCTAAACCTAAACCTTAACCTATTCTCAATTCCCTAAACCTATAGCTTATAACCTAAACAGAAACCTAAACCTATACCTTAACCTAAACCTATAACCTATAACTTAAACATAAACCTAAAACCTAAATGTATTCTCAAATCCCTAAACCTAAACCTACACCTAATCCTAATCTCAACTCCCTAACCTAAACCTAAACCTAAACTTGAAAACCCAAACCTAAACCCGATCCAGAACCCGAACCTGATTTCCTAAACCTAAACCTTAACCTATTCTCAATTCCCTAAACCTATAGCTTATAACCTAAACCGAAACCTAAACCTATACCTAAACCTAAACCTAAACCTATAACCTATAACCTAAACATAAACCTAAAACCTAAATGTATTCTCAAATCCCTAAACTTAAACCTACACCTAATCCTAATCTCAACTCCCTAACCTAAACCTAAACCTAAACTTGATAACCCAAACCTAAACCCGATCCTGAACCCGAACCCGATTTCCTAAACCTAAACCTTAACCTATTCTCAATTCTCTAAACCTTAACCTATAACCTAACCTAAACCTAAATCTATAACCTAAACCTAAACCTAAAACCTAAGGGTATTCTCAAATCCTTAAACCTAAACCTACACCTAATCCTAATCTCAACTCCTTAACCTAAACTTAAACCTAAATTTGAAAACCCAAACCTAAACTCGATCCCGAACCCGAACCCGATTTCCTAAACCTAAACATTAACTTATTCTCAATTCCCTAAACCTATATCTTATAACCTATACCTAAACCTAAACCTATAACCTATAACCTTGACCTCAACCTAAACCTAAACCTGTAACCTATAACCTAAACCTAAACCTAAAACCTAAATGTATTCTCAAATCCCTAAACCTAAACCTACACCTAATCCTAATCTCAATTCCCTAACCTAAACCTAAACCTAAACTTGAAAACCAAAACCTAAACCCGATCCCGAACCCGAACCCGATTTTCTAAACCTAAACATTAACCTAAACCTAAACCTATAACCTATAACTTTAACCTAAACCTAAACCAGTAACCTATAACCTAAACCTAAACCTAAAACCTAAATGTATTCTCAAATCTTTAAACCTAAACCTACACCTAATCCTAATCTCAACTCCCTAACGTAAACCTAAACTTAAACTTGAAAACCTAAACCTAAACCCGATCCCGAACCCGAACCCGATTTCCTAAACTTAAACCTTAACCTTTTCTCAATTCCCTAACCTATATCTTATAACCTAAACCTAAGCCTAAACCTAAACCTAAACCTAAACCTAAACCTGTAACCTATAACCTAAACCTAAGCCTAAAACCTAAATGTATTCTGAAATCCCTAAACCTAAACCTACACCTAATCCTAATCTTAACTCCCTAACCTAAACCTAAGCCTAAACTTGAAAACCAAAACCTAAACCCAATCCCGAACCCCAACCCGATTTCCTAAACCTAAACCTTAACCTATTCTCAATTCCCTAAACCTATAGATTATAATCTAAACCTAAATCTTAACCTAAACCTAAACCTAAACCTAAACCTGTTCCCTAAACCTAAAACCTAAATGTATTCTTAAATCCCTAAACTTAAACCTACACCTAATCCTAATCTCAACTCCCTAACCTAAACCTAAACCCGATCCCGAACCCGAACCCGATTTCCTAAACCTAAACCTTAACCTATTCTCAATTCCCTAAACCTATTGCTTATAACCTAAACCGAAACTTAAACCTATACCTTAACCTATAATATATAAGTTCAACATAAACCTAAAACTTAAATGTATTCTCAAATCCCTAAACGTAAACCTACACATAATCCTAATCTCAACTCCCTAACCTAAACCTAAACCTAAACTTGAAAACCCAAACCTAAACCCGATCTCGAACCCGAACCCGATTTCTTAAACGTAAACCTAAATGTATTCTCAAATCCCTAAACCTAAACCAACACCTAATCCTAATCTCAACTCCCTAACCTAAACCTAAACTTAAACCTGAAAACCCAAACCAAAACCCGATCCCAAACCCGAACCCGATTTCCTAATCCTAAACCTTAACCTATTCTCAATTCCCTAAACCTATAGCTTATAACCTAAACCTAAACCGAAACCTATAACCTATAACCTTAACCTAAACCTGTAACCTATAACCTAAACCTAAACCAAAAACCTAAATGTATTCTCAAATCCCTAAACCTAAACCTACACCTAATCCTAATCTCAACTCCCTAACCTAAACCTAAACTTGAAAACCCAAACCTAAACCCGATCTTGAACCCGAACCCAATTTCCTAAACCTAAACCTTAACCTATTCTCAATTCCCTACACCTATAGCTTATAACCTAAACCTAAACCTAAACCTAAACCTATAGCATATAACCTAAACCTAAACCTAAAACCTAATATATTCTCAAATCCCTAAACCTAAACCTGCACCTAATCCTAATCTCAACTCCCTAACCTAAACCTAAACCTAAACTTGAAAATCCAAACCTAAACCCGATCCCGAACCCAAACCCGATTTCCTAAACCTAAACCTTAACCTATTCTCAATTCCCTAAACCTATAGCTTATAACATAAACCTAAACCTAAACTTAAACTTTAACCTAAACCAATAACCTATAACCTAAACCTAAACCTAAACCTAAAACCTAAATGTATTCTCAAATCCCTAAACTTAAACCTACACCTAATCCTAATCTCAACTCCTTAACCTAAACCTAAACCTAAACTTGAAAATCCAAACCTAAACCCGATCCCGAACCCGTACCCAATTTCCTAAACCTAAACATTAACATATTCTCAATTCCCTAAACCTATAGCTTATGACCTAAACCTAAAGCTTAACCTAAACTTAAACCTAAACCTATAACCTAAACCTATAACCTAAATGTATTCTCAAATCCCTAAACGTAAACCTATACCTAATCCTAATCTCAACTCCCTAACCTAAACCTAAACCTAAACTTGAAAATCCAAACCTAAACCCGATCCCGAACCCAACCCGATTTCCTAAACCTAAACCTTAACATATAACCTAACCTAAACCTAAACCTATAACCTAAACGTAAGCCTAAAACCTAAACCTAAACCTAAAATTGAAATGTATTCTCAAATCCCTAAACCTAAAACCTAATCCTAATCTCAACTCCCTAACCTAAACCTAAACCTAAACTTGAAAACCCAAACCTAAACCCGATCCCGAACCCGAACCTGATTTCCTAAACCTAAACCTTAACCTATAACCTAACATAAACTTAAACCCATTACCTGCACTTATAACCTAAACCTATAACCTAAACATAAGCCTAAAACCTAAACCTAAAATCGAAATGTACTCTCAAATCCTTGAACCTAAACCTACACCTAATCCTAATCTCAACTCCCTAACCTAAACTTAAACCTAAACTTGATAACCCAAACCTAAACCTGATCCCGAACTCGGACCCGATTTCCTAAACCTTAACCTTAACCTATTCTCAATTCTCTAAAGCTATAACCTATATACTATAACCTATAACTAAAACCTAAACCTTAACTTAAACCTATAACCTAAGCCTAAACCTTAACCTAAACCTAAACCAAAACCTATAGCCTAAACCTTAACCTATAACCTATAACCTATAACCTAAACTTATAACCTAAAACCTAAAACCTAATCCTAA
Organism: Magnolia sinica; assembly: GCF_029962835.1. NCBI lineage: Eukaryota > Viridiplantae > Streptophyta > Magnoliopsida > Magnoliales > Magnoliaceae > Magnolia > Magnolia sinica. Next base: position 68,961,748 of record NC_080591.1, read on the forward strand.
ACCTAAACATAAACCTAAAACCTAAACGTAAACCTATTTTAATGATCAGTTTTATTTTTAAAAAGTGCCCACTTTTTTGGAAGAAGTTTATGCAATTCTTCATGATTCTGAATTATAATGTTTTGTTGGTTTAATATTTTTTTTTCAGGTGAAAGACACAAAAAGAAAATTGTTGCTGATTTTTTTTCTTTTTTTATTTATGATGTTAAACCTATATGTATTTGTGTGGATGAATGTAATGTGGATAAGATTGCTTATGTTTGGATGGATGTAGTTTATGTTTGGATGAATGTAGTTTATGTTGGGTTTACGTAGTTTGGGTTGTTTAAATGGATGTGAATGTGAATATGATGAAATATATTATATAACAGGTGTATATCAAGAAGAATACGATAAAATATATTGTAACAGGTGTATAGTGACCTATAGTGACCCTCTTATAAAGGATGGTCCATGACAGTCCTTATTAAGGACGGTCCATGGCCGTCCTTTTAAAGGATGGTCTATGGCCGTCCTTTGAAGGTCCATAAGAGACAGTCCATGACAGTCTTTTTTAAGGACGGCCCATGACCGTCCTTTTAAAGGACGGTCTATAGCCGTCCTTTGAAGGCTTATCAGAGACGGTCTACAATAGTCTTTTTTAAGGATGGTCCATGACCGTCCTTTTAAAGGACGGTCGATGGCCGTCCTTTAAAGGCTTATAAGAGACGGTCCGAGACCGTCCTTTTTAAGGACGGTTCACAACCGTCCTTTTTTAGGACGGTCCATGACCGTCTTTTTTTCGTCAATAAAAATAATAGTTTTCGACCGTCCTTTAAGTAATACGACACGTCAAAATTTGACGGCCCTTGTGACGATCCATGACTGTCCTTTTTGTTCATTTGAGACGGTTTTAGACCGTCCTTTTTTTGCAGTTTTGACGTAGTGAAAGCACCATTATCGCTCACCCCACAAGCGACGACGATTTAGGCATCCAATAGAATCCTTAATGGTATCTCTAACTAGCTTACTAAATTAGTCACACATCTAAGACTGGATAGATTTTAATGCTTTCATATTCCCATTTAAATGCCCACACCAAAATTCTGACAGCATCTCCCTATGCCTCTCCGGATACGTTGATCTCGCATTTGATTTCCATGTTAAGTATCCACATAATGTGAGGATATTTGACATTAGAAATAAAAATAAGAAATGTAACTAGAGTGGAAAGGACAAATACAACCTAGAACTAGCATGTGCATTTAAATCAGGGAACCCAAACCATTTTAATCTATCCAACCTTAAACTGTCCAAATGTAGGACAATTTGAGAATTTTTATGCCTCCAAAAGCACACTATATATATGCTTGGCCACATAAAAATTCTCAAATGGGCAATTGATTGTCCTATAGTCAAACAATTACATAATCAATCACAATTGGTATTCATTATCTAGCTAATTAATAACAAAATGCATTTAAACCAAAGAAACAAATTGATAAGAAAATGAGATTGAATTTAATACAATTAATTTTTTTTTTCTGATTACTTGTTAATGCAGTTCATGGTTCACGGATCCAGAGGGTGTCTCAGATAGCGGCTCATATTGAATGTGTCTCTCTTTTAGACTCAACGGGCAGATCTAATAGTTCCACAGGACCCTTGGGCCAATGTGAAAGCAGGCTCCAAAGGAGCTACTGCTCAGGGAGCATATCTAGAGGTGTTATCTCTTCTACCAAACGGGCTATTGTTCTAAAGAAATTTAAACTAAATGTACGCTAGAGATGTTTTCAAATATTTTGGACATCAAAACATTAAAATTATGTTTATATCATGATAAGAAAGAAAGATGATTCGATCCTAGCCCTGGAAATTGCACACAATCAACATTTAGCAATGTAAAACATGGTTTTACAACTACAAAAAAATGGTGGTGAATAAAGGAAAGTTTGTGCTTCCTTAGACATACAAGTTTAAGCCTTCTTCTATAACCTAAGATGGAAAGCTTCCTAATAATTGATTGCATGATAAATCTCTACAAATGGTGCAATTTTCAATTACTCATTCAAGTTCTCAATAACAGTAATCAAAAATTGAAATTCTAATCTCTATGTACATATTAATCATATCTAAGAAATACAAATGACATTACTACCACTGCCCATAGGTAAGGTGATAAGAGTTACTAGACAGACCAAAAACAATAAGAAAGGATCCAACCAAATTAGAATATTTAAGTGTCACGAAAGAGAAAGGCAATCTCTGAGTCTTGTGGGTCCATAAGTTGGAGTCGGCCAAGTTGGTGCAACTCTCTAACAATAGGGGTTGTTTAGACTGAGGTTTGCTCAAAGCCATTCACAAATTATGTATTGTAGGTGCTAGAGGAGCATGATCTATCATGTATGGAGCTTCTACATCTAAAAACTAATGGTGTGATTCTAACAAAACAGAGTTTGCTGGATTGACAACAGTTCTATTTTAGTGTACCACTTCTATGGTGTCGTACCTAAGGAGATTGCTGGATTGACAATGCTAGAGCTATTAGACTTAAGGGCTAATGACTTGAGTGAAACAATTCCAGCAGAGATAGACATTTGCAATTAAGGACTCACAGGTACTTAAGTGAAAGCATATTGCCTATGTAATTTTTGTCTATTAGTATGTGTACAGGTATCTGACATCAATTGTGAAATCCGGTCCATTGTTTGTAATTTCATGTTCCACCAAATGCATTGAATCCCATCAGAACTCTGCAATTAAGCATGCTTTGGCGAGAGTAGTACTAAGTTGGTCGACCTCCTGGGAAGTCCTCGTGTTGCACCCTTCCCTTTTTTTTAAAAAATGTTCCACTAAAAGCAGGCTTCACATAATACAATATATTTTCCAAAAAAAAAAAAAAAGATTTTGATCTGAAACTTTGGATTGAACAGTCAAAATACCATGATATTTTTAAACACATAATCATTGAGCAATAATGGTGTTAATTCCATCTAAAGCAATTCCATACCATTTAATCCCATGGTCCAAATAAGCCATAAACCAAATGAAAATATTCACTAGAGTTGGAAATGTTACAATTGGGCATGCATGATTGAGTTTTATGCCATGTCATGCTTAGCAAAGTATCGTTCGACAGGAGAAATGATACATACCACATGTTATATCAGATCGTGGTACGTCTCCAATAAATATTTACAGCTCATGTCCAGCTGAAAGGGAGAGATAGATGATCAGATGAACCTATTTCTCCTTCATTGAATTCTCATCAAATCTCATACCATATTATTTTTCTGCAATATAGGGAGCAGAATCCCTTGCAAGTAACACATGTTTTATGCAAGCTCAAAAAAATAAAATTCTACTAACCCATCATGTTGAAGTGTACTCCTCAATGCTAGGTCTTGGCCATACAAAACGAGCGAACCACAACACGTGGAACATGAGAATGGGGAATGTTTGTGTGTGGGATCATCGTGGCATGGACATTTTAAATTTTTTATATTATTTTCATTGGTGTGGCCCATTTTAACTTTTTTAATGGGGCTCATATTTGTATGTACATACAGGTTCTCAACTGGTGGGGTGGAGTGTATACACATCTACACCATAGTGGGCCCACAAAGCTGAGCAGCTTAGATGCCTCGAAATATGTGGTAGCTGACCATGTGTGGTCATACTAAGAGCATGCCTACTACTAACTAAGTACCACATGGGGGAGAATATGCATCAGATCCACCCTATCCATTAGGCGCATTGCTAGATTAATTTCCACCATCGATACTAAAATCCAGTCCAATTTAAGACTTAGTTGGGCCATACCAAAGGAAATGGTGTAAAATCATGCCTAAAAACTCTAAATTCACCTGTTAGGGCCCACAGTCTTGTAATATCATCATTTTCTACCAATTTATTCATCCTGACATAGTGCATTGGCTGAGTGGATTTGATGGTGCAGACATCATCCTTGGATGAGTGAATTGGATGGCACATACACATTATCCTAAAATGCTACCACGTGTACGCATTTCCAAGCAAGCAACACAACTTTGAACCTGGGTGTCCATTCAAATGAGCCCACAAAACTGATTGGTATAATAAATGTCACACGAACATCACGGTGGACCCATGAAGCTTGACTAGTATGGAAAAGATTGGATGTATGGATCTATCTCATTATTTCTATACCTCCTCATTTTGACCTTGATTTCTCATGCATTTGATTATATATGGTACAGGAAATCACCCCTCTAACATTAGCTATACCCCTCTAATTAAATACATGGCAGATTATTGCCCCATTTTTTTCTTTAAAAAAAAAAAAGAAGAGGTTTTCATGACAATTTCCCTTGAATAAATGTTAAAAAAAAAGGAAGAAGAAGAAGAAGAAGAAAAATCTACACATACCACTCCTTGCACATCCAGAATCATTGTGCTTTGATCAATGAGTCATTTTTAAAAAAAAAGTTGAGAGACTATTGCATTCATTTGGAAAAATATACAAATTTTCATGTGGGCAACACAAAAGGACGAATGCCTCACCTATCTTGTAGCTCTACTATTTATCTACAAAGGACTAAACAAACTATTATTATTGAGGGTCGAATATTGCATATTAGACCCCAGTTATTACCTGCTTTTACGAACATGATACTGTTTAATGCCCTATTTTAATCGTGTTTGTGTTGCAAGGTGGAGTTATGAGCGTGGACTGAAAAGAATCCTAAAGGCATGGATGTAAGGCTCAAGAAGCACCAAGGCAAGTGACAAACCCTAGGGGACCAAGATCGAAGAAATTACACGCCAGAGATCCGAGAAAAGCAGGCCACTCACGTTATACGAGCCTAAAAATTGTCCAGAATACAAGATCATAGGGTTCCCACCATCCGTTCGGCTCAAAACTTCATATATGGCATGAAGATCACAAATTAACTATACACATCGAATCTTAGCTCTTGGATTCTTGTGGAAGTGGCCCAATAGATAGATCAGCCCATAAACCGTCGATTTTGGGGCTTGCCTGGTATCTAAATATGCTCCAGTTTTGGTCTCAACCTCTTAAATCGGATGACAAAACGGATGGACGGAGTGTATTTCTCATAAACATTACAGTGGACACCACATGGGGGCATGAGAGTGCACATGCGGTGCACTCCCGCACCGCACCGAATCCGATACCACGGTCAGCGGTTGCTGATCCGATCAAAAACAGGAAACTCTGTTTTCTCACCAGCACCCACACGACCAAACGCTGGGACGTGTAGTGGGCCCTCAGCGTCCATCACATGGATGATCCGAACCGTCCATTAGTTCCAGAGGTGGGGCTTGACCCTCTCCTATGTGGCCGTTTTGCCCCTTGAACACGTATACATGTGGATCGTCCAAAAACAAAGGATGAACGGTGAGTTGGTTTGATACAGTGGATGCACCAAAACCCAATAAAAACCACTCTTTCCCAACTGATTTTTCTCCAGGAATCCAATGAACGGGTCAGATATCTCAGAAAACATCACTGTAGGTCCCACCAATCATCATAGCGTCTTTTCTTTCGCAGGTCAAGCGTCCGATCAATCCGGACATCCCGGACTATTTGACAAGCATGATCATGGTCGGATCAGTGATCCAGATCATCCATCAATCATAGAAGGGAATCTCGACTGTGCCTACGCTATTAGATCTCGTGGAATGGACGATCTTACGTCCTGGATTCAATTCAAACATAAAATGTTGTTGCTTTCTTTACTGCGTAAGACAGGGAGTGTGGTTCGCTTTCTGCTAAAGGATGTGTGTAAGGAGGTCGGTTCTTCCACTCTAACCGACCTACCAACCTTATAAAAGGTGAAGAAAGGGAGAGAAAAAAAGGGAGATCAGCCGTGGAGGCGTGGAGGATAAGGAGACATGAACGAGAGAGAGGCCGAGGCCATGGACGTAGAGACTGTTTCTATTTTTTTCCTTTAGATTTTAGTTAATCATGGCTAGCTAAACCTCTTAGCTAGGGCTAAGAGGTAAAGCTTGTGGCATGATGGGTAGTGTTCTACAAGCTTAATTCATGTGATGAACTAATTTTGATTATAGTTTGATTAATAGAACTTTCAGTTTTTAATAGTTTGTTGTGACTGAAATTACAATAGATTTGTTCTTCTACGGGCTTGATTCATGTTATGAATTGATTTTGATTATAGTTTGATTAATAGGAATGCTTTCAGTTTTTAATGGTTTATTGTGACTGAAATTACAATAGATCTGTGATGGCTTTAAGTATTTCCTTTTCATTATTTTGATTGTGAAGTTAGGAAGCCCTGTTGTTCATCATTGCCCCTTAGACATGGTTGGATAATGGAATCCTTCCTAACATTTAAACATCTTTCTGATTGGTTGTGGATTGGTTTAATTCTGTTGTTTAGTTTGTCTCATGTGCATGGTTTTGTGATGGAATCAATTCTAATTCTCATACCTCTCATCTCTTGAAAGCTAGATCAAACGAAGTTCAGATTGGGTTTTAATGAAATATCCTCCGACTGGATGAAGATGGGACTCTAAGTTTAGTTGTGTCCTTAAATCAAGCATAGATCTCCCTAACCTCTGCAAGTGCATCCTTGGCACCCTAGTTTCCTACCTTTGAATTTTACGAGTTTTAGTTAAATAAATTTACAATTATTCCCTTCATTTTACTTGATTTAGATTTCATCTTATTCTAGTTCTAGTTCTGGTTACTTTCAGAATACGTACAAGGTTCAGTCTCTGTGGATTCGATCTCTGTCTTACCGAGATTATTACTACATCACTACCTTATACTTGGGGTGTGAACAACTACCTCTATCCTCAGCCCAACCTGATTGCACCTAACCCCTCCCTGTCGAGGAAAAAGGAGCCTTGAGCATGAGAGGGGAGGTCCGCTGCTATGTGGTAAAACGTCCTACCTTGGACCTCACTCCCAACTTTGGCTAGACCGTCGGCCACACCATTGGCCTCTCTTGACATGAAGGAGAACCTCAAAGTGGCCCTCTATTTTAGATGGGAGATAGTGACTTATGTGTACCAGAGAGCCCATCCCGGGTCGCCATCTTTACTGAGTAGGTCCACCAAGCTCTTAGAATCGCTCTTCATGACTATGAGTGAATGGCCTTTGGTAACAGCCAGAGCTAGGCCATCTGCCGAAGCCTTAGCTTCCTTCCTGAAGTTGGTTCCCATGTCATAGCCCGATGTGAACGCAAATAGGAATTCCCTGTTACTCCCCCTGTATATCCCTCCTCTGCCAGATTGTTTTGAGTTGCCCCTGGCTGAATCGTCAACATTTGCTTTAACCCAGCCATCAACGGGGCTGGACCATGCCACAATCGAAGGACCGTTGTGTGTGGATGGGTGCATATACCTGATGCCCAGTGCCTATAGGGACTATTAAGGGGAGGGTTTTACCCACTTGGGGCCAAGAAGAGAAGGGCTAATCCACTGCATACATTGAACTACCTTGTTAATCATACGCTGCACATCAACCAGGCTGTCATTAAACCTGGAATTGCTCCCGGCCAGCCATAATTCCCAGAAGATTAGGCAAGCTAGGAGGCCTTGCAGCGAGAGGAAAGCATTGGAAGCTCTGGCCATGCTCCAACAATGGTTTGCCCGAGTTGACATGGATTGGGATGACAGAATAGGCAGGTTGAACTGAATCTCAAAGAAAAACCAAACCTGCATGGCGAGGTGACCAGAGGCGAGAAGATGGTCAACGATTCGATGGCAGGCAGGTGATTGGATTTAGGGGGGCAGCATTCGCACCTAGATGTCATCCTAAACCCTTTCTTCATGACTCACTCGTCCACTGCGACTGCTTTGTGGAGAACCCTCCAAAAAAATAACGAAATCTTAGGGGCTAATTTAGAATGCCAAACCCATCTGGCCCATGTCCTGAGTTCAAAATTACCAGATGGGGATGCTGTCCACACACATTTGTCAGCTCCTTCTGAAGTACAAAATCCTTCATTGAAGATATGATCCCACATCCGTTAAGGCAAAAGATTTTGGAGGGGATTATGGACCATTAGCCCATCCGGACCCAAGATACACTTCACAGACAGCCCACGAGTAGCTGGAGGAATTACCCCTAGAGCCAATTCCTGTAGCGGACCCAAACCAGACATGTCCTGCATCTAGAGATTGGAGTCCCCCTGGCCAATTAGCCACCTCGAATGGCTGTCTACCAAAGGTAAGAGGGCCCTGATCTTTTTCCATAATGGGGAAGGAGGGGGAGGCGAGGGAGGGGGAGTGGTTAGAGGATTGTTGAGGTGAGCTGCACACTTTGTTCTGATGAGGGAACCCCATAAACTGTCTGGGCCACTGGTTCTTGCCGACCATGCAAGATTCATGTTGAAGCTCATCATTACTTCCTTAAGCCTCTTACATCCAAGACCTCCTTCGATTTTAAGCACTGACAACCATTTCCAGCTCCGCCAATGGAGCTTTTTGCTGCCCTCCTCCCATACCCATAAGAAATCAGAAAACCCTTCTTGAGAAAGACTAACACCGCTACAGGAACATCGATCATTGCTAACATGTGTATCAAGATACTTGATAGGACATGGTTAAGAAGCATAAGTCTGCCCGCTTTGGTCAATAGCTTTATAGTGCAGCCCTGGAGGCACTGTTAGATTTTTCGCAAAAGTGGCTGGAAAAGAGCTAACTTGGAGCGGCAAGAGAAGAGCGGCACGCCCAAGTAAATCAGCCAGCTTTGTGAGGTGTGGATCCCGATTAGCCTCTCCATTCTCCTAATCCTATTGCTTGGCAGGTTTGTAGGGACAATCAACTTGCTCTTTGGCTCGTTGAACCTTTGACCTGATATCCTCTCGAAAGCTTTCATGAAATCATTGACTATTTTAAGGGAGCTACTGGACCCGTTCAGAAACAACATCGTGTCATCGACAAACAATAAGTGGGAGATTAGAGGGCATCCTCGCCTCAATTAGAAGGGCTTGCAGTAGCCTCTCTCTATTAATCTTCAAAAACTTTGACTGAATGCTTCAGCTAGAAGAATGAACAAGCTTAGCGATAACAAGTCCCCTTGTAATAGGCCCCAAGATGAATTGAAGAAACCACAACTTTCCCCATTGATTAAAACTGAGAACCAACAGTTGCTCCGACATTTCTCAACTAGATGGATCCAATTTCAACTGAAACTGAATCTGCTCAATAATGCCACAAGGAAGCTCCACTCTACTCTATCATAAGTTTTCTTCATGTCCAGCTTTAGCAGAACATTGGCTCCCCTTACTTTCCTACCCATATCCCTAAACACTTCCTGGGCAAGAGCGATTCTTTCAGATATGGAACGTCCCCTGACAAAAGCTCCCTGTTTAGGAGAGATCAACTTGGGAAGCATTGAATTCAACCTGTAAGCAATGACTTATAATAATAATTGAGGTAGATAAGTGATGTTATGAAAGCTCTTGGCATGCTACCTCCTTTGAAAAGAGACACCACTGCTTAGTGAAGGTCTTGCCCCATATCCCTAAACACTTCGAGAAGAAAGTGCTTGAGAAGCTGTCGGGGCCTGGAGCACCATCACTAGGAATGGACTGGACAACTTCCTATACCTCTTCCATGAAAGGCTTGATCAAAAGGGCTATGTTGTCTTCAGCCAGAATTGCCTGTGGGATAGCATCTAAGATATCGCCGACTGGTTCAAGTGGATCCGCCATTAATAGGCAGGTAAAAAAAGTAACTGCCTCTTGTTTGATTCTCATCTAGTCGGTTGTCCTACCTTCTTGACCCAGGTTTATCTTTGCAATAAAAGCTCTCCTAGCTCGAACCGAAGCCGTCTGGTGAAAGAATTTGGTGTCGCGAGCGCCCTCCTTAAGCCACTTGTTCCTTGATTTATGTTTTCAATAGACTTCTTCTAGGAACTCAATGTGACTGAGACGGTCCTTGGCTTCCTTATCCTTGTTCCTGACTTGAAAGGCTCCATCGAGTTGGACTTCCATCTCAGCTAAGTGAAGGTCTTCCTCTGCTTTCCTGATTTGTTGGAAAATGTTACCAAAGACATCCCTATTCTAGCCCTTAAGTGTAGCCTTTACACTCTTCAGCTTGTCTTCAGCTTGTCTTGAAGGACAAACATCGGCTGACCTGCAATGCTCAACACCCATGATGTCTTGATCAGGTCGATGAAAGAGTCGTGGAAGACCCACATCCTTTGAAATCTAAAGGGCTTTGGGCCTCCCTGGATGTTAGCTGGGAATTAAAGTAGAAGAGGGGCGTGGTCTGAATTGGTCCTGGCCAGGTGTTGGACCCGAAAACTAGGAAATCAGAGCAGCCATTCAGAGTTACATAATACCCTGTCAAGCCTCTCCAACAATCGGGTCCTCGGATGGTTATTGCTCCATGTATACTTACTCCTCAAACATCCTGTGTCTATCAGTCTCACTTGGCTGATTGCTGCCGCAAATTCTGATGAAGCTCCTGGAATAGTCGGCCAGCCCCCAAGCCTCTCTACAGGGTCAGTTGTGGCTGCGATCTGTCTCAGCTCTTGCCAGAGCTGCCTATGCAACACCTTAGAGCATTTGGCGTAAATAATAGATAATAGAATCCACTCTACTGTCCCCTAGAGGCCAACCTAAACTGAGATGATTTGGTTGGCAACCAACACTCTTTCCACTATCAAGGGCGCATTAATAAAGATCCAAAAATTTCCTCCCTTCTCTGCATTAGAGATAGAGGCATGAAACCAAAGCCGCAGGCCTGTACTGATTCTCTTACTTTCCCTTAGCATTGGTTCAAGGAGGACCACGATACCTGGTTTGTGCAGGGAAATATGCCTTCTAGCTGACCTGATAGTCCCTACATTACTCGCACCTCAAACATTCCAGACAAGGATATTATCCATCAGTTACACACCTTGAATCAACGGCCCTTTGCTTCTGTTTTCTCTGTCTATCACTCCTTCTAGGGGTAGGGATTTGGGAGTGTGGACAAACTGGTTCGCTCTTCGGGTTAATGTAACATATTGTGGCTGAGCCTTTTGCAGCTTTGAAACCCCACCAGATGGCTGGCAGTTGATTTGCTGCCTGATGCCCTAGTGGAAGTTCAAACCGCTGGGTAGTTGATCCCCCTGCACTTGGGTTGAAAGAGCCACCAAGTTAGAGTTGTCAACTACTTGGATTCATCCCCATAGACACTTCCTAACTCCGCTGCCCTGCTTTGGGACTGAGTAGCTGCTAATGCTGTAAGCTGATCCTCCATTTTCCTGTGATAGTTGGGTAGCTACAATAGGAACTACTTCTTCAACTTCAACCAATAACTGCCTCCGGACTTTGCACCCCAGCTCTATTCCTCCTGGTAGACAAGTGTTATCCGACATCACTCCTTCTGTGTTGACAATTGCCGACTTTGATCCCAGGTGATCTTGCGTGAAGTAAGGGGATAAATCGATCGCCAGGTGAGGCTAGAGGTTTGGCGTCAATCCACCTTGACCTTGAGAAATCCCAAATGATTGTGGAGGAGAACTGAAGTTATCCTTACAACCAAATGGGTCATGCAATGGCCCTGAGAGGGGTGGGGGGTCTATAGTTCACTGTTCAAAGGGTTATTCCCTGCTGATTTCGATCTGCCTTCCTTCCCACACAACAACAGTCAATTCGGGGGTGCTAACCGAGCTATGGGTTATCCCTCTTGAACTAACATGACCTGATGATCCGAAGGAATAACACTCCTAATAATAGGGCTCTCCTCATGAGAAGTGAACAATACTATTGGGGTGGGGTGGACTACGAGATGTGAAGATTCTGTCCAGAGCAGCGGAGAATTGCTATTGCTTAAAGTATGGCTGTGATGTAGATGTGGGCCTAGAGGTGGCACCAATGTGATGGGGTCTGGAGCAGGGTTGTCCACATACATATCCTCTTCAACAGAAGCTGAGAACCCCCTTAGCGTCTCCACGATTGCAGACGGGACCCGGATAGGGGGAGGTTGAAGGTGGATGGTGTTGATCTCCCTTCGTGGTTGTCCCACCTGGGTTACTTTAGAACTTAAATCTGGGGTGCTATGTTGACGGACTTTATCACTAGCAGTAGGGGAACAAGGCTATGGGGATTTATCAAAGGTGTGTGAAGAGAGAGAGACTAGGATCATAAACGTAGGGTTTTTTTTTTCTATTTATGGTGATCTTTTGCCAGTGCCTAGTTTTACCTAGCGCGGGCAAAGGATCCCCTAAAAGTGTCGAGTATACCCTTTTTCGTTATAGTGCGTGTAACTTTAGTCTAATAATGTCACAATTGACTAAGTTTTTGGTCTACTAATACATGGCATCCATTCATGCTACGTGACATGCATTCATGCTTTCTTAGTATATGAAATGCTTGGAAAATTATTAAGTGCATGGAATGTATGAGTCAACCAAATGTATTAAGTATTACGTGTGTGTACACATGTGAATATGTGCATGCATGATCAAGTGTACTATGTGTAATGCACATAGATAATTTAATTTGGGCTGCTATAATGTTGCCCATGATCTTGCCGCCACATGGGCACAGGCATTTTGTTGAACTACATAAAATTTTGTGTCTCCCATCTCTTATTTTCCCTTGCTTTTAAGTCTTGGTTTGCCTTTTTTTCTTAATGATATTGCTTTGCCACATTGATCGTGTACAAGTTTTTCTTCCCACATCATTACCGCCATTTAAAAATTAATCCCAACCGTGTTCTAGATTGCTACATGAGAAAGTACATGACTGCAAGTTGCACTGCATCACATGAAATCACACATGACGTGCATGGGTTGAGTTGGGTCACTAATCCCATTCAATGGTACTCTTTTGATGCCAACATGTAACTTGTCTACCCTCATGTGCCTATAAACACACAACTGTCTTAGCTTTTAAAGGCACCACTTGATTTTAAACACACAACTTGCCACCTTCTCTGTCTTCTTCTTGTAAAATCATGGCTCTTATTCTTGGTAGTGGTCACTCAGATGGTCCCACCACTCAACGGGAGAGAAGGAAAGAAAAAATTGGTCATGCTTGTGTAAATTATCACCCTAGTATCTGGGGTGATTGCTTCATTGCAGCCTCTCAAGATGACAGGGTGAGAGAGTTATTTCCATGTGTTCAATAAGTAAATCAGTCAGTGCCAATATATACATATATCTACCTATAGTTGAGGGTGTGTATGTTACGTTCCCAGTTGAAGTGGTTTGATGAATTTTAAGGCCTTGCATGTAGGCTTCAAAGATATGGAATCTGGTAGAGCCTAAAGTGATTGCATGGGTGCATACATATTAAGTGACATCATTTACACATACACACGCATATACATACATTTGTTTTAAGTAAAAAATTTTCTTTGTTTTAAGTAATTTAAAATTGTTGTAATTAATCATTTCTCCAAAATCTATAAAAATCTTGAAACCAACGTGATATTTCTTACTATGATTGTCTGACTATTTGTGGCATTAACATAGGAGCTTGATCCATGCACTAAGCAACATGCTGAAAAACTAAAGGAAGAAGTGAAGAAAATGATTTGTGATATCAATAATTCATTTCAAAAAATGACTTTGATTGATGCAATTCAACGCCTCGGTGTCACGTACCACTTTGAAATGGACATAGAAAAAGAATTACATCAGATGTATGATGAAAAAATCAATAATAATGATAATGGTGATAATCTCCATGCTACTGCTCTCCGATTTCGACTACTAAGGCAACAAGGGTATAATGTGTCATCTAGTAAGTATCCTTCAAATAAATGATGCATGCATCTGTGTGCATGTATGTAACATGCATGCATTTGTTGGCACATATGTGTGCCCACACACACATGCAGATAGAAAACAGATGTATGCATTTACATGCCCACACATGGCCATAACATGTGCTTCATTCTAGTATCATTGCTCAAAGTCAAATAAAATCATTTGTCAAGTCCTGAAAATTTTGGATTGTGAAACAGATGTGTTTAGAAAGTTTGAAGACAATGAGGGTAAGTTTAAGGCAACATTTAGTAGTGACATTTGGGGTTTATTAAGTTTATATGAAGCAGCATACCTTGGCATACATGGGGATGATATACTAGATGAAGCCATTATATTCACCACCAAGCACCTCAAGTTGGCATTGCCGCATCTTACCTCTCCCCTAAGAAAGCTAGTAGAACTCGCATTAGAAGTGCCACTTTGCAAGCGCATTGAGAGGCTACAGTCAAGATACTACATCTCAATCTATGAGGAAGACAAGGAACGAAGTGATGTACTATTGGAGTTTACAAAGTTAGATTACAATTTATTACAGTCCTTGCACAGGAGGGAGCTAAGAGAAATCTCAATGTAAGTTTTATACCGTGCATGTGAGTTTTCTCCCAGGAAATTATCTAAACATCCAAATGGTTCAATATTTGCTTGTGCCATTGCTAACAACCCATCTTGCAATAATCACAAAGGAATGATGATCTTCTCCATTTGATCAATAGCATGTAATATGGACAATCGGGATTAAATATAAAAACAAAATAGCTTCGATCACCATCTTGTGATATAAAATGGGCCTCAACATAAATTCTTTATGATTTCAAAGGACCGTGGTATGGTTCAATATTGCTAACGATCCCATCCATATGGTTTGGAAAAAATATGGATGTCTGCTATACAATGACCCAAATTCATGTTTGTAACATGGCTTGCCCTAATGTTAAGTATGGATGGGCACTTTGGGTCAGTAATTAGCCATCCAATATATCAATTCAAAGCTTTAATAACATTTAACATTTCTCTAGACACATAAGGGAAGTAAACCCTATGAGGTTCACCATGATTTATGTATTTTATCCACTCTGTCCATCCATTTTACTAGATAATTTTAAGGCTTGAGCCCTATAATGAAGCATATCCAAAACTCAAATGGACCAAATCACATAAAATAGTGTGAATTGAATGTTTACCATTGAAAATTTATTGGGGGTACTACCAAAAAAACAAGGCAATGCCGACGGGTAAAAACCATCGGAATTGACCTTCCCTGATGGCTAAAAGCCATTGGACGGTCCGTCGGGAAAGGGGGCGTGGGCATTGCTCGCTGATGGATTTAAACCATGTCTGTATTAGATAAAGTTTATGTTTGTGTTTTCCCTTCATCCATGTCTGTATGATCTTATGAACGGGTTGGATGACAAATAAACATCACTGTGATGCTTAGCAAGGTATCAATGGTGGAAATCATTATTCCCAGTGTTTCATGTGATATGATCCACTTGAGCTCTGGATATGCATTTTGGCCTCAACCCCTTAAACGAGCTAGAAAAATGGACGAAGGGCGTGGATAAACCACATACATTCAGGTTAGCACAACTGAGTTTACTCAGTAGGATAAGTGCCTACCAAGTAACTCAGTAGGCAATCTGATTTCACACACAAAATGTTGATTTCATCAATGATTAGGGAACCTTCATATTGCACGAGAAATTAGTTTGTGCATACTAATGATAAGGCTACTCAAGCCATTGATATGAAGGCTCCCATCTTGCATACACCACGCCCTTTTCTTCCATTTAATGTGATTGTTGTTATTGTGTGCCTTCTTACTCATGTTTGCATGCCAACTTTCAAAAGATCAAGGGTTGTCTATTTGAAAACAATAAATACCAAGGCTTATAATCCTTGGCCCACATGTGCATCGTTAGAAAAGTTACCTTTTAACATGGGTTGGATTGTTTATGTGTCTTTCATAGCTGGTGGAAGGAAAAGGACTTTGCTGGAAAGCTTCCATTCGCCAGAGATAGAGTGGTGGAGTGCTACTTTTGGATATTAGGAGTGTACTTCCAGCCACATTATTCACGAGCTAGAAGGATGATGACAAAAATGATAGCCTTAACATCAGTTATGGATGACATTTACGACGTATATGGTACATTGGAGGAGCTTGAACTATATACCACTACACTTGAAAGGTTTGATACATTCACCTTACATGTGGGTTATCCTTGCACCGATCCAAATCATCCAAAAATGTGGAGATTGTGGTCCAAAAATTGATGGCTAAATCAAAATTAGTCATTCATGGTTCAAAATTGGATAAGGAGATCATCTGATCAATGAGATTTGTGGGATGCAGCGTCTAAAATGATGCCCACAATTTGTATGTGGATCGATCATGGGTATGCCATGTGTACAGTAGCTGATGGTTTCATATGGACAATGTACATTGACCATTTTTAGTTGAAAAAGTGCAATTGGGTACTTCAATTTTTCAGGTGGGATCGTGGGGATATCGATCAGCTGCCAGACTACATGAAAGTACATTTTGTGGCACTCTTAGATGTGGTCGATGCATTTGAGGATGAACTAAATCGGGAGGGAAAATCATACCGTGTGCACTACTTAAAGGAAGCGGTAGGTTGCAGTTCCATTGAAATTAAAACTGCAGTAGCCTAGCTAGGGCACGTGCCTACCACTGACTAAGCCTGAAGTAGACTGCGTCCTACCCTTACCAATCTCTGGTCGGGAGCCAGCAGATTTGTGTGGGGGACCACCGTGATGTATCTGTTTGTCCACGCCCTCCTTTTCTTTTCTCATGTCATTTTAAGGTACAAAAATCAGGCAGATCCAATGCTCAAGTGGACCACACCGAATAGTAAGCTTTGGTTGCATTCAATGAATAAAACATTAAATGCAAGTCATCTTAGGTTGCATTAATTTAATGCAAGAGTCATCTATGGTGTAGTTCACTTAAGCGTTGGATTTGCCCCATTTTTGGGTTAATACCAAAACCTGAGAAAAGGGATGGACAGTGTGGATAAACAGATACATCATGGTGGGCCCCCACAGATCTGCCCGCTTCCCACTAGAGACCACTAGCTAGGGCACAATCCCCTTTGACTAAGCCAATGTGGTTAGAACTTAAATGAGATTCACCCGGTACATCAGGTCTTATGCCTCATAGGAAACAGTTGGGATAACCCACCATTAGTTTTGTGTAGGGACCATCCTGATGTTTATATGCCACCCCATCCAATCATATCATGTGCCTAATCCACAAGAAAGGATGGCCGAAAAAGTCCCAATATTCCAAGACAATTATGGCCAATATATAATGAGAATTTTTGCACATTTTAAATTCCTGGCCCACCCAAGTGTTGAATCCATAGTTTGGGATGAAAGCAAAAAAGGGGATGGAGTGTTATACCGAGTGGATTTCATGCAACATCAAATCATTTGTGGACCTTAGATATAGTTACCACTTAGCATGTAGGTACCTATGCAAGGTTGCCAACAAATTTCCTTAAACCATCAATGTGCATTTTGCATGGTTCAATCGATAAAGATAGCCTAGCAGTACATATAATTGTTAATATTGTTTCTTTCTTTCTTTTATTTGCTTTGTTTATCTTTTTATTTTTTTCTCTTTTTTGTTTTCTAGTTTAAAAATCTGAACAAAGCCTACTTAGACGAAGCAAGATGGGCTAGTTCAGGATACGTGCCAACCCTTAAGGAGTACATGAGTGTTGCTTTAATAAGTTCTGGTTATCCTATGCTTTCTGTGGCATCTCTCGTTGGCATGGGTGAAGTCGTAACAAAGGAGGTCCTTGAGTGGGCCATCCATGTACCACCAATGATTAGGACTTGTTCTACAGTTGCCCGACTGAAGGATGACATCCCATCAAACAAGGTATGATATATCCAATGAAAAAAGATATAGTCCTTAACCCTTGTGTTGACCAAACACATTAGCTAGCCATTTTTCTGGGGCAAAATTTTTGTACATGTGGCATATATGTAACTCGAGTTAAACAGTCCAACTCTTCGGCCTAACTTTATATGAGTCATGATCCATAAATTACAATGAACTGATGATCCTAAGTGGCTTATTGATGGACATGTAATGAATAATTAAGATGGAAAATAGCGAACAGACCAACTGTAGCAAAGAAATGTCCACTAATCATAGGTCAAGATCATCTAATCAATCTTTTTTTTTCTTTTTTTTTCTTTTTTACTTTTACAAACTAGGTCCCACAGTTTAGATGATTTGATTAGAGTTACATTTACGCCGTAATAGCTAGTGCCTGAAGCATTATGCCCTGTTATCAAATAAGTCTCCTATTTAAATGATTTCGAGAAAAAATTTAATTTGTTAAAATGATTTTGTTAAATTTTAAAATTCTTAATTTCAATTTTTTCATATTTTATTTTATAATTATTACTTTTCATTTGTGAAATTTTTTAGAGACTATTTCCTTGATTATATGAGAAACACTGAAAAATGATTCAAACTATCTATATATAGCATAAGAGGTTTATCTTCAGTTGATGACCACCCATCGCATAGGCCCTTCCTTGGAGATTGATTGTCTTTTTAAGATTAATTTAATCAGCCAATACTGATATCCAAGCATTAGCAAAGAATATGGATAGTCCAAATTGATCATATGCTGTGTAACTTTATAATATAAATAAAATTAAAAGTCTTAGAAAAACAAAAATCTATTTTGAAAGGAATTTATTTTACAAATACAAAAATAAATCTCTACTATTTAATGAATTTAGATGAAAACATAAAATTGAAAAATATATATTACCCAAAACAAGAAGAAAATAGAGATGAGTGATATTTTTTTTCCATCTAATAATGTGTGAAGCTTGAACAAGAGAGACAGCACGTTGCATCAGCAGTAGAGTGCTACATGAAAGAGCATGCAATCTCGTACGAAGAGACTATTCAAAAGCTCCAAGAAATGGCTGCACAAGGATGGAAAAAGATCAACAAGGAATGCCTTAAACCCACTCCAGTTCCTATGGTTGCAATTATCCGGGTCCTGAATCTTGAACGCGTGCTCAAAGTCGTATACCAGCATGGAGACCTATACACCAATTCCAATGTTGAGACCAAAGAACGGATTGCAAAGGTGCTTGTGGAACCCCTCCCACTTTGAGATGATGGGGCATGCTCTATCTTATTATACATCGACTGTTAATCTTATGATATGTCGGTGGCAAGAGCCTACCTGATATTAGCTTTATTGAATAAAGAAACGACGCAATTATATCTCAGCTATTAAACATTTCATCCTGCATACATGAAAAATTGGGCCATGTGAATGACAGGTTAGAAATTGGACATATGCCATGTTATTAGAGCTGTAAGTACATAAATCGTTATACAAATGAAGCTTCCATCCTTGGCACTGATTCTACCTTTACCTAACAAAAAAAGAAAAAGGAAAGAAAATGTATAGCTTGTTAGGATTGTTGAAGACTAAAAATGAAGAAATGATATTTTGTTGGGAAACACCATTTCTAAAATGTTGTGGGAAAGTGTTAACAGCGAAAAAGTCCTTAAATCATATTCAATTTCAGAGCAAACAATGGAATGTCAAATGGAATCAGTGTGAGTTAAGAACGGAATCTTAGATGTTATTAAAATTACCTTTCAAGGAGTCTGGAATCTCTCCATTCTAAATTCAGATAAACTAGATGTAGGCCAAATCCTGAAATCACGCAATTCTGCAAATTACCTAGGTACCTCATTGTATATTGGAGGGAAATGAACCCCAATATCCAAGCTACAGGTTTGGGATATTATTGAAGGTCATTTAAACACCTTCTAAAAAAGCCCAAGATCAACTCAATCCAAGTTGGAACAAAGAAATTATTACTTCCTCATCACAAGCCACCAAACCCAGTGGCTTTAACTAAGGAGATTTACACCTTGTGATTACTTTGTGACTTTTTTTTTGTTAGCCATATGGAGTCCAATAGACTTCATTTTAGGATGGTTTGATAGTCCTTCAAGTTATTTTTCCAATGGCTCTAGAACCAGGCTAATCAAAATTCTAACAAAGGAGATATGACAAATCTACCAAAATTGTGCATTTCTACCAGGCGCTGGCTCTGAGTTGACTCAACTCCAACTCGTGTCGCCACCATTAGTGCAGTACAATTGTCACTTGGCACTGCATGAGCCAATAGCAGGCCAACCCGTGGTGCAGATTTTCCACCAGATTTGCCTTTAAATACCCCCGTAATGTCATTGTTAAGGACTTTTGATTTAGCTTTACCCAAAAAGGTAAAATTCGAAGCAAATATGGAGAAATCCGAGTAAGAAACCTTGACGCTAGTACCCTGCTGATACACTTGTGAAGCAGCTCTAAAAGGAGTGCCAGTCAGGGCACTAGCATCCCTATCAGCGCTTAGGTTGGGTGTCATCCACCTTGCCAACGCCCTTCCAAGGGTGCCGACGCCCACCCTTGTTATCCCTCATGTACATGGTTTACACATTGAATTCAGAATATGGGTCCAGTTATCACACTGTATTTTTTCTGCACATCATTGGACATTGTGTCTGGGTTCTAGTGCTCGATGAGGCATATGCATGTCTCCCATATAGGGGAGATGCTATCGAAATTTCTTAATGTCAGCTCTTGATGAGCCATGCATGCCCTCCTTGTAATTTGTAAGGGGAGATGCTGCCAAAATTTTCATTTTGAACCATCATGAAAATTATGGGACACAACTGTAATGTAAAATGCCTCATGTAATCACAACCAGATAATGCCTATGTATTAATAAGGCCGAGCCGAACCCTAACCGCGGTGGGCAAAACCATCTATATGGTCATTCATGCATTGGCACACTGGAAATCTTAGCTAGCACACTGTATTCATTGTAGGTTTTATTAGGCATGTCAAGTGTTGGTTGTAGCCTCACCCGGGTACTGAGGACAATCACAAGACCTCTTGTAACACCTTAAACTTTTCAATACTCGAGTATTGAAAGTTCTCAAGTGTTACCATGAAATTTAATTTAATATATACCTGTGTATGTTACAAATTTTTTATATCCTAACCTTACATCTATTCTCTAACCTAAATATGAATAATGCTTATCCATAAATCAAGTCATCTAATCATTAATTTTTAAGACATGATCATCATATATTTAAGTATTCTCACTTGTCCATCATAACCAACCGTTAAGTCAACTATTCACATGTAGGTAAAGATATTTGACCGTCCACTTTGAATTTGGACCACCCGATCATAGTAAATTAACTATCTGATCTCTACATTTGTTTATACATGTATTGAATCAATATGTTAATTCGTTCATCTTGTTCACCACTTATGAATATGATTAACACATCATCCAAACTAAAATAAAAAGAACTTACATATGTGAAAAAGTCACTTGAATCAAACGGTATATACATTCTACCTCTTGATCACTCCAAACACCCACTTTGTAGTCATCTATTTACAAAACTAACCATGCGTCTACCTATATACATGGTCGTAATACTAACCATTAAGTTTTTCTATTTTTAACTTGTCATCTGACCATCCATCACGTTGTTTAATATATGCACTACGCCTTAATTAATGATAATTTTAACTTATATGGTGAATAACTATTTATTTATAATGATTTAGACATAATTTATTTTATAATAACTGCTTAGAAATGTGCTTATAATCATGTACAATCATTAGATTTTCCAAAACTCTCGAATCAGCAATAATTATGAAAATGTCATTCACATATCCCCTTGAATTCTATATCACATAGTTCTCATTATCCATTTTATGTAAAATTTTGTTTCATGCCGATATATAATAAATTAATCATACACGTCAAATTTCAGCCCTTAGATCAATGTATAAGTAACTCAATTAATAGATTAGCCTCTTAATAGTTAATTTTAAAGTCCATCGAGTGATAAAAGCTCGTGGGTATTCATAGTAGGATATTTTCCTTCATATGAACAATTTATATTGCTCATCATATGGATCAAATGTGAAATACGAAAACCCCACCTTGGTAGGCTTTTCCTTAGGCGGGAAATTAACCCTTTTAGGCTTATCAACTCTTTCTAAATCCAGACCTTCCGAATTACACACTTTCCACCATCAATCACAATTAAAATTTAGACCATAGTTTGGCCTTATATGAATATGAGATCATATAAATTTTAGACCCTAATCTATGATCGTACATCGTTAAATGCTGATCACCTTAAAGCCAATTCCTTTCTTTTAGCGCAAAAGGTGAAATTTCATATTCATGATTTTTTCCAACATCAATCAACCAACAAAATTTTCTCAAGCGTTTTCCTATCCTAACTAAACATTTTCTTCAAAATTGGGCCCTGATCATTAAGCGTGAATCATTAATTGAGATCAAGTCCGTTTTGCACTTGTTAGGAGAATTTTTAAGATAAGCCAATCTAAGTCACGAATTACCAAGAGAATGACCCAAATACTATAAATGAATTAAATTTAAAGAAAAGTCATTAAAAAAGATAGATTTAAGAAACTCAATTCAAGTGAGATTTGACACACCCTCTCTCACACCCACCCCTTTACAAAAGGGGGCATGCGCCCCTTCTCCACTCAAAACTCATGCACTCCCACCTTACCACATCTAAGGACTAGAGTGAGAGAGAGAGAGAGAGAGAGAGAGAGAGAGAGAGACATCTAAGCATGAACGTTCATCCATTCTCTTCCTTCTCCACAAATGTGGTGTTTCCCTCTTACTTGAGCGATGTCATGATTTATGTAGAAGCCCTCCTACATCGATATGTACCTAGGGTTTCAATCTAAGGCTAATGTGACGAATTCCTTTTAGCTTACACCAGTTTAAGTTGAGTTTATACATAATTCTCTTATTTTCTCGTTAAATTGTGTATAGTTTGATTTTCTACTATGATTTCTATATTAATAAGTTACTGCATTATTATGAATTATTAATTCATATTGGAATTATGTTTAATATATGATTTGAATCATGTGGTAAATATTTCGTAGGTTGAATTATAAAACTATACTTTAAATTATGAAACTACACATGTTCGGGCCCTGAACGGTGCATAGTTTGCATATCCAATGGATCAGATAGTTTTGTCAGTAAATATAATGATTTTTTGATATTAATCTAACTTAAATTCAATATTTTAAACCTTAGGGCAGCAAACTCACTTTTGGAGTAGTTTTGGACTTACCGGGTGACCCGTCTAACTTAAAATCGTACTGTTGTGCCTATGTATTCACTTTAAAGTGTATAGATTATTTTCTACCCTATTGAGGTTTATTTTATTATAATTCTAGATTGATTAGTCCATAAAAACATAGCTAGAATTTTTATGAATTCATGTGGAATGATGGATATAATCTTTGCCCTTTGTTAATTTTGAGAGCAATGCATGTTTCCACTCTGTATTAAGTTGGCTTTTGCCCATCTCCCTTATTTTGTTGAGTTAGCCTATTTTTTACTCCTTTTTTATGGAGTTAGCTTGTTGCTACTTTGTTTCCCTCTATTGTGTTAGCCTTATGCTACTTTTCTTACATTATGGCTTGTGCATGTGTCTTGGAGTTCAAAAACTCTCATGGTTCGATTTAATTCTCTATTGATGTTAGTGATGTGTTGAATAAATCACAACTAGTGACTTATATATATTTATTATAGACGTAATACATTCTGGGTAGTGACCCTTTTAGTTGATGCGTCAATCCTTAGATTTGGGTAGGTGTGCACAAATCGATATAAGTAATCCGCAATGCATGTTATATCACCTTTTCGAGATTGAATGTCGCAATTAGTCATTCCATAGACAAATCGTGTTATGTAATTCATCCAATTAATGAGTTGTGTCGTCTCAAGGTGTTCATGTAAATCCATGGCAGTGTTGGACATGCAGATGAGCATCCGTAGTTATAGGATGTAGTGCGATTCATATTTTTATGAATTATATTCCAATGTGGTAGTCACTATGTATAATGAGCCACACACACTATGCTAGGAATGCATTCATGTAGATTTAGTTGTGCATATCGATACCACTCATAATGATGGAATATAAGGAATATTCCTTACATTATTATTATGATGAATCACTTGAATTCTTGTTATTCTTAAACGACAATAATCACTATGAGTAGGGCGTTGACCCTCTCCAACTATACAGATGATACAGGTGATGTGCATGTTGAAGATATGGGCGATGCATGATCTCCCTATGAAAGACTACGATTGACATGAGATTATGTTGTCGATGATTTCATTTTAATTTATATTTATTTATGTTTCATTGTACAAATTTAGATATTTGCAAAAAGCCCTCACCTAAGTGAGCATTAAATAATTAGTTGAACTTTTACGTTTAAATAGAATAAGATTTATAGTTTGGTTGGTTGTATTCTCATGAATGGTTACCTTCATGAATGTAATTAGACGTAATCTAAAAAAATAATAATGTGCTATTTTGAAGCATCCAATTATTACTTTATTAACACTCAGAGTTCTTGGGCACGAGTATGTACTAGGACCACAAAAACTCAGGGCATTACAGTTGGTATTAGAGCATGAGAATGAAATTAAGCGGGCTTGAGGGCATGGACTATTATAATCTTTACACGACTCAGCTGATTGGATCATGAGTTAGATACCTATAATTATGTGAATCCCTAAAGAAAGTAAGAAGTTGAGGAATTAGAAACCCATATTCAGGTTTCCCATTGAAATTGTTAAGTTAGATATGGAATTTAGAGAATGAATCTAGGTAAAAATTAAAAATAAATATATTATGGACTGAAATTTTTCCTTAAATGGAGTTCCAGGAAAAAAAAAAGAAAAAAAAGTCTCCTAAACCGGAATTGGAGATTTTTCAATTTTCCTAAAATTTTTAGTCGTTTATGTAAAAAAATGAGACATTAGGAAACCTCTGTCGATTTTACTAGGTAAACTTAATGAAAATTTTTAAAAATTATCTGGTAACTGACTTAGGTCTTTAGGAAGCTCCCTTTAAATTTTTAATTTAATTTATCAGTAAATAATTCTATAAAAATAAAACAGTGCTAAAATTTTGTAAAATATGTTTTTGGACAGCTACCCATTTAGCAACTTTCCAGGATAAAACACCAACCAAACTGTAGAATATTACTTTGGAAATTTTTATTGAGTCACAGGAATATGTTTGGAACCTAATTTTAAATTTTCAAATCATTTGGATGAATGGTTTAAGAATTAAAATTCTAGGAGTGAAAGGATGTCATTTTTATTTTTTATTTTGAGAATTTATAGCTTTTCATATAAATGATAAGATTAAAGGTTAGGTTCAATAAGGGATGGACCATTTGTGCCTATCCTTTATGAAACCTAAGGTACTTGTATGGTGGAATGAAAATGTATATGATATTCTCTAAGGGGACCACGGACTTATGAAACCATATTCAAGAAAGGTATTAGCGGTTTCATCCAAATACCGAATCTCGGGCACTTCCCAACGAACTCAATGCCCTAATCAAGTAGAAGTTCAAGACTCACCCGGAATGGATGATGATACCAAAGAACTCATCGCCCTGGCTAGACAAAAGTTTAGTGTATCAGGATTAGCCATACTATAGCCATTTTTTCCGTGTTACTCCAAACACCAAAAATAGAAAAATACTCTAGATAGTGGGGGAACTAATGTGTGAAATGCTATAAAATTAAATATATAAATAAATAAAATAAATATATGCATAAGGACTATATCACTAGCATTAGAATTCTCCCTCACATGTTAATCATTACCTGAATAAATTCTGACTATATATTTTGAATTGTAAACTAAACCGAAAAATCTCGTAGAACTTACCCAAGAAAAAATTATGAGGAATTAAAAACTTGAGCCTCTGATATCCTTCCTAGGCTTGGAAAGACGTTTTCACAAAGCACCATTGTGTGGAATGGCTGGAAATAGAACTATCCAATTTATCCATGAGTTTTCATTAGTAGGGTTGAAAATCTAGGATGGATTAGTGTTCATGATTTAAATCGAGAAAATAAAAGTTCAAACAGTTTTAAAATTTTTTTAGAGGTTACATACATACCTTGGGACAACTCTACAAATTTTAAGAGAAATCCAATATTGGATGGATATCTAAATAGAATTTTCAATTTCAGAAGTAGTCACCGATATAAACTCAGAATTATGTTAACATATGAAAACTATTAATGATTTTTGGTGGGCTTCCAATCTTATTGGATTACTAAAACAAATCCTTGGTCACTTTGAACTTTAAGTTTAGCTTAAACTAGAGACCCCAACTTTAGATATTGGATAAATTTATTGAAGAAAGAATGCACAGTTAAGATAAATTTGACTATAATATTGGCAATAAGGATATCTACTTACAAATCTTGGGGTCGAGATTTTCATTAAGGGGGATAGATTGTAGTGCCTTAATTTCATGTAGACAATTATACGAACTTATACACACCTAGGCATATATATTTACCTCACGAGCAATATAGTGAAAACTTAAATATAATGAATCAATGTATATTGTAGGAGTAATTAAATTTCGAGGACAAAAATTTAATTAAGGGGGGTAGATTGTTACACCTTGAACTTTTCAATACTCAAGTATTGAAAGTTCTCGAGTGTTACAGTGAAATTTAATTTAGTATATACATCTGTATGATATCAATTTAGCCTATCCCAACCTTATATCATGCTCTAACTTTAATATGACCGTTGTGGATAATCTTCATTCATAGATCAAGTCATCCGATCATTGATTTTTAAGACATGATTATCATATATCCAACTAATCTCAGTTGTCTATTAACCAACCATTCATTCAACTATTCACAGCTAGGTAAAGATATCTGACCGTCCACTTTGAGTTTGGACCACCCGATCATAATAAACTAACTACCTGATCTCTACATCTGCTCATACGTGTATCAAATCGAGATGTTGATCCGTTCATCTTATTCACCACCTATGAATATTTTTAACCCACCATCCAAAATACAATCGGTCACTACGTATTTAGGTTCCGTTGCATCAAATTTAGACAGGAAAGTCATTGGACAGACTTGGGCACCTTCGGTTGCATTGAAGGTGGTCTTTGGTTGCACCAAAAGTGGTCTTCGATGAGACTGAAGGTGGCACTCGATTGCAACTGAATTACCTGAAATTCTACCACAATATGTTGTCTTGTATTAGCCGTTTTCAGTCAACCGAATGTGGGTTTGGTGGGACCGAGGGTTATTGAAATTGTGCAATATTTTTCAACAACATGGTGTTCACCGTTGTTTCAATGTTCCTGTTTCTAGCACAGGTGACCAATGACATTATAGCCCAATCGCTCAATATGAATAGTAAGGTAGTTAGTTACAAATTTATAATTTGTTCATTTTCATGTTATTTAGACAACAACTGTTATTCAATTCAATATTGCATCCAATTGGCCTTAGAAATTCAAAAAGGTCACAATTCAAAAATCTGAAAAAGAAAATAAAAGAAAATGTTGTTATCTATGTGGTAAGAACTCATCCTCCTCACTTGTGGCATGGATGTAGAGCTATTCAGACCATCCACAAATTGTAGGTCCCATTGTGGATGAAGAGTGTATCTAAAATCATATTCATCAGATCCTAAGCATGATGACCAGTAACAACTACTCTCTAAAGGACATATCCAAAGGAATTGCTCTTGAATAGATTCAACCCAACAACAGCCTTGATGGGGCACCAGAAGATTGATAACATAAAAAGATAGGGATCAAAGACATGACACTGACAAACTTGATGGGGATGATTCTCCCGCTCAAGGAGAGGAACTTGGATTTCTTTTTTGTTATGGGTTAGAGGATCTTGGATCTGTATGTGTGTGTGTGTGTGTGTGTGTGCGCGCGCGCGCGTGTGTATGCTTTTTTAGAGAGAGATAAAAACAAATGGTATATAAGGAAGGGTAATTAGTTTTGAAGTCCTTTAATTCTTAACTATTCTCTTCATCTACAAGTATAATGAGAAATGGGTTAAGTTTTACATGGTCCATGACTCCTTAGCTAAGGGTTTTTTTTTTTTTTAAAGTCATTCACCACAAAGGTGAAAAATAGACAAGATCCATCAAGGCCATGGAACACGACAGAATACAATTTCCATATTACACAAGAAAATTTTCAACTAAGTTTCCAAGTGAAGACGCCTTCCATTTTGTGGTAGAATCTTGGAGGTTATGATCTTCTACTAATGTACCTAGTTCAAATCTTTCAAGTAAAGCTACATCATTGGATCATTCTTTGTAGGCCAGGTAGGGCTCGAGCCTGGATTCTTGGTTCCTGGGTTGGGCACTTCTCTTTTCCAACCAACAATGAAAGTTGGCATTCATCTTTGCATATAATAATAATTGAAACAAAGATGCAAACTATAAAGGAGTTGTTAAAAACTTAAGCATTGAATTCTATCTAGCCTTATAAACTGCAACTAATGACGTGATCATTTTCTATTTCTCTTGCCACTGAAAGCCACTAAAAGCAAACTCCAACTTTTTTTTTAATAAAACAGAGATTTATATATATCAGCTAGAGCTAACATTACAGATGAATTTCATTTCGGGTTGGCCCATCACAACAAAAAGGAAACAGAGCCAACCTATCTTAACCTCAGATTCTAGCTCTAAAAAGATTTGGTTTGTTCACCCTTACCGCTCCTAGCCCCATCTGGTCTAGCACTAACTCCCCTGTAGTAAGGAATGGAAGGTCAGAAACTTTTGTGAAATCCCTATCCAATTAATCGGCATTGCCCAAGGGGACCAGGCTGTCCGCCACGCTATTAGCCTCCCTCCAAATGTGATCATTCGAGACCCTAATGGTGCCCCTAATAAAATCAAATCGCCTCTTCCAGTAGTAGATATTCTACGAGACTAGCCTTTCCTTTCAGAACAAGGCCACCTCCGCTAAAGAGTCACTTTCCACTTCCACCCTGTTGAGGCTATGTTCCATGCATAGGTTCAAACTGTCCACCACTGCTTTGCTTCGGCCTGGAAGTTGGATCCAACATCATGGCCTTTGATGAAATAAAAAATGAGGTCACCTTTATCATCTCTACACACTCCCCCCACTTCCTGATGAGCCTAGGTTTCCCTGTGAGGACCCGTCTACATTTAATTCCACCCATCCCACCGTCGGCCTTCTCCATTTTACTATTGAAAGGGACGGTGTATAGCCTAGATTTGGGAAAAGGGCTAAGTCCCTTTTTATACCCTGGCTGCATATGACACTTGATATATCAGTGCTTAGAGATTCTACATGGGAGTACAAAATTTCTCAAATTTGAAAGTCGTCGTCAGCAAGCCAAATTCCAAAATTATGATTCATTGAACAATCTTAACCTTCAATTCGAGGACCATTGGATATTTTTATTTTAATTGTCCAATATTTGTCAACCAATCATAGTCAGCTAATAATGATACATTTAAAGTGGGACCCATAATTTGGGCGGTTTCATTTGAAATACGTATTCGGAGTATGCAATTTCTAAGTAATTCCTCAATCCACTGGGTGTAATACGTCATACTTTGTCAGGATATCAAAGTCATAGCCTTAGAGGATGCAAAGGCCATGATTCTCTTTAGATTCATTGTGAGTATGGTGTTGTCAGAGAAGATGTCTTAAATCTTCTGGGTCGCTCGACCGGTCGAGTGGACTACTCGACCGGTCAAGTGGGTCGCTTAACTAGTCGAGGCCTGCTCGACTCAAAGACCAGCGACTTATGTTTTTTGGTGTCCGAGCTGCTCGAATAGTCGAGGGGATGGCTCGACTAGTCGAGGCCCTCCTTCGACCAATCAAGGTTACACAGATCCTGCGCGGACTGCGTAAATTTAAGGCGGTTTTCGAACTTTTTCGGACTATGTACGTAAGTGGAGTTTCCTAAACTATAAATAGGGGTCCCTGGGGCTATTCTAAGGTATTCTAAGGCTTTCTAAAAGTTTTCTAAGGGTTCCTAAAATGGTTTTAGGGTTATCAAAGGGTGTAGCCAGGGTGTGATTTGAGGTTGTTCGAATCGGGTAAGTCCTCTCTCTTGTAATTTCTATTTCAAAGTGGATTTCTGTCACTTTGTGCTGTGGTTTTTTCCCGCAAGGGCTTTCCACATTAAATCTTTATGTACTCTTGTGATTGATTGTTGCTCTTGGATTGCTATCCTAGATCTAGATTTGTGTGATTCCGCAGCACAAATCCTCAACAAGTGGTATCAGAGCAATCGTTGGGGCACAGATCTGAATCTGCAGGATTAGTAATAATGGGAAACGGCATGTTTGATATTGAGAAGTACTCAGGCAAAAATAATTTTGAGTTATGGAAGGTTAAGATGATTAGCCTGTTAACCAAGCAAGGTGAGATTAAGGCTCTTGAGGAGGGGAAATCTACCATGAAAGATGATGAATGGAAAAACCTTGATAGTAACACTTTAGCCTCTATTCATTTATGTCTCACGGATGAGGTTCTCTATAATGTTTTGAGGGAGAAAACTGCGGCTAATTTGTGGGCGAAGTTAGAGAACATCTATGCAAAGAAGTCCTCTGAAAATCGCCTACACTTCAAGCTACAGTGTTATACCTTCAAGATGGCAGAGGGTGGAGATCTAGAAGCCCATATCAGCAACTTTAATAAATTGATGTGCAAATTATTAGATATGGAGGAAGTGGTCAAAGATGAGGAACGGACATGTATATTGTTGAATTCTCTTCTTGCATCATATGAGTCTTTCAGGGACATGATGTGCACCACGAATAAAACCCTAAGTATTGATACCGTTATCTCAGCCCTTCAAGGGAAGGCTATGAGAAAGCTAAACGACGACATGGGGGCATCTTCCGATGTAATGATTATGAGGGACAGAGATTCTAAGCGAGGTACAGGATCTTCAAGACCTAGATCCAAATCCAAGGGCAAGGGCAAAGGAAAATTAAAGTGTTGGAATTGTGGGTTGTCTGGACACATGAAGAAGGATTATAGAAATCCTAAAACGAAGAAAGAAAATTCAGCGGCTTCTTCCAAGGAGGCCAATGTGGTCACATCTGATGAAGAATCAAGTGGTGGTGATGTTTTGTCTATTTCCATGATTGGTCACTTACATGACAATCATAAAGACGAGTGGATACTTGACACAAGAGCATCTTATCACATGACTCCTCATCGAAGTTGGTTTACCAATTACAAGGAATGTGATGGTGGACAAGTTTTTATAGGCAATGACAATGCCTGTAATGTTATGGCTATTAGTACGGTGAGCATCAAGATGTTTGATGGGATGCAGCGTACCTTGACTAACATTAAGCATGTTCTTGATATGAAGAAAAGTCTGATTTCTCTCGGTGCACTCAAGGCTATAGGGTGCAAGTTCATTGGTATTGATGGTGTCCTTAAAGTTTCAAAAGGGGCACTCGTGGTTATGAGAGCGCAGAGGCATGGAAACCTTTACAGGTTGATTGGGAGCACTTCGACAGGTGGAGCGGCAACAGCTATTGCAGACTCCATGTCTCTACGTATGTGGCATGCTCGTCTGGGCCACATGAGCAAGAGTGGCATGAAGGTATTTTCTTATTGATGTTTGATTCCAGCTTTTAAAAATTCTGATTTAGATATATGCGAGCATTGTATATATGGTAAACAATCTAGATTGTCTTTTAAATCTGAAAAACATGTTTGTAAGGGAGTGCTTGATTATGTGCACTCTGACGTATGGGGGCCATCACCAGAAGTTTCCATTGGGGGGTCATCATGGTTTGTTTCATTCATTGATGACTACTCCAGGAAAGTTTGGGTTTACTTCATGAAACGTAAATCCAAAGTTTTCACCATATTCAAACAATGGAAGGCAATGGTGGAAAAACATTCAAGGTAAAAAATAAAGGTTTTAAGGACTGACAATTGTGGAGAATTTACTTCCACTGAGTTTAATGAGTATTGCAAGGATGAGGGGATCATCAGGCATAACACAGTGCGCCACACGCCTGAGCAAAATGGTGTGGCTGAGTGAATGAATTGGATTCTTTTAGAGAGGGCCAGATGTATGTTAAGTAATGCTATGTTGGACAAGGACCTATGGGCAGAGGCCATTAACACGGCTTGTTATTTGGTGAACCGATCTCCTTTAACGACAATTAAATGTAAAATCTGAGTGGAAGTATGAAGTGGTAAGAAAATCGACTACTTAGATCATACATATTTCGTTATGAAGCTTAATCTCATGTACCGTCAGTTGAGAGAGATAAGCTAGACCATAGAGCTAAAAAGTATATCTTTGTTGGATATGACATTGGTGTAAAAGGTTATAGGTTATTCGACAAGATCACACGCAAGGTCATCACTAGCCATGACGTTAAATTCGATGAAAGCTCTCTATTCCGCAAGAATGATCAAGAGGAGCAAAAGGAACCTTAAAGGTTGATCATAGACATCTAGATTGACTCAGATGATACTCAGGCAGAGACAGATGCGCAGACAGAGGTACAGGATGAAGCAGAGCAGCCACCTGTGAGAAGTAACCCACCGCGTGATCGCAGGTTACTGACAAGATATACACATGACTCTAATATTGCATATGCCCTCATTACAGATGAGGGGGACTCGTATACTATTCAAGAGGCTTTTGATGAACCTAATGTAAAAAGTGGAAGGCAGATATGGATGATGAGATGGACTCGTTGCACAAAAATCACACATGGGAGATGATGGAGCTTCTTGTGGGCCAAAAAGCGATCGGATGCAAGTGGTTATTCAAAAGGAAATAGGACAAATACAAAGCAAGGTCGGTAGCAAAGGGTTATGCTCAAAGAGAAGGAATCGAATTCACAGAGATATTCGTGTCGGTGGTTAAGCAGGTATCTATAAGATTTGTGTTGGCGTTGATTGCCTAATACGATCTCGAGCTGGAACAGATGGATGTGAAGACTACATTCCTACACGGGAAATTAGAAGAATAGATCTACATAAAACAAGCAGAGGGCTACGAAGTTATAGGGGGAAACAAAAAGGTTTACAGGTTAATGAGGTCGTTGGACGGCCTGAAATAGTCACCTAGGCAGTAGTATAAAAAATTTGATTCTTTCATGGTAAGTTAGAAATTTACTCAGAGTGAATACGATCACTGTGTTTACAGACACTGAGTGATGAAAAATTCATCATCCTAGTACTATATGTTGATGATATGTTGATCGCCTATCATGATATGTCTGAAATCAACATGCTGAAGACCCAGTTATTAGGGACATTCGAGATGAAAGATCTAGGGGCTGCAAAGAGGGTTCTCAGCATAGATATTCAAAAAGATAGGAAGAAGAGCAGGATTTGGTTAACATAAACAGAATACCTTGAAAAGGTGTTGATCAAGTATGGGATGGACCAAGCAAAGCCAGTGAGCGTTCCCCACATGGCTCACTTGAAGCTTTCCTCATAACAATGTCCTGAATCAAATGAAGAAAAATAGGTTATGTCTCATTTGCCTTATTCAAATGCAGTTGGCAGTTTAATGTATGTCATGGTCTGTACAAGACCAGATATTTCATAGGCATTTGGTGTTGTGAGCACATGTCAAACCATGGCAAGTAAAATTGGGAAGCGGTGAAATGGCTACTTCGATACATTCGAGGTACGGAAGACTATGTCTTAACTTTTGAGAAAACAAGGATAAAGTTGGTAGGGTATGTGGATTCTGACTACGCAGGCAGTAAAGATTCCAGGAAGTATACTTCAGGATACTCATTTGTACTATTGGGTGGAGCAATCAGTTGGATGTCGAAGCTTCAGTCCATGGTGGCTCTTTCCACGACCTAAGCAAAATATATGGCAGTGACGAAAGTGTTTAAAAAAGGTGCTTAGCTCAAAGGCATGATAAATCAGTTGAGACTTTAACAGGAGGTCGTGCCAGTTAACTATGATAGCGAGAGCGCTATCAATTTTGCTAAAAATTCTGTTTATCACTCACGTACTAAACACATTGATGTTCATCACCACTTTATTTGATAGGTGCTTGAGGAAGGAGGCATAACACTGGAGAAGATTCACACCAGTATGAATCCAGCAGACATGCTCACCAAGGTCGTTCCTACAGAGAAGTTCAAGTTCTATGCAACTTCTCTAGGCTTGGCGATGGCGTAAAAGAAGGATGGAGTGTGTACGAGAAGCGTTAATTGAAGCTATGATGTGATGCAGAGATAAAAGAAGAGGTCAAGTAGCTACACGGTTGAAGATTGAAGACATGGTGGAGGTTTTTGTCAGAGAAGATGTCTTAAATCTTCTGGGTCACTTGACTAGTCGAGGCCTACTTGACTCAAAGTCCAGAGACCTATGTTTTTCGGTTTCTGGGCTGCTCGGCCGGTCGAGCGGGTGCTCGACCAGTCAAGGCCTTCCTTTGACTAGTCATGGTTACACAGATCCTGTGTGGACTGCATAAATTTGAGGCAGTTTCCAAACTTTTCCGGACTAGGTGCGTAAGTGGAGTTTCCTAAACTATAAATAGGGATCCCTAGGGCTATTCTAAGGTATTCTAAGGCTTTTTAAAATTTTTCTAAGGGTTCTTAAAAGGGTTTTAGGGTTATCAAAGGGTGTAGCAAGGGTGTGATTCGAGGTTATTTGAATCGGGTAAGTCCTCTCTCGTAATTTCTATTTCATAGTGGATTTCTGTCACTCTATGTCGTGGTTTTTTCCCATAAGGGTTTTCCACGTTAAATCTTTGTGTACTCTTGTGATTGCTTGTTGCTCTTAGATTGCTATCCTAGACCTAGATTTGTCTGATTCCGCAGCACAAATCCCCAACATATGGCCTATCCCAAAAATCATTCAAATCCAATCTTCCAATGGCCATTATGTTACAATGTCTAAAAATAGATGGTTAAGAATAAAAAGAAGGAA